>NC_140473.1:32010205-32451256 GCF_051167445.1 Perissodus microlepis
CTGACAGGAGAAAAGCTTTTGTGGTTGTCAGATAATAAATCCTTCATTTCTGTGTAGCAGCATCTCGTGTGATTATTCACACGCAGGCAGGGCGGAGCTTTGAACATGAGCGGAAACCCTGATGAAAGTCGTAGTTTATAAAAGCGATGCAGCGGCTGCAGAGAGAAAAGCAGAGTTCAGTAAAGCTTCGAGGGTTTGTGGTGTCAATGCAAACAAGCCTGAAAACAACAATCTGAGCTTACATCGCCAAGTCTTTGAGTAATCAGTTACTCTAACAGCTCGACTATGAAACAAGCTGCTTCACTACACTTAGTAAAGCTCCCCCCCCCCCCGCCCCCCCTTTCCTCGCCCTCTCACCCCTTCAGCAGCAGGCTGAGCACCTCCTCCTCCTCCTTCATGGCTTTCTGTCTCTGCCGGTCTCCCTGCATCCTGACGCTGGCCCAGCTCACCACTCCTCCTTCTTCCTCATCTTCCTCGTCTTCCTCCTCCTCCTCCTCCCCATCAACCTCCTTCCTTCCACCTGGGCGAGATTTTGGGGAGGGGTCAGCGGGGTTAAAATTGGAGTTTCTGAGGACACTGCGGTTACTCCCGAAGGCCGAGTCCGCCTCCTCGGCTGCCTCCGCCCGCATTACCTACACCATACAAGAGATGATGACAACGTATTTTAAAAGGAACCAGGTGAGATGCAAACAGGTGGAGGCGCACGCACCTCGTCCAGGTCGGTCTCACGGTAGCAGCGCAGAGGCACGGCGTCCAGGTCCGTCTCCGAGTATTTGAGGGTTCGCCGGATGATGCCAGTCTTGGGGGAGGAGCCTCGAGGGTCGGCGGTCACCAGTTCCACCTCGATCTGCTGGACCTCGTGATGAGACAGCTTTTGTCCCTCGGTTTCCCGCCCCCTCCTCTGATTGGCTGGTTTCAGATGGAGGGAAGAGGGTGGGGTGGGACTGGGCGAGCTGCTGGTCGGAGGCGTCGTGGACGGAGCGTCTACGGGAGGAAAAAGCAGATGTTCATAACGCCAAGTGTCAAAGAGCACAAAACAGGTCCTACGAAGTGTTGAAGCTAAACTCTGATTGGTCCCCAGTTTTCTGTTATTTTTATCCAATTCTAGTTTATTACCAAATCTTAAAGGCAACTTCAAGGTGGTTCATATTGTAAAGTACTGACCTGCAATAACACAGAGAAACCCCAACAATCAACAACGCCATGTGAGCAAACACTTAGCGACAGCGGGAAGGAAAAACGCCGTTTTAACTGGATGTAACCTCAGAACGAGGTTCTGTATCCGGTCGTCCTTTGCTCACCTCAACCCGGTTACAGGATACAGACATGCTGTTTAAAAGAGGCGGAGATCTGGTTGGAGATTGGCCTATAATTAGCTAAGACTGCTGGGTCTAGAGAGCTTTTTGAGTAAAGGTTTAACTACAGCCAGCTTGAAGGCCTGTGGTACACAACCGATTATTAGAGATAGGTTGATATTTAAGGTTGAAGCATTAATTAATGGCAGGACTTCTTTGAGCAGTTTTGTAGGAATGGGGTCTAAAAGACACGTTGATGGTTTGGAGGAAGTAATTATTGAAGTTAACTCAGAGTCCAGAGTAAATATCAGTAGTGTTAAAAGTAGCCGTTCCTAATGATACGCCTGTTGGATGGCTGTAATGGTTAAAAAACCCAGGGTTGCTCCTGCGCTCCTCGATCGGTGATGAAGGATAAGCTGTTTGAGTCCAGCAGATATCCTCATGAAACTTTGATGGATCATGGTGTGAATAAAGTTTAACACAGAGGAACCAGCACTAAAACCCTGGATTTGGACCCGTTTCTGATATTTCACTACAGAAACGTACGAGTGCAAACAAATTAGAGGACAGTTTAGATCATTGATTAAATTACACACAGTTATTGTAGAAATCGGATCAGTTTATACACAGAAGGACTCCGGATAAGCTGTGTTCCATGTTGAGACTTGACTTTATCAATATCAATAGCAAACTGTCTACAACGACCTGTTGAACAAACAGGACAGAAGAAGACCTCTGAGCTCAGAGTTACACCGACACGATCGGAGCTGCAGCTCAGAGCACGCCAGCACAAACTTTAACGCACGGTTCTGTGTCGTTTAGGGCTGACGCCCAGTTTTAAGTGAGAACGTAAAGAACAGGAAGCGGTGATGTGTAGCAGCACCTGTGAGCACAGTTGAACTCTCTGTAAAACCCCTCTGAGCTTACATTAAGCTGCAGCTTCGGCTAATTGGCTTAGAAGACGCTGGGAACTCCGGGAGCTCCGTGTTTACTCCACAGCAGCAGAGAAAAGACAGAACGGCCCTTTAACCTGCTGCAAACAGACTCCAGGTCATCAGCACACTGTTGCTGCTGCACCACTACGAGCAGTCCCAGCATCGCTGCTGTCAGACGGTTTGAAGAACACAAAGCCTGTAAGGTCGTATTTACCTGCTGTGGTATCTACGAAGAGGTGGGCGTGGCTTCACTTAAGGGCTGCTGTTAAATTATATATGCTGTAACATTAACAGTATGATGCCAGAAACACACACCTGCTGCACACGTCTGAGCTTCATAAACAGTCATTAGTAAAGAGCCGCCATCAACACTGGTATTTACCTGCAGACGCCCTGCCTGCTTCACAGAAAGCCCACCAACACCGTCACTCAGCAGGTGACCTCCAACAACACCACCGTTTTAACCCGTCCAGGTGTCAGTGCTCATGCTCCCACCTGTTTAATATTCCAGTTTACACTCTGAGAAACTGAGTCGTGAAAGCTGCTGTTGAACTTAAAGAGATGAAATTAGCTGACTGAGTGAATTACTGAAATCTAAGAATGCATTGGTGGAGCGTCGTGTGTCGTCCTACGACCGGACGCAATAAAATAAATCTGACATTTACAGATGTTAGAGTTTATAATAATGTGTGTCTGCTGACATAAACACGTCCATACTGAGAAACACAGAGTCTGGACCCAACATGGACAGAAACGGCTTCTTTCTGATAGAGTTTATGCGGATTTGGTCCACGGTGTAGGACCTGAGGTCAAAGGTCATGTAGGAACTGCCTACTGCACCTTTACTGCAGCGGCTCTTCTGGCTTCCGAACAGGAACTCCCACTTGGCCCGGGCGATCTTCTGCGACCTGGAGGACAGAGCTGTTGCTGATCCGACGTCTGACTGAAACGGACAGGAAGTAGCATGTTTACATGTGTTTATAAACACGGGAAGGAAGCAGCGGTGCGTTGGATACGTGCCGTTCGCTGACACATTAAAGAGAAGCAGAGTTGGTGCAGAAGCTTTTGTGCTTTAATTGCTGTGATAGTGTAAAGCAAAAAATCATCATTATGTAAACGTTAGGCCGGTCCTGTTTCAGCACAGCGGGAGGAAACCGTGCGCGACGGAAACAAAGACAAGTCGCTGAATCAAAGTGAAAGCTGCAGTTTTACTTTGCTTTCATTATCGATTTATTGCAGTCGAGGTGAAGATGACGACTTATTGGAGCTCACTGACTCAACACACACTCTACTTGATGACCTCCTCTTACACAACCACACCCTCCGCCCCCTCCCATCCATCCGACCTGCATCCCGGAGCCACCGTCTGCCGTATCGTGGCTCGACTGGCTCGAGGTCTCCGGGGACAGACTGTCCCTCAGGCTCCCCGTCACTCCACTGGAGCTGTGAGAGGACGGCCCGGCACCGCCGCTGTGGTCCTGGACGTCCTCTGTCTGATCCTTGGTCATGCCCACACCCAGCCTCTGCTGCTCCTGCCCCGATGTCTTCACCCCTTTATCGCCCCCATCCTTTTCACGACTCTCGTCTTTGTGTGAAACGTAAACTCTGGGAGGTGCCTGACTGTAGTTTTCTTTGAGTTCGCTCCTGTCCTCCATCCACTCCTGCTGCCTGGAGGTCCAGCTCACAGGCAAAGCTTCCACGGTCGGTCTGGAGACAGGTTTCCGGGTGATTTCAGGGCTGTCTCTGGGTGATCTCTCAGACAGGTGATCGTACTGTCTTCGCTCCACGCCGGGTGACCTGCGGTCTCCGGTGTACTGTGGCGGCTGGTAGCGGTGCAGGGAGGACATGTCCTTACTAGGTGATGCGCTCCGTTTCTGCCGTGGGTCCAGTTCAGGTGACTGAGAGGCAGCTGCACGGTACAATCTAGCAGGCATGGCTGGCGATGCTGGTGAGGAGAGGCCTTTCTGTGACGAGACTGGGGAGATTCGTCCTGGTTTAGTGTGAGGTACTTCCTTGTCAGTTTTCCGGCTGTGGTTCCAGGGATCCACCTGTAAAAGCTCAGGGGAGCTCTGTCCATAAAGGGCGGAGTACGGTTGTGATTCTTTCCATGCAGTCTTGGGACTCTCGGGCCGAAAAGACTCAGGAGGAGTCGGAGTTCGTCTCTCTGCAAAAATGCTAGAAAGTCTGCTGGCCTCCAGAGCTAACTTAGAAGCCACATCGAGGTTTGAGGATGGGGAGGCACTCCTCCTGCCGCTGACATCGCTGGCTGCGTCACTCGCTCTGCTGCAGCGTGACAACCTGTAGGGACTCCTGCTGGTTAAATTCAGTTTATTGCTTGAGCTGCTGTCTATCCCGTCTGTGGCTTTTTGGCTGGTGTTGGTAGTGTTAGCATTACGGGCGCTGTGATGAGAGGTCCCAGGTGTGCAGGAAGTGCTGGCAGGTAATACGTTAGTTTGAACCTCATGCTGGATGTCTGTGGGCCTCCCTGCAGGTAACGGTGGGTGAAATTTACTCGACTGTCTGGGGCTCTCGTCTCCCATCCACGGCCTGGGTTTGCTCGGAGTCGGGCCATTGGAGTGCAGTTTAGCGGCTGGATCTGCAGAGTAAGACCAGCAGCTAGTGTGGGCACACAGATGGTTGGAGGCAGGACTTCTGGGTAATCCGTTCACTGGACTACGGGAGAGGGTCCTGTCCAGTTCCATGAGCTGGGTCTTGCACGGCAGGGTGAGGGTGCTGCGGGGCAGGTCAGGTGAGCCCCCCCAGGACTGGCAGCGAGAAGGCTGATAATGCCGAGGCAGGGAGGGGCTGCTGTTCTCAAATCGGTGACCTCCAAATCTGCGCTTAAGCTCTGGAGATCCAAACTCCTCAAGGGCCCTGTAGGTGGCACCTCTGGCCACTGAGTCCAGGTCAGCTCTCTGCAGGTAAGGTGAGCCCCGTGGGGCTGGACTCTGAGCCGGGCAGGTGTGGCTCTGTGACAGGTAACCATTGTACGACATTGGATCGCTGAGCCTCTTCCGAAGGTGAGCGGGCAGCACCTTCCTGCTTCCCATTTCCTTGAAAGGACTGTCCGGCTCATTATGAGACAGAGAATTTCGGCGGGCGGCCGTGTTGTGAACGTTTGCTTTCTCTATGTAGCTAAACGACACCACGGATTTCCTCCCCTCATTGCCCTCCACCCCTGGGACCTCGCAGTACCTGCGACCGCTGACTGGTGTGGAGGGCACAGTCAGCCTCCCAGAGGATGTTGATGATGGTGAGATAAACACCCTCCTCTGGTAGGGATCCATGTCTGAGGAACCGATGTGTCCAAGCGAGCCGTGGTGGCGTGGAACGGTCATTCCCGGTGTAAGGACTTCAAGTAACTGCCCAAAACTGTCATGCAGTGCATCTTCTTGAAGCTGGGCGTTCGACCGGAAGTTGACCGACTGCCTGGAGGAGGTCTTTGAGAGAGGCAAGCTGTGGTTCTCGCCCCCCATGTGGTGCTGTATCGGAGAGAGATCCGGACTGGGGTTCCGGCTGGAGTAGGCAGAGCTCCTCTGAGAGTGAGGGAGAACATCTGGACATTGAAGCATCAGATGACTGGAACCATCATCTCCTTGGCCCGGCACCTTACCTTCCTCCTCAGCAACAGACCTCACCTCGACGTACAGGTGGAGGACCTTACCGGCCTGGGACATGTCTGCCCTTCCTTTAAAACGCTCCAGTGTTCCCTGCTGTGGACCTGTGCTACAAGTCCAAAAGGTCCTTAGACTTGTTGGTGTCCAGCACAGAATTCATCTAGTCTTTGGTGAGGGGCAGGACTGGGGTACCAGTTCCATCCTGCAGCTGCACATCTTCTCTTCGACCTGCAGCAAGAAACACAGACAGAGTTCAAAGTTAATATTCCAGTTTATCCTCTACAAGGGTTGAATCCATAAAGGTTTGATCATTTAAGCTTTGCTGTTTTAAACCTTCCATTTCCTCAAGATATCAAATCATCCACTTCACCCACTAGGCCAACCTCTGCAGGGTTGGGTTTTGTTTAGGCATAAGCCGAACCCTTAGCTCCAAGTCTGGATTGGTCCACAGCGACCAAGTGGATGTTAAGAGGTTAATGACACCTAGCATTCCTAAAACTTGGAGACTGAAAAAAAAGATCTTTTCCAAACCAAGAAAATACAAACAAACTGAATTTGAGGCTTTCCTGGGTGAATGCTTTGAGCATCGCAGAATGTTCATCATCAACAGGAAGTAGTTATTATGTAACTAAAACAGTTGCAGATGTCACTAGAAGCTACCAATCATATGGTTTCGACTGTACCACATGAAATTTGCATGTAAAGTGTGACAGAAAGAAGTTTTCCACCCCACTAACTGCACAGCTTCAGGCTGATGATCATGTTTGACCTCACGCTTCATCAGTTCTCACCCAATCCTGTATTTAGGTCACAGTGTCCTCAGACTGGTTCACTGCTAGAAACCAAACACCTCATGTTTTAGTCATCAGAAGCAGAGTCCAGCCCCACAGTGTGGGTTAGAAAGGTGAATGTGTGGAAACTGGATGAGAACAGTCGTGAAACTCTATGTAAGACCAGGATAAACCGAGTTTATTGTGATCTAATGTTGTTGTGTTGGAACAAAGTGGTCATGAAAGCAACCACAGGAACGCTGATGAGGTGTTCAGATCTGTGAACGAGTGAATTTCAGACAATGTCAGGAAAAAACTCAGAGCGGGAAATGCTCTGATAACGCTCACACTTCTTCTTTCTTTTTAAAAAAATATATTTAAACTTTATTTCAGAAGCATTTCCTTGAGATTAAAATGCATTTTTCAAAGAACGGCGGGCCCACAAAAAGGAGACCCGGCAGAGAGCAACACAACAGGAGGTTTTATCTAGCACGAACCTCAGGGACAGAAAAATGAAAACAACGCTGTCAAAACAACAGCTCCTCCCTCCAGGGTGCACCAGGCCGACTCCGAGGGAGACCGTCGCCAAACGCTCATGGTTTCAGTCCTTCAGGAGGTTCTGGGGGAACCTTGGAGGGGTTCTAGGTTCTGGCTCACAATTTGGTTACAGAAGCACCAAATGTGGATTCGACCACAACAGCTTTGCATGATTTGAGGTTCTGTATATCATACGTTGCCATAATTCAGCTCCTCAGATCATCCTCTGTCTGAAGTAGGCCGTTTAACCCCCACGCCCCGACCCCCCGTTTCAACAGCACATGGGCGGGGCTTCTGAAATTACCATATAGGGGGTATCCCCTCTGTATGATGTCATAAAGATCTAGAAGAAGAAAAACGCTGTGATAAACTGTTTATAGCAGTCACAGGATTACTGCTCATGCACAGAGCTCATCATAGAAGGAAGGAGCGTTTGAATGTTTGGAGCGAAAAACTCAAAGTCTTAAAGTTTACATGTACTTGTTTGGTCGGTCGGTGAGGATGATGTGCGGCACGTCACTGTGACTAAACAGGAGCTGAGGGGTGAGGAGGCTCTGCGTGGCCTCAGGGAGATCTTGGGAGTGAAACCTTCGATCAAAGGGGTGAGGAAGGTGTTTGCTGTGCAGTGTGGCTCATTATCAGCTGAGAAAGACAAGCTGCTGCCCTTCTCAGTTCTCTGGTATCTACATGTGCTCTCTTGCCCTTGGCCGTCCTCCAACGGGGCGGCAGGAGCGCGTGGGCGAGCAGGCTGCGACTGACACGTGAGTTCAGCTCGTCTATTAAAGGGAGGAGCAGAAGCAGCTTGACGGGTGTTCAGGTGAGGAGTCGGCAGCCACACCGTGACCTCTGTGACCGCTCCTCCTGAGCGTGTCCGGAGGAACGTCTGAGCAGACCGGCGTGTTTTACACAGCCCGCTCCTTCCATCACGCTCCATTTAACCACCTCACTGAGGCCGCTCGTGCTTCTATTCTCGGCTTTTTACAGCTCCTATCTGTGTCGTCTCCGCTCGCCTGTTCCACATTTTACAGTAAATCTGAGCTTCTGTGCTGCTCGCTGATGTAGGTCAGCAGTTTAGATCACGAGGAGAGGTCACATGAAAACACAAGAGGCTGCAGGAAACAGTGGCGTACAGGAGACGTTTGAGATGCTGATCAGGCGTGACACGTGCTGAGCCGAGGGTCGAAAGGTCATTTCGGTCCCTTTCAGTGTCGTCGGCGTTCACCTGCAGCTCCAAGCGTCTTCCATCCAGGACAGCCGCAGCTCTGTCATCAGCAATTATGAAGCAGCCACAGGAAAGCGTCAAGGAGTTTATCACAGAGTGTGCAACCCAGCGGGCTCACACGCGTGTGCGTGTTCGTCCAGCAATCGTGCGCCTTGCTGGCACGTGAAACGTCTTAAAAACCAGTTTTGCTGGTTTCTGTCAGAGGAAATGACACACACACACACACACACACACACACACACACACACAAAGTGTTGCTGCTCTGATCTCCTGATCTCGAGTAGATCCAGAACAAAGAACCTGAACTTTGTTATTCTGCTGTGTGAACTTTAGAGCGTGCGCCACGGCGGCGTGCACGAGCAGCACGGCGGATGTAGAGCAGATGTTGGTGCTGAGATGCGAGTCAGTGCGCGTCTCCTCTCAGAAACAACAAGGCGACCTGTCGGCTCGTTTCTAGCTCCTACCGCAGCAGCTTAGCATGATTCATGGTTCAAAATAATCCTTCTTTGTCTTAACTCGGCGCTTCCTCGCCTCTCCTGGCTGCCCCTCACTAACCGGAGGTCTGAGAGCAGAGATTTATAAAAGCGGTGGCCTGCTACTTAAATCAGGCTGAACAGAAGCGTCCACGGTCAGAATTACCATGGCGCTCACTCAGAGGTCTGGTGGGAGGAGCCATCAGTGGAGCTGAGTGTTTTTAAGCCTCCTTTTAAAATGAGAACTTTAATCACATCTATACCTGCAGTTTTCATGTCCTGCAGACCTCTGAGATGAATCTGTGGAAATTCCACAATGGCTACCAACTCAGTGGGTGAATCCTTTGGTCCCCGAGATGACCATACAAGATACCCACTCTCTATGACATCATATAAACCCAGGAGTAGAAAAAAACTGAGCGTTCCGATCATTATTAAAACACGTTCACCACGAACAGGAAAACAGGATAAACTCATCAAATCCACATCAAACTGTAGAGCAGGAAGACATTGCTCTGTGATGAACGGAGAGCAGGAATGATGGTTTAGGGCGAGGAGAGCGAGGAGAGCGAGGAGAGCGAGGAGAGCGAGGAGAGCGACTCCGCGGCGTGATCAGCGGCATTTACAGCCGTCAGAGGGTAAAACCTGCACCTGAGGCTGACGGGGTCCAGCAGTGCTTTAATCAGATGTAAGTGCTGCCCTCCTCGGGTCAGCGATCAAAAATCTTATTTTATGTCATACTCAGGTCCCGTGTTTCTGCACCGACGTGTTCACGTCCACAGAGAAGCGACGGCGCTGTAACGATCAGCACATTAATAACAATCTGATCGGCGGTTCGTCCTTATTGCGACGGCGTTTCTGGTAACAAACTGCTACTCTCGTCTTCACAACGAGCATCAGCTCCAAATAATCCTGACACCCGAGTGATGTAACCTGCTACAGGACGCCGCGTCAGGTTTTGCTTCGGAGCGCGATCAAAGGGCGCTTTGTCTTTCCTGCAGAGGAACATCAGAGAGCTGCTTAAGTGCCCCCCAAACCGCTCTAAGCAGCTCTCTGCCTTTATTGAATCTGACTCCTCTGCTGCTCACACATCAGTCCTCATCACCGTCACAGTCGCGTCCACTTTCATCAGCTCCAGCACCGGACGAATCCAGTGAGACGGGTTTCGCTGTGAAATCTGCAGTTCCTCTAACGTCCACCTGAAGAAATCACAGTTCTTCCAGAACTGCAGCCAATCCGATTTTCTTTCCTTCTCAGCAGAAATCAAGCTGAAGCTTCGTCTCTGCACTACAGCAGCTTCAAGATAATCAGCTTCCTGTCCTGAACAAAAACACTGGATCATCCCGCCAAACCTGCTTCATGGACAGGTGTGACCAGGGGGACGGTGCTCCTCTTAATAAGCAACATCATCACAGGTACACAACTTGTGCCAAAGCTGCAGTTCCTCTGAGGTCCAGCAGAGGCAGCAGTGAGTCCGTCCCCACAGACCTTCACAGCAGACATAAACATGTTTACAGCCTGATCCACAGACTGTGTGTGGGTCATTTCCTCCTTCATAACAGCTGTACGAGGGGAGGATGTTTTCATAGCTCACCTGGATTAAAGTCTGTGTTGTTAGGGGCGTGGCCTCTTTGACTGACAGGTGGACGGCACCATGGGCGGCCATAGCTCTCAGCCATCTATTCGGCTTCACCTCAGCTAATTTTTATCTTATCCAGCCAATAACGTGGCTGCTGTGAGGCAGATGTACTAACAGACTTTCTGAGGAGGCGGAGCTTCAGGTTTGTGAGTGAAGCTGAGGTCACAGTGAGAGGAGCCCACTGTTCTCCGACTCGCTGACCTGGACACACGTGCTTCAGAGGACATAAACACTGAAGTTCAAACGGCGCATGGAACGAGGCGCTCACGCTGACGGCGTCACTGAGAAGGTCTCTGTGAGCTGCAGGTCTGCAAACTGTTGCTGTCTCTGTGAAGTCATTTTCCAGACGCCTGGCTCGCATTTAGCAGCTGGAAAGTTTTATATCTGCAGCGAATTAAAAGCAGAACGTGACTTTAACTCCTGCAGCTGCTCCGAGCGCCCGACACGTCGCCGGCTCTCAGCTGGAACGACTTGAAGCACGAGTGCGTGCGAGGCCTTCCTCACTGACTGCGATCCTCACCCTGAGCTCTCCGGTCAAAGGTCAGAGGAGGTAAAAGAGGCTCCGAGCGTTGCTTCCTGCTGTCGTTGACAAAAGTCTGGCTGCAGAGGAAACACACAGCAGCAGCAGCTCCTGAACTCTGACCTCAGTTTACAGCCGCTCTTGCACTGACGCTGCCGATCCTCGCTCACAGAGATAACCGAGAGGAAAGGACGAGGGTCAGGGGTCAACTTTGTTCTGCTTCTCTAACTGCAGCCGTGTGTTAAACTGCTGCTGTGCACCGATCAATAATTATTGATAAGGATTTGTCTGTTTCACCTGTTCGTGGTCCAACTTTGACTTCCTGATTCCATATATTCGAATAATTACTGCTGTTAGTTTCACTTTGCCTTCAAACCGTTTTGGTGATTTTATTGTCGCCCCCTCGCTTTTATCTAACGGCCACTCAAAGGGGCCCCAACCACACTTTTAGCAGCCAAGCAAATGGCTTTCATGGTTTGGTTTTAAAACCAGACGACTGGAAACGACTTTGTTTCCCAGGCCTGTTAAAATGTGCCACACAGAGCTGTGCAAAAGTCTTGAGCCACCCCTCAGGTCTGCTGAGCAGCTCTCGAGCTTCCTGAAGCTCCTTAAAGTTCTTCTGTGGACATTGGCTGCTTTTCCTCTCCTGTTCAGTCCTTGTACCGGACCTTTCTCACAGGAATGACAGTGAATCCCACACACCTGAGCAGAGGTGCAGTTAGTTAGCATCAGCCTGTCACACAAACTCATCATCTGTTCCAGTTTCTTTACCAAATCTGTCAAAAATGCCAACGATATCACAGCTTCTCATGAAAACAGGATTTTGTCTCCAACACGGTGATTCCAAAGAGCTGTCAGCTGAAACTCTGCACATCTCAGCGTGGTGTCAGTGTGTCCTCAAAACCCTGAGGAAAGTGGACAGAAGAAGAAGTGGGAGGCCATAAAAACTCGACAGCAGCTGAACAGGACCTGAGAGATGATCTGGACCTTCAGCCGATCGAGAAGCCGTTCTTAATGAAGGCAACCTGGAGTCTGCAGCCATCTGTGAAGCTGGGTGGAGGCTCTGTCATGGTTTCAGCTGCAGCTCAGTCAGAGCTGTTGGAGATCTTTGATAAACTGATGAATCACAGAGTCTGAGCCACCACGCAGGAACATCTGGAAACATCTGACTGACAGCAGCTTCCTGTTCCAGCATGACAACGATGCAAACACACTGTCAGTGCAGTGAAAGCACACCTGGATCTGATAACACACAGCAGGAGAGCTGACAGACAGCTGCTCACACTAAAGCTTGTTTGTGTCTGCATTGTGCAGTTCATGTCTGTTTGCAGCTTAATAAATCTCTTGCACATTATTATATGTTAAAGTTCACAGAAGTTCATTCTTTGTGAACTCTGTTTGAAGCCACCAGACTTTGAGCTGCTGTTCTTCCTCCGAGTCGCCCGGATCCAGAACAGGTTGTTAAAACCAAAGTCTCCTGATAACTGCAGCAGACCTTTAAAATGATTTTTTGGACTCTACATGGATGAGAGCGTTCAATAATCGTGTCTTACATGCTGCTGTGGTACAAACTGCCTTTGTTTGTGGAGCGTTCAGACACCCTGAGCTCTCCTCCCAGAGGTAACCACGAAGTACTTTTACTTGTTTCAGAGTATTTTTACTCAGTTTTACTGCAGTGAAAGGTCAGATTACTTCATACCTGAGATATAAAGAGTGTGAGATACCTGACATGCTGTCAGAGCGTGTGTGTGTGTGTGTGTGTGTGTGTGTGTGTGTGTGTGTGTGTGTGTGTGTGTGTGTGTGTGTGTGATAAGCACTCTTAGTCCTTCTTTTCCTGGACTCTGCTAATAGGATTCCCTCCTCCTCCTCCCACCACACACAGCTCAATCCACCACATAAAACCACACGTACACACGCACGCCTGCCGCTGTAACCTTACCTGTGTGTCCTCGCTGCGGCAGTTGCCGTGGTAACCCGCCTCTCTGCGTGCTACAGCTGGTTTTATCCTCCTTCGGCCTCCTCTTCCTCTCTGAACACTTGTTGTCTGCAGCAGCGCCGGCTCATCGTGGATTTACAGACTGCGCTCAGCTCCTCCTCTTCCTCGTCTTCCTCCACCTCTACTTCCCATCTCTTGTAATCAGCTGACGCCCCGCCTACCCCTCCTCCTTTCAGACAGTCTGCCAGCCAATCGGGCGCACCGCCGTCTGCAGACCCGGCTCCTTCACAGCCAATGACGGGCAGCTGTGACAGATGGCAGCTTAGGAAAGGTGGGGGGAGCGCGGGGAGCGGGGGGTGTCCAGTATCAGGATAATGTGCAGAATTACAGGCTGATTAAACTGTGATGTCACGCGTCACTGCAGCGGGACCGGCCCACAGCCTGTGACCTCATCACTCTTTGCATTACATCAGCGTATACCTGCAGGAGAAAACTGCAGCTGCTCCACAGGGGGCGCTCTTCTGACAGCCCAGTGGCCGCGTGACGTGCGGCGTGCGTCTCCCCGTGCCGTGCTCTCAGCACATACACACATCAAGCTGGTACATTTATACATTCGTGGCCTGTTTGAGCTGGAACATGTCTTTCACTCCTGCCGACCCCCTCCAGAGACGAGGCGAGGACGTTACTCGCGGAGACAGCTGGGAAACAAAGGAGCAACAAGCAGAAGGTTACAGATTCACTCAATACGCAGCTGCAAAATAATCTGACCCAAGCTGCACGGGTCCTCTTACCTGTGTCGCAGCTGCTGGGAGTGCTGGTCGGCTCCACTCTGGATCCAGTTTCAGGATGAAGAATATCCCAAACTCACAAAAATATACACTTGTTTTTTCCTGTTATCATTCATCATTTTTAATCTCCCGTTTCCTGAAACCTTCTTGAGGTGCCGACGCCTTTTGTAACAGCTGAAATTATAGGTTCAATTATAAGTTAAACATGAGTTTTTGCAGTATTGGTTACTTTTGCGTGACACACTACAGTGATCAGTGTTCAGTCTGCTCCTCCTGTTGTCTGATATCAGCGAGTTCGGTGTGTGTTGAGTGCTCGTTCTTGTAGACCTGAGCATCGTCTCTGCCTCCGCTTAGACCGACAGCAGTGTAATCGTTTTCTCCTGTAAAGCACGGCGTCCTCCAAGAGCTCACTTTCAGAGGAACTTGTTTATTATCGCTCCGCATTCTTAAAACAAAGGTGCAGGATGGTTTCTGGCTGGGTGGTCTCGGGATTTGGTCTTGCCTCGCTCTGCGGTGTTTTGCAGCTCAATGCGAAGCAGCTGTAATGAGAATGAGAACCTCCGAGTCCTCAGCTGCCTATTTGGGAGCATCTCTGGGTTCTGCTCGTGGGTGAGGGAACAGCTGAGCAGACAGACTCGTACAGCCATGACCTGAGAGTGAAGCCGAAGCTGTCCGGCTACTCGTTGAACCACGTTCCTACCCTGATCTATGACCACGGGCTTAGGGTGGTGACAGAAAGACGGGTGTAAGTGTCAGAAATGAGCTTCTTCTGAGGGGCGGAGACAGGATGTGCAGCTCAGTCCTCCACGTCTGAAGGACCCAGCTGAGGTGGTTCATCTGACCAGGCTGCCACGTGGAGGCCATCTGTGCTTAGACTACTGCTGACCAGGATACACAGGATATTCGCTGCTATGCTGACGACACGCTGCTGTACCTTTAAGCCCCGTCATCGTCCCGTGGACTCATTAGTGCCTCGTCAGCTGTCAGGTCCCACACCTCCTTCACTCCAAACGTTCTCTCGTTTCAATAAATTCACTCTCGTGAAAATAAAAATCTAACCTTAGGTCAGTGATTCTCACTGTGGGCTCCTAAAATTACTGCCTGTGGGCCACAACAAGTCACTTACAACATTATTATTTCCTCATAAATCTTTAAAAAACTATCAGTAGAAATGTAACATTTTAAAAGTTGTAGATTTTTACATTTTACATAACTTCATCTTTCAGAATAAAGTCATACTGAAGATGCACGTCTGGTTTTTACAGGTAAAATGAAATGTTTGGATACAAGAATCGCTTCTAAAATTAATTCAGTTTATCTGTTGAAGGGGAAGAAGCTGGATGAGGCTGGAGATGTTCAGGCTGAGGTCTTTTCTCTGCTCCACTCTGCTTAAAGGCTTTCTAACTCTGGCGTATAATAATAATAATAATAATAATAATAATAATAATAATCACAGAGCTGTTCTATCCTGATATCAGTGATCATGATGAGACCTGCTGTGTGCTGGATTACTTTAAAAAGCGTTAAGCTAATAATTTCACGTTGAAGTAAAGACGTGAAACGTGCGATAGAGTTCCTGCTTTTATTTGTGAGATGAAATGAGAAGCATCAAAGAGAAACTGAAAATAACTCGTGCAGTTTGTAGGGATGAAACGCAGCAACGACAAAAAGCACGCAACAACTTCAGAAATGACCTCATCGTGTTCGAGTCTTCCACTTTCACGAACACTGTTTGGGTTTGTTAGCAGCTTCAAGGCGAGCACTGACAGCCTGAACACTGTTCGCCTGTCCACATCCACACGGATAAACACGGGGACCCGCTGCACTTTCTCTTTAAATGACCTCAAATCTAATCCACACAACTTAAACATGCTCGCTGGGACTTTATTTGACAGCAAGAAGCCTTTTCAAGAACAAAGGGTCGGTTTTTGCTGCTTTTTTAGAGCTCTGATTCCGGCTGTTGTCGGCAGCAGCCCAAACTCCTTTCAGAAATGTGTGTTTTTACCACTCCCCCCCAGTAAAATCCACACTTCACATCCCTGCGTGTCATACTAAACCTTTCATTTACATCACAGGCAGACATTTTCATGTCCGGCATGCACTTAATCGACTCAGCAGCCCTGAATGATCTGAAATGTCGACTTTTCCAAGAGCCTGGCATCGCTGTTGGCACCGCTCGGCAGGGTGGACCATCCTTGTGAAGAGGCGCGGGGAGGGTTGTAAAAGTAGAAATGTGACTGAGGGAAACACTGTTTGTGGGGTCAAACGTACCCCGGAATAATGGGCAGGTGCTGCTGCCCCGGGGGCAGACCCCCAGCTTTGTTCTCCCGCTTGTTAAATTTCATTCATGAGGGAATCATCTCAAAATGTCATGTTTTTCAAAGGAGATTCGCACGCAGTCCACTTACCTCCGGGATACGATGGGATGCAGCGGGGTCTGCAGCTTTCAGAGACCCCTGCAGCAGCTCGGCGGCACCGCGGCGGACTCCGGGTCACCCGCTCGCTCCATTTCACGGTAACGCTGTCTGTAACGACAGATGTAACGGCGAAGTGCGGGAGTAGTAACTGTAACGGCTAGCTAAGTGAACTAGGTTCCATGGCGGAAGCAGTGAAAGTCCAGCCGGAGGTGAAGAGTCCGCTCGGCTCCTTGTTCTCGCGCTTCCGCCGCTCTTTGCTCGCTTTTTCAGGCGCTTGCTTGACATTAGTTTACGTTCTCCACGGTGACTCCAACTTCCGCATCTTTGGTGACGTAACGGGTCGTAGAGCTACGTCAGACAGGCCCGAGCGGAAGACACGCCTACAACCGATTACGCGTACGCTTAACTTTCAAAGTAAAAGCTCGAATAAACTGTGTTTATCCTGCTGCTTTTAGACTTGTGAATGTTTTCTTCTTTATTCTGTTTAATATGAATCCTAAAATTATTTGTCAGACGTTTGTCTCATGTAAAAACAAGTTTTTGTATACACCTATCTTTCACCTCTAAAATTACTTCTTTTAATAGAAGAACAATAGCTATATCAAGCTATATAGTTTATGTCTTCCATATTTCCAACTATATCCATAATCACATACTGTGTATGCTACCATTGTATATAGTGTATCTTACTTTTTTTCATTGATTGTACTTATTTGTATTTCCTTCTGATATCTCTACCTGAGCTGAGGTGACGCAAAAATTTCCCCATTGTGGGATCAATAAAGTCTTATCTTATCTTAATAATAAAAATGTTTCCTAAAAAAAACCTGGGACAGGTAGACCTTTGCATGTTAGCATATTCATAACTGAAACCTAGTGTCCTGGGATCCACTGAGATCACGTTCCTGAACCTGTTTCCACGTCACACAGCGCTGCTCAGGTGTCCCAGCAGTGCCTCTATTTCCTCTATTTCACTTTTTTTATTTTCGCAAGATATGACGTAATGATCTGGTACAGCATATATATATATATATATATATATATATATATATATATATATATATATATATATATATATATGTGGGGAAAAACATGAAAAATAAGTTTTTAACCTGGACTTAAAAACTGGCACTGGTGCGTGTTTAATATGGAGAGGAAGGCTATTCTAAAGCATCGGAGCCGCAGCAGAGCCGCTCGGTCTCCTCTTAAGTGTCAGCCGTGACTTTGGGACAGAAAGCAACAGCTGCTCAGCTGACCGAAGCGAACATGGGGCTTCAATGTTACCAGGTCTTCCAGCAGATTCTGCATGAACGCTGAAGATATTTATTATTTAGACGGAGGAATACTCACACGTGGAGCATCGGCTTTTTACCGGAACATTCACACCAATGTGAACTCTCTCCGTAGCATTACAGGAAGCATCATTTCAAAATAAAATTCCAACAGATGACAATGAAGGCATACCTATTACTAGCCCAACATTCAACAAATCAGACAAATAAACAGGTGCAGGACCATTGAGAGATTTAAAGACCAATAAAATGACTTTTAAACGGATCCTAGATTCAATTGGAAGCCGATGTAAAGAGGCCAAAACCGGAGTCATGTGGTAGAATTTCCTTCTGCCAGTTAAAAATCATGCCGCGGCATTTTGCACTAGTGCCCTGCCCAACCCCTATTAAAAGAGAATTGCAATAATCCAAGCGTGAAGTAATAAAGGCGTGAATAACAATTTCCAAGTCACGCTTGGAAAGAAAGGGCTTAACCTTCGTTGAACGTCTGAGGTAACAAAATGCTGATTTCACCACCGCGTTTACGTGACCATCAAAGGCAAGTGCAGAATCAATTTTTACTCCGAGATTTGTGATCGAACTCTTTAAATGTAAAGTCAAAGCGGGAAGATCAACATCTGGAGCGTCAGAAAAACGATTTGGAACAAATAGGATCGCTTCCGTCTTACGATCATTAAAATGTATAAAGTCTTTGCCATCAATAAATAAATCGATCACAGGCTGATCACAGCCGGCTGCTGCTGAGCGTCACGTCCCATCAGGATGAAGGCTTCTGCTGATTTCTCCCTGTCTTCTGTCCCAGCAGAGAAATGACGCCCTCTGCTGGGATGAAGAAGAAACTGCAGCAGTGACTGCGCTCATGCAGCACAACAGGCTGCTTTTCAGATGAAAACGTTCCCTTTTGATAAAGCATGCAGTTAGGACAGGTGACCCTGACCCAGCCTACACATGATGCACTCAGTGTTTCTTCTTCACTCACCACTGTGCATGCAATCAATACTTATTATTAACCTTTGACTCTCTACCATGCTGTAGCTCATCACCGTTTCCATAGTGACACTGAAGCTTCCAGGAATCAACAGAGACTTCCACAGACTGTAGATAAAAGATGGAAACAGCAGGAATCCACAGCAATGCTTCTGTGAATGACATCATCAGTCCTTAGAGCGCCACTTCAGCTGGTTTAATGGACACAGCGCCGGCAGAGCGAACACTGCAGCGTGTCTGCTGTGGAAGACCTAAATGGACAGCCAGCCAATCAGAGAACCAGCTTGTGATGAGGTCTTCATGGACTCTCTCCTGGTTTGTTAGCTGTGCACGTTTACCTGTGTAAGTCTGACACCCACCTGTGCACATCTGGACTCTTCTTCTGTGGTTTTGTCCTTCCAGAAACATTTTTGACTTTGGAACAAAATGAGAGTGAAATCATTTCAGGTGCTGATGAAACCTGATGAACTCAAAGTGTTCAGGCTGACGAGCGACCGGCGGCTCCGTCAAACACATCATTACAACATCCACCTGCCCCCCACACTCAGCTGTTTTTCATCTGCAGTAACCTTCATGTGTCTCATGAAGCCGTGCAAAGCTTCGCCTTCTGACTGTGAAGCTCGTCAGTCACAGACCTTCCTCACAGACCCATTGCGTCCTGATTGGGAGGTTTTTATTGTTTTTGCAGAATCTTTGAGGCCCGAGGACTTCATGAGCCGTCAGCAGATTTACACAGGAAACTAAAAGTTTCATCTCTGTGAAAAACTACCTGTGAGAGGCAGGTTGTAGTGCTGCTGTAGTCTGACCTACGTGACTGCACGAATCCACGAGTTCAGTTTATTGTGTGAAATCAATCAAATCACACTTGTGAACGCTGAGCTCTGAGCTGTCATGACTGATCACATGTGTGTGATACCGTGTGTGTGATCACATGTGTGTGATACCGTGTGTGTGATCACATGTGTGTGATACCGTGTGTGTCCTTTTCAGGAAGACAGAAACAAACTATAAGAAGGAGGATGATGTCACCTCCTGCAGGGATGGTGCACACGGCCTCAGAAACATCCACCACATGAGGTGCTGCTGTTACACTAATCTCAGCAGTGCAGGAAGTTACCTGTTAGTGACGCATGTATTTACAACCACTGGTAACTAAATGTGACGAAAGCAAGAAGACGTGCAGATTCACTGACACACATCTGAGTTTCAGGGGCTCTGACAGGCAGACGTTTGGCTCCCCTGACTGGATGGAAGAGAAATTTGTAAAACTCACCTGTGTTATCTACAGTACAGGTGAGAACGCCACCACACGGTCAGATTTGAGATTTTAAAAACTTCCTATGAGCCCACAGAACTCCTTCTCAGTTGCCTGTATGTGTCAGCACACGCACACCTGGAGCCTGCAGGTTGGCCCCGCCCACACCTGCCGCTGTGGGTCCACACAGAGAACAGTTAGATTTTTGTTGCTGTCCTGGAAACAGACGTTTTCCAGTCAGCAGGTAACACAGATTTAATACTACGTCTATTCTGTGAGCTTTACTGGACGCTTGTTTTAAACAGACGATGATAAAGTGCTGAGAGTTCATCTGACTGAGACAGTAACACACACACAGCAGGAACATTACAGAGCTTTTATTCGGATGTGAAACAGAGCGCGCGGCTCTCAGGACATCACGCCTTTAGTCTGGATCTCTGAATGACATCGTGAGCTTTAAGAGCTCCAGATTTGTACTCCATTCCTTGCAACAACCAGACGACCATCGTTGGTCAGGGTCAGGCGCATCCTCCTGTTGTCGGGGTTAACGGTTCCAGAGCTCCAAACTGGTTTATCGTCCTGGGTGTACAGGACCAGGTTGGAATCCCCCTGCAGGAGGAGCCGCACAGGGTCTTTGCCGACTGTGGCTGTGGCCCAGATAGGAGACAACTTGTAGACGACAAAGTTGCCATCTTCCTGCAAAGTGGAAGCAAAGAGAGCGGATCAGTTTGAACTTTTATACTGTGAGCTAACAAATCATATGGACGACGATACGATTTGTTAAAACAAGGTAGAATAGCTGTGCAGCTATCAGCAAATCAGGTGTTAAGTCAATATTCAGATGTAATTGTCAGCGTCTGAGACTTCCCACTTCCCTTTATTTCTTTATTCCTAACTTCCTGATCTCTTTGTTTTGGTGAAATCTCGTCATTAGGGCTCTTTTATTCATAGATTCGTTTTATTGCCATTTTCTGAGGAAGGGTTTTCATAAACTTCACTAAAAAATCATTATCAAAAGAAAAGTTTTCTAGCCAGGAAAAAGTGGCCAGTAAAGCTGATCTCTTTCTATATCTGCACGTTAAAGACCAGCTTTCAACTTTTAATGTTATCAGCTGTGTTTTTGGGCCATGTAATCATAAACTGATGAGGACAACGTCACATTTTCCCACCTGTAGGATGGCTTTGAAGTTTTCATTTACACTGACGAGGGACTCGCCTTTACGCAGCTCCTGGTCAGTGCTGATGGAGTTCTTACTCATGATTCTAAAAGACAGAAGTTACAGTTATTTTCATTTAAGAGGCATTTTACAGATTTCAGTTCAAATCAGAAACTCTGTGAATTTTAATGCGTGTAAATGAGCCTGCACCATATTTCAGTTTATTTTACCAAAAGATCAAATGCCTGCAGCTACAAACCCCAGGCAAGATTAATTCTTACAGCTGCTGCATTTATGTACAAAGCTGTAACTCACCGGCTATGAACGCAGAAACGTCAGTGGGAGAATCAGATGCTGAATGTGCTGCAGCGACAGAGCAGAGCCTCATTTATACTGTTTGATAGCAGCAAAGGGTGATGGGAGGGGAGATGGGGACATCAAGAAGTCAGGTTTTTTTATTCCTTCTTCCTTGGAAATTCTTTTAAAAGAATGTAAAATATGAGGAGATGTTACCTAGAATTACCTCTGACAACAGATTTCTTCATGCTGAAACCCACATGTCCACATACTTTTACACAGGACACTGAAAATCTTTCACACACTCTAAATTTACAGTACTGTGCAAAAGTTTGAGGCAGGTGAGAAAGAAAAGCTGTAAACAAAGAATGCTTTCAATAATGGAAGTGTTCATCGTGTATTTTCATCAGTCAACAAAATGCAGTAAATGAACAAAAGAGAAATCTAAATCAAATCAATACCTGGTGTGACCACCCTTTGCCTTCTTCTAAGTACATTTGCACACAGTTTTTGAAGAAACTCGGCAGGTGAGTTGATCCAGACATCTCAGAGAACTAAGCACAGATCTTCTGTGGATGTAGGCTTCCTCACATCCTTCATGTAATCCCAGACACACACAATGATGTTGAGATCAGGGCTCTGTGGGGGCCAAAGCATCACTTCCAGTACTTCTTGTTCTTCTTTACGCTGAAGATAGTTCTTAATGACTTTGGCTGTGTGTTTGGGGTCGTTGTCCTGCTGCAGAATACATTTGGCATTACCTTGGTCTCCAGTAACGCTGTGAGGAACCTTGGAGTCATTTTTGACCAGGACATGTCCTTCAGTGCACATATTAAACAAATATGTAAGACTGCTTTCTTCCATTTGTGCAACATCTCTAAAGTTAGAAATATCCTGTCTCAGAGTGACGCTGAAAAACTAGTTCATGCATTTATTACTTCCAGGCTGGACGACTGTAATTCATTATTATCAGGAAGTCCTAAAAACTCCCTGAAAAGCCTTCAGTTAATCCAAAATGCTGCAGCAAGAGTCCTGACAGGGACTAGAAGGAGAGAGCAGATTTCTCCTGTTTTGGCTTCCTGTTAAATCCAGAATTCAAAATCCTGCTCCTCACATACAAGGTCTTAAATAATCAGGCCCCATCTTATCTTGATGACCTTGTAGTACCATATCAGCCTATTAGAGCACTTCGCTCTCACACTGCAGGCCTACTTGTTGTTCCTAGAGTATTTAAAAGTAGAATGGGAGGCAGAGCCTTCAGTTTTCAGGCCCCTCTTCTGTGGAACCAGCTTCCAGTTTGGATTCAGGAGACAGACACTATCTCTACTTTTAAAACTTCAGAATCTCGCTTCTCAACTTCATATCCCATTAGGTCAGATCCACCGGTCTTCTTCGACCGGTGGATCTGGTTGCTAATGCCTCGGAAGTTTTGGACCCAGTTCCTCTCAGGCTGGGTCTAATAAATAGCAGGTCGGTGGCCAACAAGACCTTCATATTGAAGGATTTTTTTCTGTCTCGTGTTCTGGATTTACTCTTCCTGACTGAAACCTGGATTTCTCCCGGTGAGTTAAGCGCTTTCATTGAACTAGTACCTGCTGGCTGTACCTTTTTTAATGTTCCGAGAGCTTCTGGTCGCGGAGGAGGGCTTGCTGTTGTTTTTAAGGCTCACTTGGACTTGAAGCAGCTTTTCCCTTCGTCTCGCTACACCAGTTTTGAACTCTGTTTATGTAAACTGGGCCACTCACCTTCGTTGTTATGTGCGATTGTTTATCGCCCGCCGAAATATAACAAGGTGTTCTTATCAGAGTTCTCAGAGTTTCTTGCTGATTGTGCATCACGGTATGACCAGATCCTCCTGCTTGGTGATTTTAACATTCACGTTTGCTGTCCGGGGAAGCCCCTGGCCAAGGACTTTCTGGACTTAGTGAACTCTTTTAATTTTGTCCAATCTGTTAGTGGTGCCACTCAAGAACGTGGTCACACACTGGACTTAGTTTTATCTCATGGTTTATCTGTTTGCAATGTACGGGTTGAAGATGCAGTATTTTCTGATCATATGCCTATCTTATTTGATATTGCTCCTTCTAACGCTTTTGCAAATCAGGCTGCACCTGTTCGATGTTATCGTGCCTTTGGCTCTGATTCTGCCGAACGGTTTTCTATACTGTTTGACAAATTAATGTCTTATGCCCCTGAGTTGCCCACTGCAGATGACCTACTTTTGTATTTTGACTTTGCTTGTAAATCTGTGCTTGATGTTGTTGCCCCTTTGAGACTAAGAAAATGTAAATCTAAGTCTAGTCCTTGGTTAACAGATCGTACCCGAGCTATTAGAAGACAATGTAGGAAATGTGAAAGACAATGGAAAAAAGACAGATTGCATGTCTCCCTGGAAGCCCTAAAGATTAGTTGGAAAACTTATCAGAGGGCAGTTAAGGCCGATAAACACTCCTACTTTTCTCAACTTATTTCGGCCAACTCTCACAACCCTCGTGTTTTATACAATACGATTAATTCTGTACTTAACGTGGAGGGTTACAACCTTTTGCCGTCCTCTGAGGCTATGTGCAATAAGTTTATTACCTTTTTTGTGGACAAGATTGCTAGCCTGAGGCCTCTGATTCCACCTATTGTTGAGCCGGCCATGCATCCTCCTTGCTCAAGCCTATTCCCTGCTTTTGCACCGATTTCTCTGCGCGACTTAGAGGAGTTGGTGCTACATGCTAAGCCCTGTGGCTCCCCGAATGATGTTGTTACTCCCCGCTTTCTCCAAAAAGTATTTCCCATCATTGGACCTTATATCCTGAAAATTATCAATACTAGTCTGTTAACCGGTCAAGTTCCTAGTGGGTTTAAACATGCAGTCATACACCCCTTACTTAAGAAACCTGGCCTTGATAGTTCTACTATGTCAAATTTTAGACCTATCTCCAAGCTTCCCTTTTTAAGCAAGATCTTGGAGAGGATTGTACATACCCAACTGTTGGATTATTTGAACGATTCGCAACTGTCTGAAATCTTCCAATCTGGTTTTAAGCCCTTTCACAGTACGGAGACAGCTCTTGTTAAAGTTATGAATGACATTCTTGTTGCTACTGATCGTGGTAAATATGCTGTGCTTGTGTTATTGGACATGACAGCTGCATTTGACATAGTGGACCACGACCTGCTGATCTCCCGCTTACACCACTGTGTGGGAATTTCTGATTTGGCATTGTCATGGATAAAATCATATCTTTCCGAAAGGACTTTTTGTGTCAAGCTGGGACTGGCCGCTTCCTCTGTGGCCCCTCTGCTTTGGGGTGTGCCCCAGGGATCTATCCTTGGGCCATTATTTTTCTCGCTGTATTTACTCCCCCTTGGTGCGATTTTTCGTAAACACGGAGTGTCATTTCATTTGTATGCCGATGACTGTCAGCTTTACTTACCTTTTAGTCATTTGGATACCTCCCCATGTCAACCACTGCTTGACTGTCTTAGCGATATTAAATTATGGATGGCAAATAATTTTTTGAATTTTAATGGTCGCAAAACGGAAGTAATTTTATATGGCCCGCATCGTTCTACTGATACCCCAGATGTTGATTTTGGTGATTTGACCTCTCATCTGAAAAGTTCAATCACTAATCTTGGTGTTAAACTTGATTCTGCGCTTACTTTTGAAGGTCATGTAAATGGGGTGGTAAAATCAGCTTTTTATCACCTCAGACGCCTGTCGAAGGTTAAGCCTTTCCTTTCCAAACCCAATTTGGAAACTCTTATTCATGCTTTTATCACCTCACGTCTGGACTATTGTAATTCCCTTTTAATAGGGGTCGGGTCGGGCACCTTATCACGCCTGCAGTTAGTGCAAAATGCGGCGGCGCGATTTTTAACCGGTAGTAGGAAATTCGATCACATCACTCCGGTTCTGGCTTCCTTGCATTGGCTTCCCATTGAATTTAGGGTTCGTCCTTTTATTGGTTTTTAAATCTTTAAATGGTCTGGCTCCTGTCTACTTATCTGATTTACTGAAGCCACATGTTTCTCCTCGCTCGCTCCGTTCAGCTGAGCAGCTGCTGCTGTCGGTCCCTAAGTCGCGGCTGAAATGCAGAGGAGACCGTGCCTTTTCAATTGCGGCTCCGATGCTCTGGAATAACCTTCCCCTCCAAATTAGACAAGCGTCATCAGTGCAGGTCTTTAAGTCCAGATTGAAGACCTATTTTTATTCCCTGGCTTTTAACTCTGTAGCAAACTGACACCTTCTTATTTATTTTATTGTATGTAATGATTTTATGGTATTTTTAATTTGGTAGTTGTTTTGATCTGTGTTGTTCAGCACTTTGGTCTGCCTGGTGTGTTCTTAAAGTGCTATACAAATAAACGATGATGATGATTAGCCTCAGTCAACACCCCTTCAACCCTACCCGCTCCAGTACCAAACGCAGCCCATACGCACGCCCATTGGACACCACCAAGAGGAGAGTCATCTTCTAGTGGTCTCTACTGCCTCCTCTCCTCTCATCCTGGGTTATCCCTGGTTCTGTCGGCACAACCCCCATATCTCCTGGTCATCGTGTCAGATCCTGGGCTGGGGTCCCCGCTGTTTACAAAACTGTTTCAACCCTGAGACCAGAATGGATCCTGCAAAACTACCCCCTTCAGAGCCCATTGATCTGGAGAAGATTCCTCAAGTCTTCCATGATCTCTCCGAGGTTCGGAGATACACTCTAACCTACCCCCGCTCACCCCTATGACCCCCTATATGTACCAAGACGCTGACAGGTTTTCTTAACCAGGGTGTTAATGTGACAGGGCCATGACAGGTCCTGAGTGATGTGGACACCCAGGTACTGGAAGCTGTCCACTCTCTCCACTGGTGCGCCACTGATGATTAGGGACTCACCTGTTTTGTAGCGAAGTCCACGATCAGGTCTGCTGATGTTTAGGAGGAGGTTGTTCTCCTGGCACCAGTTCTTCAGGTTCCTCATCTCCTCCAGGTCGGCCTTCTCGGTGGTGTCAGAGACCAGGCACACCACAACGGTGTCGTCAGCAAACTTGACAATGGAGCTGGTGTCTGATGCAGCTACACAGTCATAAGTGTACAGTGAATACAGCAGGGGGCTTAAAACACAGCCCTGAGGCACTCCAGTGCTGAGTGAGATGGAGGGGGAGACTTGTTCTCCCACCCTTACAGATTGGGGTCTGTCTGTGAGGAAGTTGAGGATCCACTGACACAGTGATGAGCTGAGTCCTAGATCCTTCATGTGAAAAGCTTTGAGGGAATTATTGTGCTGAATGCTGAACTGTAGTCCATGAACAGATAAGAGAGGAGCGAGCCAAAAACAGGAAACACCTATTTCTTATGAGGGTGGCAAAGGTTAAACATTGAAGAGTATATAAATGATGTTTTACACACATATTGCAATCGTGCTCATGTGAGTTGTAACTCAGCCCTAAGAAGGTCAAAAGCTTCGTTCAGCGTGGCTGTCTGAACTGATATACTGCAGGGATGGCGTGGAGTGTAGTGAATGGATGCATAACAGGCTTACATACACAAACATCACATAGATTTATTTTCTAGGGTAAAGGTGGAACACATCTTGCTTTGTCTTTGCTTAGCAACTAGTGATGCAGAAGGTGTTAAAGATAAGCCATGAATAAGTCAACAGGAAACGTGTTGGGGTGAGACAGCTGAAACAAAAATGTTGCAGATAACGGAAACTTGTCGTAAACCCTGATAGACAAAAATTTTGGAGTGTGCTTTCTAGTGGAGATTTATGCTGATATGGTGATGGTGTATATCTTACCCTGGGTGGGTTTAATACAATTAAAAGTGTTGCTCACACACATAAAGAGCATTGAGATTAAGTAAATTAAGATTAAGTAAAGTTAATATAAAGGATAGAGCCCAGAACGGAATATTTTGAACCAACTTTGAATAATTAAGGGAACAATAGATGAACACAGTAGATTATTGAGGCGTAGCAGAGAGAGGCGTTTTGTTTTCTGACTTTACAGGAGACGATTCCAGAACCAGAGCAAAACCACGGAGGGGTTGGTGAGAATCCAGAAACCAACCATCAGAAAGGGGAACTCAAAAGAAGCACAGAGAACCACAGCTCCAGGAAATGTGTTGCTTAGGAGACTAAAAGCTGGTTGGACACACGCTAAATGTGAGCATAAAAGTAATGAAGAGTAATGAGAAGGACTTTAGGAATAGTTTGCAGGATTTCTGTGTTATTTAAATTGCCCAAGAATAGTGTTAAGACCGGATATATGTTACCCGTAGAGGGGGTGAAAACAGTCTCCATATTCTGGAATATGTCAAATTAAAGATCGTTTTTTGAGCTTTGACCACTTTGAGCCGTGTCTTTCTTTGCCGTAAAGAATACAAAGAACTGGATTTAATACCCTGCTGTCTTGCAACATCTGATTAACAATGTCTTTCGTGACATGCTAGGCTGGTGGCCGTTGGCATATTTGGATTACATTTTGATCTACTCTGGTCCCAAGAAGACCATGTTAGTCATCTTAGGGTGGTGCTTAACAGACAGTTCGAACACCAGCTAGTCTGTGAGCTGGAGAAATGTGCCTGCCATCAAAGCTCCACCACCTTCTTCGGCTTCATTAACTCTTTGTGGCAATGATCGGACCGACAGTGCATATCGACGTGTTTGGGTTTCTTTATTTTGTTCAACAGCTCTTTTAGGTTCCGGCACAACTCGAGCCAGGAGTCTGCTCATCTCGCAGCTTCCTCCACTGCACACACTTCCCCGCCAGTTTCTGCCAACACTATATATAAGAAGAGAGTCACTAGTCTCACCGCACCACCCCTCCACTGCCAGCAGGCCAGAGACCACCCCCCTGCCACACTCTTCTATGGTTTACCCATGGATTCGCAGAAGGTTCAAGCTGTTGCTCAGTGGCTGCAACCAACTAGCCTCAAACAGCTGCAGGGGTTTCACTAACTTCTATCGGTGCTTTTGTGACATGTTCTATTTTCTTATTGACATTTCTTCCCAGGAGGCTTTGGGAAAATGGCGCACGTCACCCGAATGACTACTTCTTCCGTCTGAGAGTGATTGTGAGAAATTCTCTGTCTATCTTGGACTTAACTGGATTGTCATTCACTGGCAATGCTACACACCAGTCACCATGAGCTCCAGGCCTGTCTGTTTTTGTGATTTCAGAGTCTGTCACAGCTCCTAAGAATGGCGCTGTAACGGTCGCAAGGTAATGTGAAGGGGACCAGATGGGAGAAAACAACCACACGAGCCTTCAAACGCCTTTCAGAGCTCTGAATATGTTTGTCTTAAACAAATACAGAAGTTTAACACTCTCAACAGCGACACATCTAAAGACGAACAACCCAGCCTCTCAAAAAAACCCTCCTTAAATAGATGCCGGTCATACCACCACCAATAAAAGACTTCCCCCCGACACGGCCCAGCTGCAAAAAACCTATACGGTGAAATACTTCAGTTATTCTAACACACCTCACACATATCTGATTACAAACACACTCCAGCTAAATAATATACAAACTAACTAAATCAAATCAAACTGAAAGTTCAGCTGGGAAAGGCTCCAGCACCCCCACAACCCTGACAAGGATAAGTGGAGGAGAATGGATAGATGGCTGGAAAAATAACTGATCCAGTGTTCTGTGACCAGGATGGAAACTGCATTGTTCTTCCTCATTCCGAGGTTGTTGTCACACCTGCACTGCAGGTAAACTGCCTGGCTTAGTTTGAAGGATATCTCTGATTAACTGAAAAAGAAACATCAGTGCACAAAACTTCAGATGGCAAGTTTTCAAGGCTGCCAAAAACATCCTCATACTCAGCGTGACTGATTAGTATGATCAGAAACTTTGCCAAAAGAACAGAGTCGAACTCTGTCAGGTTGTAATACAAGACGTTTACTGCCAAGCAGTCCTGATTTGATAAACGAACATCACACCCTCAGTATATTCCTCCATGTCCACACAGTCCCCAGATGTTGTCTGAAAATGCTCCATGGTGTGCACTCCAAGCAGCCCATAGAATTGGAATAGCCTCCTGTGCCCATACTATAACGTCCACGACCACAGGTGGCTCTTTTCTCACTCTGGGCGTGTACACTGTGTTCATCAGCAAAGTGAGATGGTTGGAGCTTCCAGTGTGAGGTAAGGGGGCTGCAGTGTATTCATTGTTGATATTTGAATATACATGATTCCCTCTGTTTGCACACATAACACGCTGTTGCATGTTGAGAGCAAACAGACTTAAGCCTTGTTGAAACTCCTTGCAACGATGTGAAATGCATCTGTGATTTGAGGACAGTGCTGTAGTTCTCTCATCGCCTGCTTTACATCTGGACTCGGCAGAATTTGCACTGCAGTAATGATGCTTTGTAATAGCTCGCATGGTAGACAGAAAGGCCAGCATTTCACAGTCATCAATTCCACATCAGGAGACCAGGAGATGCCAGCAAATCAAAATATTTTCATAAAAGATGACCAAAAGAAGAATTTACTTTATTTACACTAAGCTTGGATACAGTAAACACATTGATGAACAGAGCAGAAACACAGGCTCTATGTTTGCTGCTTAGCAGACTGACTGATCAGCAGTGCACACAGCTTTAGGCAGACTTTACTTGATGTATCACTCCTCCACCTTATCCTGGTGGAAGAGTTTGTGTGACCGATTGATCCTTGGCTCTTTGTTATTGATAGAAATTTACCCCTGGTTGAGTTCGAACAGACTTGCATCGACTGGTTCAGTGCTTGTATGTTGGGGTTTACTCCAGTGAATGAAGGGGTCACTTTCCTGGTATTTGACTTGAGCACAGGTTCTGACTGTTGTCTGCACTTTAGATGCTAAACTTGACTTGTGTTCGGTTGTTGGAAGGAGCTTTGCAGTTTTGAAAGTCAAACTGATGTTAGTTTGGAGAACCAATGAAACCCCGCAACAATCTTAAGTATCTGGCTGTCAGTGTGAAACCGTTTGGACAAAGCTATCACCTTGATGCATCATCCAGGGAAGTAAATCCCAAAAAGTTGATTCTGTTCATCTGGATGTTTTCAGTGGGAGAAACATTTCGTCACTCATCCAAGTTCTTCAGTCTCAGCTGACTGCAGGTTTCCAACCTTACAAACAGGACATTTGCACAATGACTGAAACCAGCGAAGTGAAAGAACAATGGGCTGGGAGGTCAGTTCATCATGAATATGCAAATTTTCATGACCTTTGATCAACAACCACTGATCAAAGCTCACAACATTGTAAGATGGTGACAGATGTACCCTTAGGCCCCCTCCTCGATTCAGAGATGGTCTTTCCCTTTTCACGTAAATGGCCTCCTTGACTCCGCGCTCATTTCTCCCACTGAAAACGTTACGTCCAGATGAACAGAATCAACTTTTTGGGACAAAGCCGCCACTTCTGTCTGATTCACAGCTGAAGAATGAGTATCAGTTTGAAGGATATTTGGTGATTTCCTGAAAGAGGGGAAACATCAGGGGAAACCCTCCAGAAAAATCAAAACCTTCCTCGTTGTCAGTGTGACTGACAATTTAGCTTCTAACACCAATTTCAAACACCTGTGTAGACACCTGTGGGTGTGAGTGCTCGTGTTTATAAGGTTTCTCCATTCGAGTTTTTACAGTAGGTAGGTGCAGGGAGCCACAGCCCTGCCCCCCAGGACATGAAGCCTGCATAGAGGAGGCCCCACACATCTAGAGCCCCCCACAGCCTCAGGAGGACCACCACAGGGGCAATCACAGCACCCACTCAGAAAAGAGCAAAGGAGAGCCCAGCAGCCATGGTGCAGAAGCCACTGGAGGCTGTAGCAACGAGGCTACGCAAGAGAAACGAGCACTGGCACAGACCCCCACCCCTGAAGCCCTGCTACATTAGGCTGCCAGAAAAACACCACCCAAGAGCTACCAGACCCCATCCAGGTCAGTGTGACACCACACACCCCAAGCCCATTAACTCCCCCCCCCCCCCCCCCCAATATCAACTACAAAAAGCAAAGGTACGGCAAAACTATGGTGATGGAGACTAATATGGTAAAAGGTCTGTATTTGTATAGCGCTTTACTAGTCCCTAAGGACCCCAAAGCGCTTTACACAACCTGTCATCCACCCATTCACACACTGGTGATGGCAGCTACATTGTAGCCACAGCCACCCTGGGGCGCACTGACAGAGGCGAGGCTGCCGGACACTGGCGCCACCGGGCCCTCTGACCACCACCAGTAGGCAACGGGTGAAGTGTCTTGCCCAAGGACACGACGACCGAGACTGACCGAGCCGGGGCTCGAACCGGCAACCTTCCGATTACAAGGCGAACTCCCAACTCTTGAGCCACGATCGCCCCCTATTAATAAATTGATTACAACAAACAGTAATTGTCACTGAACTCTTTTTATTTACAGGCATTTTTAACATGTATGAACATAACGCGAACAGTTTTACATGGATATTTATTTGATGAGAAGAAAGTAAATAACAATAACTATAAAACAAGAATATTTATAATGCATCAACAACAATCCAGCCTGGGATCCTCCCGGTTAAAAACACGGTCCAGGACTGGACACTCAGGCTAATCCTGCAGGGTCTGGTTCAGGAAAAGGTGGCGAACAACACAAACAGTTTTAGTAGAAAGGTGTGATTCCAATTAGTTGAAGAGATCAAAGCATTATTCAGATTATTAAGCTTAAGTAAAATATACTAATACGCTGTGAAAAGACTTAAATGTTATAGACTTCATCTGTGTAACCAAGCTTTTTTGTGAACTCAAAAATAAGCCTGTTTTCAGCTTTGTGACCTTTTTACGGCCCATCTAGGCACACAGATAAGTGGCAGGATCAAATGAATAATAGAAAATAAATAGAAAATGTTCTCCTATAAGTTTCAAAAAGATTTCATTTACGTATTTTATATAATACAGTAAATGTGTTGGAATGACCGGAGACATGGAAGACACGTACATGGGTATTTGTGTGGACGTAGCCTAATGCTCTCCAAATTCAGTGGCAGCAATCTTCGAAGGACCCGACCCACCTGGTCCACGTAGGACGGGTCCTTCAAAGGCCGGGTAGGTACATCTACAAAAAAATGTAATAAAAGGCAGGCTTAACTCTGAGTATGGTGGTCTGGAATAAAAGACAGGAACAAAGTGGTTCTGAAAATATATTTTTTCATTTTCATTGTTACCTCAGTATTGGTATGGAAATCCAGTAGAGGAATTGAATGGGGTAAAGTGTTTTGGGGAAAACATTTAAAAATTCAATGTATTTTTTGGGAGAAAATGGCTGTAGGCTTAAAGGCCCCTGTGAGTGTTTAAAAAGTATTTGAAATTGTGCGGGAAAATTGAGGCCAGTAAAATTAATGAGTGCTCACTGTAATTAAAATACTTTAATCTAAGAAGATTCTGTGGTAGCACATGTGCTTAAAGCTGTTATCATAATTAGCAGCAAAGTGAGGTAAATGTATGTCTTTTGTTCGTTGTTGTTCTTTGCTGTGTCTTTCTGCCTTTTTCTTTGCCTAAAGAATTCACACAACCTCCGGTAAACTGAAAGTGAGTGCTAGAGCACAGAAGAAAAGAGAAGAGGTAGTAATCTCGGGTCTATTCAACAGAGTGCGACACCGTGTGTGCAAAAGGGGGTATTACAACTAAGAAGGGGAAAAAAGGACTGAGTTATTTACATTCTAGAATAATAAAAGCTTGAATAAACAGTGTTTATCGTGCCGCTTTTAGACTAGTGAATATGTTTTATTCTTTATCTCAAAATGCCCATAAAAGACCCGGAAGAACGTCTGAGGAAATCTCAGAGGTATGAGCCAGTTACCATTCCGAGTGATATGCCGCCCATCCAGGCACCTGAACACCAAATGGACATAAGACCACCTACATGGAGCGAAGTGGAGAAGGTAGTGAAGCAGGCAAGAGCAGCATCGGCCCCAGGACCTAATGGCATCTCATATAGGCTCTATAAAAACACCCCACGAGTGCTCAAATACCTGTGGAAGCTGATGAAGGTAGTGTGGCAGAAAGGAATGATTCCAAGGGCTTTGCGAAGAGCAGAAGGTGTTCTGATCCCTAAGGAGAAGAACTCCTCATCCGTCAGCCAGTTTTGCCAGATCGTCCTGCTGAACATAGATGGAAAGATCTTCTTCAGTGTCTTGGCCCAAAGACTATCTACTTTCCTGCAAAGAAACAACTATGTTGACACATCAGTGCAGAAGGCCGCCATCCAGGGCTTCTCGGGATGTCTGGAGCACGCCAGCGTCATCTGGCACCAGATTGAGGCTACCAAGAAAGAACAAAGAGCCCTTCACGTGGTCTTTTTAGACCTTGCCAACGCCTTTGGGTCAGTTCCGCATGAGATCTTATGGAAGGCCATCAACTATTTCAGCGTACCAAACCACATCACAGGACTGGTCAAGACCTACTTTCAGGATTTACAGTTTTGTGTGACAGCTGAGAACACCACCACAGCCTGGCAGCACCTGGGAATCAGAGTTATGGCAGGCTGCACGATTTCCCCTCTGGCATTTATCATGGCAATGGAGTCGGTCATGCGGGCATCTCGGCGGGTAGAGGGAGGTGAGAGACTCTTCTCTTCTCTTTTTCCTGTAGCCGAGATGGGAATTCGGGAGGAGGAGACGAGAACGGCATGGAGAGATGCACGAGGGTTATCATAATACAAGTGAGAGACTCAGCTAGTGTTTACTGAGCTCCACTGGCACAAAAGAGTGTGTGAGTAGAAAGTAACAGTGTGAAAGCTTAGCAACAGAGTGTCAGTGAAGTAACTCTTTCCAACGGTTGCACCACCGCGGAGAGAACCTTTCCAGCTGCGACCGCTGAGGCTCAAGGTTAGCACGGACTGCTTAGCTGCGCGATGGAAGCAGCTATTATACACGGTCAGAGACCTGTACAGTGACTGGCTAACGCGCCGCAGCAGAGGCAGCATTGTGTCCGCAGGGAGAGCGGAGATTGGATTCTGTTTGGGACTGGTGAGCAGCGACTTACCGAGGCACTGAACTGTAAGTTAGACTTTTTGTGCTATTACCAAGGAGAGGAGGAGTTTCGCCATTGCACTGTGTGAGCGACAAACAGGTCTGCAACAACTGTGAATGTGAGTATTGTGTTTTTAGTGTATTCATATAACATATTTGGGATGATGTATTTGTGAAATAACCACCAAGAGGTGACAACTTGAGTTTGAGTCATTTAATATCATTTCAAAGAGACTTCTTTCATTTCCAAAGTATATTTCATTTGTTTAAGGAACTGGAACATCATTTGAGTTCAAGGGTGTGTGTGTTGTACATTATTTTTCCTGCCCTTACGTTCAGTAAACATTCCATTTTGTGTTAAAGAGTCGTCTGGGGCCGTTTCTTTTACTACTGGTTAAGTCTAACCTGCAGGCAAGGGGTTTACTGTTAGTTTCCCTGATTCCTGTCTATACCAGAACCATTTGTGGCATCTGGGCTGTAACGAACCTAACACCCCGCCTTGGGGGTCGAAACTGAGGTAAGTGGGTTTAGATTCAGTATAATGGGTGGGGTGCTACACTCCCATTAGAGCCTACATGGACGACATGACCATCATTACAACAACAAAACCATATACGAGGCGATTGCTACAGAAGCTCCAGGAAAACATTGAATGGGCAAGAATGGAGTTTAAGCCAAGTAAATCTCGCAGCATCTCCATCATAAAAGGAAAACTGACAGCCGAGCAATTCTATATCAGTGGAGAACCAATTCCAACAGTCTTCGAGAAGCCCATAAAGAACCTGTGACGGTGGTATAATGCAGACCTCAATGATACGTGGCAATTAGAACAACTAAGGCAGAACTTGGCTAATGACCTCAGGCGGATTATTAACACTGCACTCCCAGGGAAACTGAAGCTCTGGTGCTTCCAGTTTGGGTTATTACCCAGACTACTGTGGCCGTTGACAATGTACGAGGTCTCGCTCAATCACGCCAATCGACTAGAGAGGCTGGTGAGCTCCTACGTTAAGAAGTGGCTCGGACTTCCCAAGTGCCTCAGCAGCGTAGGACTCTACAGCAACGGGATACTTGCATTGCCTATCCCTAGCCTGGCTGAGGAGTTTAAATGTGCAAAAATGAGGCTTGAGATGTCACTCACGGACTCCCAGGACCCCATAGTGAGAGTCGCTGCTCCCACCCTAGCAACGGGGAGGAAGTAGACCCCGGCCACATCTGTGCTGCAGGCCAAATCTGCTCTTCGCCACTGTGACGAAGTCACGTCCAACAGGGCAGAGGAGGATTTGGTCTTGGAGCAGTAACACCTCGGTGGCATCTGTAACGAACGTCGAAAAATGGTAATGGAGGAGGTGCGTCGACAGGAGGAAACAGCCCGACATGCTAGGGCCGTAGCGCTGGCCAAGCAGGGAGGAAAAGAGGAAACTCTCATGGAGTGAAATCTGGGGAATGGAGTCTAATAGACTAAGTTTCATCATCCGAGCGACATACATCGTGCTACCTTACCCAATAAATCTGCAGCTGTGGTTTGGAAAGGACCCATCCTGCCCCGTGAGCAGTCCCAGCAACACTCAAGCACATCTTGGTTGGTTGTAGGACTAGCCTTACTCAGGGCAGATACACATGGAGACACAACCAGGTCTAGCCAAGAAAGTTGAGCGCAAGAAGAAATCCATCAACGCTCAGTCTTTCACGAACCAAGAGGAGCGTCAGTAACCATCAGCATTTGTTCAGGAGGGAGACAAGCCGAGGACAAGCTCTTCAACCCCGGACCTGGGCCTGCTCAAGGTCACCAGGGATTGACAGATGCAAGTGGACTTGGATCAGAGGATCATTTTTACCACAGAGATCGTAACAACTACTCTGCGACCAGACCTCGTCCTTTGGTCTAACTCCCAAAAACTTGTGTACGTCATTGAGCTGACAGTACCATTGGTGTGTGGTTCTCCAGCTGCACCACAGCACACAGAAAGGCACTCCAGAGGGTCATTAATATGGCCCAAAAATCATTGGACATCCTCTTCCCTCCCTGAAAGACCTGTACAGCACTCGCTGTCTCAAGAGGACACGCAGCATCCTACGGGCCTGCACACACCCAGGACACGGGGTGTTTGAGCTGCTGCCGTCTGGCAGGAGGTTCAGGCTGCTGAGGTCCCGGACAAACAGACTCAAGGACAGCTGTTACAACAGGACAACAGCCCTAATCAATGCTAACAGCTGACCTGATTGGCTACCTCCCTGGACTTTTTTTTTTTTTTTGGGGGGGGGGTAACAACAATAACAATAATAATATTTATATTTATAACAAGGTGCAATAATGATTAATGTGCAATAATAACAGTGTGCAATACACATACACTTTTTCTTCATTTTTTATTACTAAGTTAAGTTACTGAGTTGTGTTGTTTGTGTTGCGTTGTGATGTGTCGTATTGTGTCGTGTTGTACATAGTGCCGACGTGGGACAGTTTTCCAATTTGTGAGATGTGGGAAGCCAGATCGGGCGACCCCCTTCCGGCTCGCGTCTCTGCTCTCTCCTATCTGTCCCTTTTGTCTTACTTCTCTCTATCACCATTTCTTTCCCTTTGAAGAAGTGAGGCTCCAAAAATATTAAAGAGGTAAGCATTACTTTTCAGTTGCAGTGAATTGATAATGAAGAAAATAAATAGTAGAAAACTAAACAGAAGAAAGTAGACGAGAACCAATTTAACATAAACCAGTGACACACTCTGGGACCTGATCAACCCTGGCAGGGCCTCCTTGGATGAGGGTGTCTGGTGATAATGGCCGAAACACCCGATGAATCCAAGGTCCACTACTGACGATGTGTCCCAAATTTGAATATGATAATCTAGATCAGATCTCTAATTCCTAAACCTAACCAAGGAAGGAAAAAATGGCAGATTAGCTTGTGATAAAAGACCGAAGCACCCTGTGAAGTTTAGGCAACGATGTGTCCTGCTGGTGAAGTTTCTTGGCTGCCATCCCTCAAGATTTTCTCCATTTGAAGCGATGAATTATCAGGGACTGTAACATCTAGTCCTTTTTACTGAATCAGAATTAAGCTGTTTAATATGAAGCCTAAAAGTATTTTCCCCACATTTGTCACATGTAAAAACAACGTGATGGCCAAACCCGTGGCCACACTCTAAAGTCGGTAACTTTTGTATTTTCATCCTTCATTTGAACCTAGTAATACATTTTAGTTGCCAATAACTTTATTGATTGGTTTGGATACATTTGTTCTATTTGTAAGCGCGCACATTTAGTTTACTTATGTATTCATACTACTTCATTTCTTTGATTTTTGACTAACCTTTGTCTTTTTATTTCTTACCTGCCATCATCCCTGGGAGTTGCTGGACAAAAGATGGTAGCCAGGGTTTGAAACCATTAAATGCAAAGGAAGATAATTGGACCACACCACCACTTCCTGCTGAAGGGGAGAATGTGTGTTTTCTTTAATTTAAAAACAAAGTATTTGTATTTAATTAAATATTTGACTTTAGGGTTTAATGGGGGTTTTGATTTTCTTCTTTGGTGTTTAGTTTAACAAACTAGATTGTACTGCATCGTTTGTGATTTATGATTGTGTTTTGTTTGTTACCCCTCATGTGTCACAATGGTCTGATCAGCCATTATATATACCTTTGTATGTCATTTCATGTTTTAGGTCAGTTCTGTTTGTTTGTAGCAGTCATTTGGTTGTTAAGTTTGCAGTCTTTGCCTGAGTTCAGTTTTGTTTCTTTGACCTCTTTTATGAGCTCAACATTTATTACTCTTGTAAATATAATTTTTGGGGGTTAAATAAATGGAAACTATATTTTTCTAATAATTCCTGGGACTCCTCCTGTTTTTTCAACTCGGTCCATCACATCTAACCATCATTATTTTTTTCTCTGGTTTTCTTGTGTTGAACTCTGAAAAACGACATTTACTCTCTGCACGTGACTCCAACCAGCGTTAATCGATCAATAAATAAATCGATCACAGGCTGATCACAGCCGGCTGCTGCTGAGCGTCACGTCCCATCAGGATGAAGGCTTCTGCTGATTTCTCCCTGTCTTCTGTCCCAGCAGAGAAATGACGCCCTCTGCTGGGATGAAGAAGAAACTGCAGCAGTGACTGCGCTCATGCAGCACAACAGGCTGCTTTTCAGATGAAAACGTTCCCTTTTGATAAAGCATGCAGTTAGGACAGGTGACCCTGACCCAGCCTACACATGATGCACTCAGTGTTTCTTCTTCACTCACCACTGTGCATGCAATCAATACTTATTATTAACCTTTGACTCTCTACCATGCTGTAGCTCATCACCGTTTCCATAGTGACACTGAAGCTTCCAGGAATCAACAGAGACTTCCACAGACTGTAGATAAAAGATGGAAACCGCAGGAATCCACAGCAATGCTTCTCTGAATGACATCATCAGTCCTTAGAGCGCCACTTCAGCTGGTTTAATGGACACAGCGCCGGCAGAGCGAACACTGCAGCGTGTCTGCTGTGGAAGACCTAAATGGACAGCCAGCCAATCAGAGAACCAGCTTGTGATGAGGTCTTCATGGACTCTCTCCTGGTTTGTTAGCTGTGCACGTTTACCTGTGTAAGTCTGACACCCACCTGTGCACATCTGGACTCTTCTTCTGTGGTTTTGTCCTTCCAGAAACATTTTTGACTTTGGAACAAAATGAGAGTGAAATCATTTCAGGTGCTGATGAAACCTGATGAACTCAAAGTGTTCAGGCTGACGAGCGACCGGCGGCTCCGTCAAACACATCATTACAACATCCACCTGCCCCCCACACTCAGCTGTTTTTCATCTGCAGTAACCTTCATGTGTCTCATGAAGCCGTGCAAAGCTTCGCCTTCTGACTGTGAAGCTCGTCAGTCACAGACCTTCCTCACAGACCCATTGCGTCCTGATTGGGAGGTTTTTATTGTTTTTGCAGAATCTTTGAGGCCCGAGGACTTCATGAGCCGTCAGCAGATTTACACAGGAAACTAAAAGTTTCATCTCTGTGAAAAACTACCTGTGAGAGGCAGGTTGTAGTGCTGCTGTAGTCTGACCTACGTGACTGCACGAATCCACGAGTTCAGTTTATTGTGTGAAATCAATCAAATCACACTTGTGAACGCTGAGCTCTGAGCTGTCATGACTGATCACATGTGTGTGATACCATGTGGGTGATCACATGTGTGTAATACCGTGTGTGTGATCACATGTGTGTGATACCGTGTGTGTCCTTTTCAGGAAGACAGAAACAAACTATAAGAAGGAGGATGATGTCACCTCCTGCAGGGATGGTGCACACGGCCTCAGAAACATCCACCACATGAGGTGCTGCTGTTACACTAATCTCAGCAGTGCAGGAAGTTACCTGTTAGTGACGCATGTATTTACAACCACTGGTAACTAAATGTGACGAAAGCAAGAAGACGTGCAGATTCACTGACACACATCTGAGTTTCAGGGGCTCTGACAGGCAGACGTTTGGCTCCCCTGACTGGATGGAAGAGAAATTTGTAAAACTCACCTGTGTTATCTACAGTACAGGTGAGAACGCCACCACACGGTCAGATTTGAGATTTTAAAAGCTTCCTATGAGCCCACAGAACTCCTTCTCAGTTGCCTGTATGTGTCAGCACACGCACACCTGGAGCCTGCAGGTTGGCCCCGCCCACACCTGCCGCTGTGGGTCCACACAGAGAACGGTTAGATTTTTGTTGCTGTCCTGGAAACAGACGTTTTCCAGTCAGCAGGTAACACAGATTTAATACTACGTCTATTCTGTGAGCTTTACTGGACGCTTGTTTTAAACAGACGATGATAAAGTGCTGAGAGTTCATCTGACTGAGACAGTAACACACACACAGCAGGAACATTACAGAGCTTTTATTCGGATGTGAAACAGAGCGCGCGGCTCTCAGGACATCACGCCTTTAGTCTGGATCTCTGAATGACATCGTGAGCTTTAAGAGCTCCAGATTTGTACTCCATTCCTTGCAACAACCAGACGACCATCGTTGGTCAGGGTCAGGCGCATCCTCCTGTTGTCGGGGTTAACGGTTCCAGAGCTCCAAACTGGTTTATCGTCCTGGGTGTACAGGACCAGGTTGGAATCCCCCTGCAGGAGGAGCCGCACAGGGTTTTTGCCGACTGTGGCTGTGGCCCAGATAGGAGACAACTTGTAGACGACAAAGTTGCCATCTTCCTGCAAAGTGGAAGCAAAGAGAGCGGATCAGTTTGAACTTTTATACTGTGAGCTAACAAATCATATGGACGACGATACGATTTGTTAAAACAAGGTAGAATAGCTGTGCAGCTATCAGCAAATCAGGTGTTAAGTCAATATTCAGATGTAATTGTCAGCGTCTGAGACTTCCCACTTCCCTTTATTTCTTTATTCCTAACTTCCTGATCTCTTTGTTTTGGTGAAATCTCGTCATTAGGGCTCTTTTATTCATAGATTCGTTTTATTGCCATTTTCTGAGGAAGGGTTTTCATAAACTTCACTAAAAAATCATTATCAAAAGAAAAGTTTTCTAGCCAGGAAAAAGTGGCCAGTAAAGCTGATCTCTTTCTATATCTGCACGTTAAAGACCAGCTTTCAACTTTTAATGTTATCAGCTGTGTTTTTGGGCCATGTAATCATAAACTGATGAGGACAAGGTCACATTTTCCCACCTGTAGGATGGCTTTGAAGTTTTCATTTACACTGACGAGGGACTCGCCTTTACGCAGCTCCTGGTCAGTGCTGATGGAGTTCTTACTCATGATTCTAAAAGACAGAAGTTACAGTTATTTTCATTTAAGAGGCATTTTACAGATTTCAGTTCAAATCAGAAACTCTGTGAATTTTAATGCGTGTAAATGAGCCTGCACCATATTTCAGTTTATTTTACCAAAAGATCAAATGCCTGCAGCTACAAACCCCAGGCAAGATTAATTCTTACAGCTGCTGCATTTATGTACAAAGCTGTAACTCACCGGCTATGAACGCAGAAACGTCAGTGGGAGAATCAGATGCTGAATGTGCTGCAGCGACAGAGCAGAGCCTCATTTATACTGTTTGATAGCAGCAAAGGGTGATGGGAGGGGAGATGGGGACATCAAGAAAGTCAGGTTTTTTTATTCCTTCTTCCTTGGAAATTCTTTTAAAAGAATGTAAAATATGAGGAGATGTTACCTAGAATTACCTCTGACAACAGATTTCTTCATGCTGAAACCCACATGTCCACATACTTTTACACAGGACACTGAAAATCTTTCACACACTCTAAATTTACAGTACTGTGCAAAAGTTTTAGGCAGGTGAGAAAGAAAAGCTGTAAACAAAGAATGCTTTCAATAATGGAAGTGTTCATCGTGTATTTTCATCAGTCAACAAAATGCAGTAAATGAACAAAAGAGAAATCTAAATCAAATCAATACCTGGTGTGACCACCCTTTGCCTTCTTCTAAGTACATTTGCACACAGTTTTTGAAGAAACTCGGCTGGTGAGTTGATCCAGACATCTCAGAGAACTAAGCACAGATCTTCTGTGGATGTAGGCTTCCTCACATCCTTCATGTAATCCCAGACACACACAATGATGTTGAGATCAGGGCTCTGTGGGGGCCAGAGCATCACTTCCAGTACTTCTTGTTCTTCTTTACGCTGAAGATAGTTCTTAATGACTTTGGCTGTGTGTTTGGGGTCGTTGTCCTGCTGCAGAATACATTTGGCATTACCTTGGCCTCCAGTAACGCTGTGAGGAACCTTGGAGTCATTTTTGACCAGGACATGTCCTTCAGTGCACATATTAAACAAATATGTAAGACTGCTTTCTTCCATTTGTGCAACATCTCTAAAGTTAGAAATATCCTGTCTCAGAGTGACGCTGAAAAACTAGTTCATGCATTTATTACTTCCAGGCTGGACGACTGTAATTCATTATTATCAGGAAGTCCTAAAAACTCCCTGAAAAGCCTTCAGTTAATCCAAAATGCTGCAGCAAGAGTCCTGACAGGGACTAGAAGGAGAGAGCAGATTTCTCCTGTTTTGGCTTCCTGTTAAATCCAGAATTCAAAATCCTGCTCCTCACATACAAGGTCTTAAATAATCAGGCCCCATCTTATCTTAATGACCTTGTAGTACCATATCACCCTATCAGAGCACTTCGCTCTCGCTCTGCAGGCCTACTTGTTGTTCCTAGAGTATTTAAAAGTAGAATGGGAGGCAGAGCCTTCAGTTTTCAGGCCCCTCTTCTGTGGAACCAGCTTCCAGTTTGGATTCAGGAGACAGACACTATCTCTACTTTTAAAACTTCAGAATCTCGCTTCTCAACTTCATATCCCATTAGCCTCAGTCAACACCCCTTCAACCCTACCCGCTCCAGTACCAAACGCAGCCCATACGCACGCCCATTGGACACCACCAAGAGGAGAGTCATCTTCTAGTGGTCTCTACTGCCTCCTCTCCTCTCATCCTGGGTTATCCCTGGTTCTGTCGGCACAACCCCCATATCTCCTGGTCATCGTGTCAGATCCTGGGCTGGGGTCCCCGCTGTTTACAAAACTGTTTCAACCCTGAGACCAGAATGGATCCTGCAAAACTACCCCCTTCAGAGCCCATTGATCTGGAGAAGATTCCTCAAGTCTTCCATGATCTCTCCGAGGTTCGGAGATACACTCTAACCTACCCCCGCTCACCCCTATGACCCCCTATATGTACCAAGACGCTGACAGGTTTTCTTAACCAGGGTGTTAATGTGACAGGGCCATGACAGGTCCTGAGTGATGTGGACACCCAGGTACTGGAAGCTGTCCACTCTCTCCACTGGTGCGCCACTGATGATTAGGGACTCACCTGTTTTGTAGCGAAGTCCACGATCAGGTCTGCTGATGTTTAGGAGGAGGTTGTTCTCCTGGCACCAGTTCTTCAGGTTCCTCATCTCCTCCAGGTCGGCCTTCTCGGTGGTGTCAGAGACCAGGCACACCACAACGGTGTCGTCAGCAAACTTGACAATGGAGCTGGTGTCTGATGCAGCTACACAGTCATAAGTGTACAGTGAGTACAGCAGGGGGCTTAAAACACAGCCCTGAGGCACTCCAGTGCTGAGTGAGATGGAGGGGGAGACTTGTTCTCCCACCCTTACAGATTGGGGTCTGTCTGTGAGGAAGTTGAGGATCCACTGACACAGTGATGAGCTGAGTCCTAGATCCTTCATGTGAAAAGCTTTGAGGGAATTATTGTGCTGAATGCTGAACTGTAGTCCATGAACAGATAAGAGAGGAGCGAGCCAAAAACAGGAAACACCTATTTCTTATGAGGGTGGCAAAGGTTAAACATTGAAGAGTATATAAATGATGTTTTACACACATATTGCAATCGTGCTCATATGAGTTGTAACTCAGCCCTAAGAAGGTCAAAAGCTTCGTTCAGCGTGGCTGTCTGAACTGATATACTGCAGGGATGGCGTGGAGTGTAGTGAATGGATGCATAACAGGCTTACATACACAAACATCACATAGATTTATTTTCTAGGGTAAAGGTGGAACACATCTTGCTTTGTCTTTGCTTAGCAACTAGTGATGCAGAAGGTGTTAAAGATAAGCCATGAATAAGTCAACAGGAAACGTGTTGGGGTGAGACAGCTGAAACAAAAATGTTGCAGATAACGGAAACTTGTCGTAAACCCTGATAGACAAAAATTTTGGAGTGTGCTTTCTAGTGGAGATTTATGCTGATATGGTGATGGTGTATATCTTACCCTGGGTGGGTTTAATACAATTAAAAGTGTTGCTCACACACATAAAGAGCATTGAGATTAAGTAAATTAAGATTAAGTAAAGTTAATATAAAGGATAGAGCCCAGAACGGAATATTTTGAACCAACTTTGAATAATTAAGGGAACATTAGATGAACACAGTAGATTATTGAGGCGTAGCAGAGAGAGGCGTTTTGTTTTCTGACTTTACAGGAGAAGATTCCAGAACCAGAGCAAAACCACGGAGGGGTTGGTGAGAATCCAGAAACCAACCATCAGAAAGGGGAACTCAAAAGAAGCACAGAGAACCACAGCTCCAGGAAATGTGTTGCTTAGGAGACTAAAAGCTGGTTGGACACACGTTAAATGTGAGCATAAAAGTAATGAAGAGTAATGAGAAGGACTTTAGGAATAGTTTGCAGGATTTCTGTGTTATTTAAATTGCCCAAGAATAGTGTTAAGACCGGATATATGTTACCCGTAGAGGGGGTGAAAACAGTCTCCATATTCTGGAATATGTCAAATTAAAGATCGTTTTTTGAGCTTTGACCACTTTGAGCCGTGTCTTTCTTTGCCGTAAAGAATACAAAGAACTGGATTTAATACCCTGCTGTCTTGCAACATCTGATTAACAATGTCTTTCGTGACATGCTAGGCTGGTGGCCGTTGGCATATTTGGATTACATTTTGATCTACTCTGGTCCCAAGAAGACCATGTTAGTCATCTTAGGGTGGTGCTTAACAGACAGTTCGAACACCAGCTAGTCTGTGAGCTGGAGAAATGTGCCTGCCATCAAAGCTCCACCACCTTCTTCGGCTTCATTAACTCTTTGTGGCAATGATCGGACCGACAGTGCATATCGACGTGTTTGGGTTTCTTTATTTTGTTCAACAGCTCTTTTAGGTTCCGGCACAACTCGAGCCAGGAGTCTGCTCATCTCGCAGCTTCCTCCACTGCACACACTTCCCCGCCAGTTTCTGCCAACACTATATATAAGAAGAGAGTCACTAGTCTCACCGCACCACCCCTCCACTGCCAGCAGGCCAGAGACCACCCCCCTGCCACACTCTTCTATGGTTTACCCATGGATTCGCAGAAGGTTCAAGCTGTTGCTCAGTGGCTGCAACCAACTAGCCTCAAACAGCTGCAGGGGTTTCACTAACTTCTATCGGTGCTTTTGTGACATGTTCTATTTTCTTATTGACATTTCTTCCCAGGAGGCTTTGGGAAAATGGCGCACGTCACCCGAATGACTACTTCTTCCGTCTGAGAGTGATTGTGAGAAATTCTCTGTCTATCTTGGACTTAACTGGATTGTCATTCACTGGCAATGCTACACACCAGTCACCATGAGCTCCAGGCCTGTCTGTTTTTGTGATTTCAGAGTCTGTCACAGCTCCTAAGAATGGCGCTGTAACGGTCGCAAGGTAATGTGAAGGGGACCAGATGGGAGAAAACAACCACACGAGCCTTCAAACGCCTTTCAGAGCTCTGAATATGTTTGTCTTAAACAAATACAGAAGTTTAACACTCTCAACAGCGACACATCTAAAGACGAACAACCCAGCCTCTCAAAAAAACCCTCCTTAAATAGATGCCGGTCATACCACCACCAATAAAAGACTTCCCCCCGACACGGCCCAGCTGCAAAAAACCTATACGGTGAAATACTTCAGTTATTCTAACACACCTCACACATATCTGATTACAAACACACTCCAGCTAAATAATATACAAACTAACTAAATCAAATCAAACTGAAAGTTCAGCTGGGAAAGGCTCCAGCACCCCCACAACCCTGACAAGGATAAGTGGAGGAGAATGGATAGATGGCTGGAAAAATAACTGATCCAGTGTTCTGTGACCAGGATGGAAACTGCATTGTTCTTCCTCATTCCGAGGTTGTTGTCACACCTGCACTGCAGGTAAACTGCCTGGCTTAGTTTGAAGGATATCTCTGATTAACTGAAAAAGAAACATCAGTGCACAAAACTTCAGATGGCAAGTTTTCAAGGCTGCCAAAAACATCCTCATACTCAGCGTGACTGATTAGTATGATCAGAAACTTTGCCAAAAGAACAGAGTCGAACTCTGTCAGGTTGTAATACAAGACGTTTACTGCCAAGCAGTCCTGATTTGATAAACGAACATCACACCCTCAGTATATTCCTCCATGTCCACACAGTCCCCAGATGTTGTCTGAAAATGCTCCATGGTGTGCACTCCAAGCAGCCCATAGAATTGGAATAGCCTCCTGTGCCCATACTATAACGTCCACGACCACAGGTGGCTCTTTTCTCACTCTGGGCGTGTACACTGTGTTCATCAGCAAAGTGAGATGGTTGGAGCTTCCAGTGTGAGGTAAGGGGGCTGCAGTGTATTCATTGTTGATATTTGAATATACATGATTCCCTCTGTTTGCACACATAACACGCTGTTGCATGTTGAGAGCAAACAGACTTAAGCCTTGTTGAAACTCCTTGCAACGATGTGAAATGCATCTGTGATTTGAGGACAGTGCTGTAGTTCTCTCATCGCCTGCTTTACATCTGGACTCGGCAGAATTTGCACTGCAGTAATGATGCTTTGTAATAGCTCGCATGGTAGACAGAAAGGCCAGCATTTCACAGTCATCAATTCCACATCAGGAGACCAGGAGATGCCAGCAAATCAAAATATTTTCATAAAAGATGACCAAAAGAAGAATTTACTTTATTTACACTAAGCTTGGATACAGTAAACACATTGATGAACAGAGCAGAAACACAGGCTCTATGTTTGCTGCTTAGCAGACTGACTGATCAGCAGTGCACACAGCTTTAGGCAGACTTTACTTGATGTATCACTCCTCCACCTTATCCTGGTGGAAGAGTTTGTGTGACCGATTGATCCTTGGCTCTTTGTTATTGATAGAAATTTACCCCTGGTTGAGTTCGAACAGACTTGCATCGACTGGTTCAGTGCTTGTATGTTGGGGTTTACTCCAGTGAATGAAGGGGTCACTTTCCTGGTATTTGACTTGAGCACAGGTTCTGACTGTTGTCTGCACTTTAGATGCTAAACTTGACTTGTGTTCGGTTGTTGGAAGGAGCTTTGCAGTTTTGAAAGTCAAACTGATGTTAGTTTGGAGAACCAATGAAACCCCGCAACAATCTTAAGTATCTGGCTGTCAGTGTGAAACCGTTTGGACAAAGCTATCACCTTGATGCATCATCCAGGGAAGTAAATCCCAAAAAGTTGATTCTGTTCATCTGGATGTTTTCAGTGGGAGAAACATTTCGTCACTCATCCAAGTTCTTCAGTCTCAGCTGACTGCAGGTTTCCAACCTTACAAACAGGACATTTGCACAATGACTGAAACCAGCGAAGTGAAAGAACAATGGGCTGGGAGGTCAGTTCATCATGAATATGCAAATTTTCATGACCTTTGATCAACAACCACTGATCAAAGCTCACAACATTGTAAGATGGTGACAGATGTACCCTTAGGCCCCCTCCTCGATTCAGAGATGGTCTTTCCCTTTTCACGTAAATGGCCTCCTTGACTCCGCGCTCATTTCTCCCACTGAAAACGTTACGTCCAGATGAACAGAATCAACTTTTTGGGACAAAGCCGCCACTTCTGTCTGATTCACAGCTGAAGAATGAGGCTTCTCAGCATTGCCCTGTCACACCTGCCAGGTAAACGTATCAGTTTGAAGGATATTTGGTGATTTCCTGAAAGAGGGGAAACATCAGGGGAAACCCTCCAGAAAAATCAAAACCTTCCTCGTTGTCAGTGTGACTGACAATTTAGCTTCTAACACCAATTTCAAACACCTGTGTAGACACCTGTGGGTGTGAGTGCTCGTGTTTATAAGGTTTCTCCATTCGAGTTTTTACAGTAGGTAGGTGCAGGGAGCCACAGCCCTGCCCCCCAGGACATGAAGCCTGCATAGAGGAGGCCCCACACATCTAGAGCCCCCCACAGCCTCAGGAGGACCACCACAGGGGCAATCACAGCACCCACTCAGAAAAGAGCAAAGGAGAGCCCAGCAGCCATGGTGCAGAAGCCACTGGAGGCTGTAGCAACGAGGCTACGCAAGAGAAACGAGCACTGGCACAGACCCCCACCCCTGAAGCCCTGCTACATTAGGCTGCCAGAAAAACACCACCCAAGAGCTACCAGACCCCATCCAGGTCAGTGTGACACCACACACCCCAAGCCCATTAACTCCCCCCCCCCCCCCCCCCAATATCAACTACAAAAAGCAAAGGTACGGCAAAACTATGGTGATGGAGACTAATATGGTAAATGGTCTGTATTTGTATAGTGCTTTACTAGTCCCTAAGGACCCCAAAGCGCTTTACACAACCTGTCATCCACCCATTCACACACTGGTGATGGCAGCTACATTGTAGCCACAGCCACCCTGGGGCGCACTGACAGAGGCGAGGCTGCCGGACACTGGCGCCACCGGGCCCTCTGACCACCACCAGTAGGCAACGGGTGAAGTGTCTTGCCCAAGGACACGACGACCGAGACTGACCGAGCCGGGGCTCGAACCGGCAACCTTCCGATTACAAGGCGAACTCCCAACTCTTGAGCCACGATCGCCCCATATTAATAAATTGATTACAACAAACAGTAATTGTCACTGAACTCTTTTTATTTACAGGCATTTTTAACATGTATGAACATAACGCGAACAATTTTACATGGATATTTATTTGATGAGAAGAAAGTAAATAACAATAACTATAAAACAAGAATATTTATAATGCATCAACAACAATCCAGCCTGGGATCCTCCCGGTTAAAAACACGGTCCAGGACTGGACACTCAGGCTAATCCTGCAGGGTCTGGTTCAGGAAAAGGTGGCGAACAACACAAACAGTTTTAGTAGAAAGGTGTGATTCCAATTAGTTGAAGAGATCAAAGCATTATTCAGATTATTAAGCTTAAGTAAAATATACTAATACGCTGTGAAAAGACTTAAATGTTATAGACTTCATCTGTGTAACCAAGCTTTTTTGTGAACTCAAAAATAAGCCTGTTTTCAGCTTTGTGACCTTTTTACGGCCCATCTAGGCACACAGATAAGTCGCAGGATCAAATGAATAATAGAAAATAAATAGAAAATGTTCTCCTATAAGTTTCAAAAAGATTTCATTTACATATTTTATATAATACAGTAAATGTGTTGGAATGACCGGAGACATGGAAGACACGTACATGGGTATTTGTGTGGACGTAGCCTAATGCTCTCCAAATTCAGGGGCAGCAATCTTCGAAGGACCCGACCCACCTGGTCCACGTAGGACGGGTCCTTCAAAGGCCGGGTAGGTACATCTACAAAAAAATGTAATAAAAGGAAGGCTTAACTCTGAGTATGGTGGTCTGGAATAAAAGACAGGAACAAAGTGGTTCTGAAAATATATTTTTTCATTTTCATTGTTACCTCAGTATTGGTATGGAAATCCAGTAGAGGAATTGAATGGGGTAAAGTGTTTTGGGGAAAACATTTAAAAATTCAATGTATTTTTTGGGAGAAAATGGCTGTAGGCTTAAAGGCCCTTGTGAGTGTTTAAAAAGTATTTGAAATTGTGCGGGAAAATTGAGGCCAGTAAAATTAATGAGTGCTCACTGTAATTAAAATACTTTAATCTAAGAAGATTCTGTGGTAGCACATGTGCTTAAAGCTGTTATCATAATTAGCAGCAAAGTGAGGTAAATGTATGTCTTTTGCAGAGGTGGAAAGAGTACTAAAATATTTTACTCAAGTAAAAGTGCTATTACTTTGCTGAAATTTTACTCAAGTACAAGTAAAATTACCTGTCTAAAAATGTACTCAAGTAAAAGTAAAAAGTAGCTCATTTAAAATGTACTCAGAGTAAAAGTTACACAGTTACTTTTCTGTCAGCAGGAGGACAGCCGCTTCTGAGTAGTGCAAAAAAAGACAGTGGGATATAAATCTCAAAGTAGTTCTTTTTTAGTGAAAAGAAAAACTTACAAATTAAAGTGCAGTGGCAGTTAAACTGCAAGTCTATACATGAAAATGGATAATGGTCACCAAACCAATCAACCAAACTGTCAGGTATCACAGTGTTTTCAATACAAAACCACATCATTCTTTCACATGAGAATGTGTTCTAAACTGTCAAATAAGAGAACAAGTACTGAACTGAACGGCAGCTGCTTTAAAAATGTTTTTTAATTTTTTAAACTTGGCCCTGCCCTACTGTACCTCTAGATTAAAGTTCCTTTGTGTCCATCCTAGAGTGTTACTCTCTGAACCTCCTGTTAATTTTGAGGAGCAGTTGATTTTCAAAGTTAGTAGAGTTCATCCTTGCTCACTTTGCAGTGAACAGTAGTCCAGCACAGCTAAAGAGACGCTCGCAGGCAGCTGAGGCAGGCAGGCCAGTGTTAAGTTTGAGAGAAAGTTTTTTGACGTCCCTAATAAGACATCAATGCATTACATAGCTACCGCTGGTAAATTATACCAATATACCTCGTGTTTTGTTTTTATTGGACAGTAACAGGCTAGTTAACGGGAGGTTGCAAGTGCTAATTAACAAGTAACAGAAGTCAGCTGTCTTTGACTAATCTAAGGTAAGTGAGCGCTCTGTTATTCTTTTGCCTGCAGTGTGAACATATGTGGGTTAAGTAAGAAAGTAGCTGCTTCTGTCTTTAATTTAACTATTTTTTAAAATAAATTATTATTATTAACAAACAGGAAAAACGTAGGTAAACACATTTTCTTTTGGCAATTTACCAACCCAGTAAAAAAATGTAAGTTGCGTGGACAACAAGATTACAGCAAGTTGCTAGTACCAACCAACGTTATCTGTGTTCTTCACAGAGGTCTTAACGTAATGTGATTAATTTGAACACAGCCTCTTTGCTACCATAACGGTACGAGTTGTATTTAACTTACCTCTACATGCTTGTGCAGGTTTGATGTGGAATTTTTAAAAGCTGCTAACTCGGTCTCTCTGGGCAAACACAGCTTACACTGCATAATAAAGCTGTTGCCTTTCTTGCACTTGAAGCCGAAATGGTCCCTTAAATACGGCCAGGGGTTCACATCCGTTTCTTCGAGTTCAGGGTCAGCAGAATTCGACGGGGCTTCTTTTTTCACTGGATCCGTAACACCGACGTCAGACTCCATCTTTAACGCGACCTTAGCGCCAATTTGTTCTACTACCCATCATTCCCTGCAGTATTTCCGAAGCGCAATGTTTTTATTTTTATTTTTAATTTACTCAGTAACGGGTGTGATTGAAAACGTAGCGAACTACAATACTTTTTAAAAAATATACTTAAGTAAAAGTAAAATTACAGACTTGAAAAATGACTTTAAAAAGTACAAATACACAAAAAAACTACTCAATTACAGTAACGCAAGTAAATGTAATTCGTTACTTTCCACCTCTGGTCTTTTGTTCGTTGTTGTTCTTTGCTGTGTCTTTCTGCCTTTTTCTTTGCCTAAAGAATTCACACAACCTCCGGTAAACTGAAAGTGAGTGCTAGAGCACAGAAGAAAAGAGAAGAGGTAGTAATCTCGGGTCTATTCAACAGAGTGCGACACCGTGTGTGCAAAAGAGGGTATTACAACTAAGAAGGGGAAAAAAGGACTGAGTTATTTACATTCTAGAATAATAAAAGCTTGAATAAACAGTGTTTATCGTGCCGCTTTTAGACTAGTGAATATGTTTTATTCTTTATCTCAAAATGCCCATAAAAGACCCGGAAGAACGTCTGAGGAAATCTCAGAGGTATGAGCCAGTTACCATTCCGAGTGATATGCCGCCCATCCAGGCACCTGAACACCAAATGGACATAAGACCACCTACATGGAGTGAAGTGGAGAAGGTAGTGAAGCAGGCAAGAGCAGCATCGGCCCCAGGACCTAATGGCATCTCATATAGGCTCTATAAAAACACCCCACGAGTGCTCAAATACCTGTGGAAGCTGATGAAGGTAGTGTGGCAGAAAGGAATGATTCCAAGGGCTTTGCGAAGAGCAGAAGGTGTTCTGATCCCTAAGGAGAAGAACTCCTCATCCATCAGCCAGTTTTGCCAGATCGTCCTGCTGAACATAGATGGAAAGATCTTCTTCAGTGTCTTGGCCCAAAGACTATCTACTTTCCTGCAAAGAAACAACTATGTTGACACATCAGTGCAGAAGGCCGCCATCCGGGGCTTCTCGGGATGTCTGGAGCACACCAGCATCATCTGGCACCAGATTCAGGCAAGAAAGAACAAAGAGCCCTTCACGTGGTCTTTTTAGACCTTGCCAACGCCTTTGGGTCAGTTCCGCATGAGATCTTATGGAAGGCCATCAACTATTTCAGCGTACCAAACCACATCACAGGACTGGTCAAGACCTACTTTCAGGATTTACAGTTTTGTGTGACAGCTGAGAACACCACCACAGCCTGGCAGCACCTGGGAATCAGAGTTATGGCAGGCTGCACGATTTCCCCTCTGGCATTTATCATGGCAATGGAGTCGGTCATGCGGGCATCTCGGCGGGTAGAGGGAGGTGAGAGACTCTTCTCTTCTCTTTTTCCTGTAGCCGAGATGGGAATTCGGGAGGAGGAGACGAGAACGGCATGGAGAGATGCACGAGGGTTATCATAATGTTGTCATGTCTGTCATACAGTCGGCCTCTGCCAGAGGAATATCAGTAACTAATATTTTCATCTCACTAGAAATGGTTTTGATGCAATGTTTGATCTAAGAAGATACAATTAAGGTTTATTTTATCCTCTGTTACACGCAAGTACAGATGGCTAACATTCAACTCTAATGACTAACTTTTGGTTTAATAAACCATTCTCCAAACATTTGTATCTATTCATGGTGAAGTGCTTCTCCCACTAAGAACGTTACATCCAGATGAACAGAATCAACTTTTTGGGATTCCATTACCTGGATGATTTAGCATGCATCAAGACATTTGTATCTCTAATTTCACCTCTGCTCAAGAGCAGTACTAACTTTGTGCCTTTTTTAGTCTTATTTATTTATAGCATCTCCATCACTGAACAGCGAACACAGATGGAGCCTGTTGAAGTGGTAATGTGGATTGACATCTGTGTCTGCCTTCCTTTGACCATACTGATCATCTATTGTATGTGCTGTGCGGTATGTATGTAATTACGTCCATCTCTATCAGTATTTGAAGATTTAACAAATCAACTAACCTGTCCTGCTAGTTAAGTATTCACTTTGCTTTTTGGATTTAGCCAACCGCATTTAGCAAGATATAAGGAGTTATTTCATACATATGAAGGATTTCCAAACCCCTAGACACTATAGTGAGTGAATGTAATAAGAATCATGAGTTTAAACATAAATTAATGTTGCCTACCTTGGCTGTAACCCATCATTACTAGAAATCATTACAAATACTACAAAGTCTAGCAGACCTAGAATGACAATAAAATCAGACAATGTTGTCTGTGGGAAAAGAAAGCTGATGCATCTGCATCACTGGCTTTCTCCTTCGGGTGGCACTGACTTCCTGTTCCAACACACAGTTGTGTTTTTATGTATCTTGTCTGTTTAATTAAAAACTTTGATAATGTCTCATTTCATAGTCCAGTCTTTATGTGCTTTAGCCAAGCATGCTCTGTTGATTCACTCACTGTGTCTTTACCTTAGCTTAGCTTGTAGCCAACTCACTAGCAGCATGTGCTCTTCAGCTGTCTTTCCCTCACTTTCCTGCTCATTGTGTAAGATACTTGGTTACTCCTCGGCGTCCTTTAGTGACAATGATACTAGTGTTTGCAGATCTGGAGGCCCGGATTACTGGAGACCTGGCTTCACAGCCCAAATTTAGCTAGGTCCCTGCCGGTGCAGCCTCATTAGCTCTGATTCTATCCAGAGTTGCAGTCAATGACCCACAATAATTATTTTATTGTGGGTGATTTTAACATTTATGTAGATCAGGGCTGGGCAACTGCAAGCCTCAAGGGCCGGTATCCTGCACGTTTTAGATCTCACCTTGGGTCAACACACCTAAATCAAATGATTAGTTCATTACCAGGCCTCTGGAGAACATCAGGACATGTTGAGGAGGTCATTTATCTATTTAAATCAGCTGTGTTGGATCAAGAACACATCTTGATGCAGGACACTGGCTATTGAGGCTTGGAGCTGCCCACCACTGATGTAGATGCTAAAAATGACAGCCTCAACATGGCATTTAATCTATTATTAGACTCAGTTGGCTTTGTTGAAAATAAAAGAACCTACCCAGCACATTCTCGATTTAGTTTTAAAGGTCTGTAGAGCCAGTGGTTATGATTTGGTTATCGATATTCTTTAAGGTTTCTATTATTTAGTTCCACCGTGTGTTCTGTCTGCTAGCCTGCCTGTCTATTTTACTTTATTTGTATTCCCAGTTTAGATAGTGTTGGTTTTTCAGGTGTTCAGCAAGAAAGCTGTTTTTTGAGTTTACAGTTTGCCTCCTGGAGTCTGCATTTTGGGTCCTCCATTCCTGCCTGCTGCACACAGCCCTGGACAGTAACCTTTAAATCCTTAAACCTTATATAGTGTTTAGTTATATGTCCTTATTAATGAGTAGGAAGGGGGAAATATAAAAAAGCCTTTGGAACAATAATTCCATTTATCAAGGTAAAAAGGACTCTTGGTCCACTTTCCTTTGCAGAGACACTAGACACTGAATACACTAAGGCAATATATAGAGTTATATAAAAAATGGCTTATTATTGTAAATCTCATATTTTCTGCAGAGACGAAGGGATCCAGGCCCTGCCCCCTATTACATATACATCCTGGTTTCCAATCTAATCCAGCTCTGTGCTCCAGTTCTTTGGCTGGCTAAACTGGAAGACCATCAGCAGCCCACCGGTGTCTCTGAAGTGTTTTTCTTCTTCGGTGTTACAACTAGTCTTAACTTCAAAACCTGCATTGTTCTGGAAAGGTATTTATCTTTCATATATCTTTCAATGCAAGTATACTACATTTTATTGTGACTTGAAGCATCCTACAGTCAAACTTTTGTCTACCGCATCAATCAGAATACTGTCTGTTTTGTGTTGCAGGTATTTTTTCATCACCTGTCCAATGCTGAACTTCATAAGACAAACTAAAGGTTCTATTTTGGTGTCTGTTCTGGTCTGGACCATGTGTGTTATCACTATCTCTCTTGCAATATTACTACACCAACATGAACGCATCTATGTTTTTACCTTCTACCCTGCCCCTCTGTTCATTCTTTGTTTAGCTGGGACCCTCAAAGCTCTGCCTGCTGCCACCTCAGTTCCTGCTGAGGAAAAACGAAGAATTATAGGAACTTTGTTTCTGTTGCACCTGAATTACTTTGTGTTGGTCTTGCCTGCAGTAATTCTATTATCTTTTGTCAGAAATGTAAGTTTGGCCATGATCCTGCTCAGTCCTTTTGTGGACTTGATGCTATTTTGTTTCATGCAGAAAGGACCTGTTGACAGTTTGCTGTCATGTCTGTGCTGCTGCAGTATGAACAACACTGCAGCAGATGTCAGCAGCAGATCACCAGTTTAACTGATTTTAGCAGAAACAGGTGGGCTTGTGTTGGCAAAAACAAAGTGAGAATAAAGAGGGGAACATGTGATGGGACAGATGCAGAGAAATTTAAAAATAAAGATGGACTATGTGCACATAAACACACAGAGGAATGCAAACACAGAGTGTGTAAACAGTTGATGGAAATGTCATGTATATGTTTTATATGATATTTTTGGCTTATTTCATCATCTTCAAAACATTTATTTCATTAAATCTTTAAATGTCCACAGCATCTATACATATCTGCACAATTTCTTTTACAATTTCTGAATTTGATTCAAGAATCTTTTACAATCTGTACATAATTTTAGTTTTACTTTTATGATAGTTTGTTTCTGTCAAACCCATTTTTTTTTTTCATTTTGCACATTTGTGACTTGACCAAATCCAGTAGCTCCTTTAGATCCCCCCCTGAACAGCAAGTAAATATTTGTGTCAGCTACAAACAATAATTTGAATACATCTTTTACTACTTTATCTAAATTCATGGTCACATGTTAAGAGAAGATAAAGAGTTCTAAAATCCTGTAAAGAAATGTGGCCTAGTTTTCTGTACTGACAATGTGACACATAACATGATCCTTGTCCAATACATTTTTACATGACCTTCATGTATGCTTTTTATTCATACAAACATTTATTAAAAGGTACAAAAATGAGTTATGTTTGTCTATTTGCTGCTGTGATGTACATGGATATCAAGGTTTTTTTAAGTGCTGTATAAGTCACATAATAATAACAATAACAGTAATGGAGCTTTTCCATGCATCCCAACACAGTGGTTGTATTTCATTTCACTCTAAATTGGGATATGAATATGGAAACATTTGAACATTTATTTTCATCAGGTTTTCATTTTTGGTGTCAATCATTCAAATCCGTTTGAGCTTATGCCACCTGTTTTATGTTTGGCCACTAGATGGAGACATCAAGTTTTCATAAATGATGAGTTCAGAGGGTCATGGTATGATAGTAGCTACCTTTCCAGTATCATTTAATCTTTGAAATTGTCATGTCTGCAGTGGCAGACAAGTGGAGATTGAAAGTAGGACCCAAGATGCAGGCAGCTTCTGATGTGGGCGAGCTTTATTGATATGGTAGGTGAAACAAACAGGAACATAATGGGCATGAAACAAAACCTAAGGATAATTTAAACTGTGAAAAATTAACCAAACAAAACTGAAACCTTAAATGGAGGCGCAGGGACGATGATGCAGGGAAAGAACACAGACGAACCAGCAATGCACACGAGAAAACACAGGGCTTAAATACACACAGGGCAATCAGGGAATGGGAGACAGGAGGGAGACAAGGCTGGGATTAATGGGACATAACGGGAAAAGGGGAAGCAAAACTAGAAACATTGACAAGAGAAACAAACCTTCAAAAAAAAAAAAAAAACAGGAAACACACCACCAAACCTCTAAACACGCAAACTTAACACAGACTGGGGAGACAGAACATAGGAACTTGAAACGTGGAACAGAAGAGCACAGAGGACACAAAACACTAGGGATAATCACAAACAACCCAACAGAATATTAATACACTCGAGCATAAACACCAAGTCCACAGACTCTGGACCATAACAGGAATATTGCTACTATAGTAAGGCTACTACTAGAATCAAACTTAAAAAGTTTGAATTAAAGAACAGGGTCTGTAACAAAACAATTTCCCAGTTTGGAGTGAATAAAATACTCTTAATTCTGAACATTATGTGTACAAAAATGGTTTCTGGTCCCTGTTCTTATAAAAAGGTGGACTGAAGCTTACATTCCAGAGTTCTGTGTCATAGTTCCCTTTGTTCCCTTCATGTCCACTCTGTCCAAGTCTCATCTTTGTGTTTTGCTCTTTCATTTTCCTCAGTTATGTAACTGTCGCTGTCTCCAGCTTGTTCCACCAACAGTTCCCACCTACTGCCATCCTCTCGTTACCTAGTGTGTTCTTAATTCCTTAGTGACGAGCAAGTTTGGGAACCAAACTCAGGACCCCAAAAGCACAAAGGTTGAATTAAAAAAGAAAAAAACAGATTTATTGCTGGCTCCTCTCAAAATGCCAGGAATCCTGGTCGAGAGTAAATAATCCTGAACACGGGAAACACTCTTGAGGAAGAACACAGCCATCAGAGGATGACAAAACAAGGAACAGAGGGACACTGGGACTGGGACAGAGCAGACATGGATACGTGACAGACTGGGGGATAAGAGAAAAAATACAAAGACATGTACATGACGAGGGATAGGACTGCAGATGTAGACAGCCACAGCCACTGCCCGTTCTTGAGCCTGTTCTGCTACTATTTTGTTTTTTCTGTTATATAGGAATTTTATAACAGGGTTTTCCATCCCATTGTCACCAAGTGCTTGCTAGAGTCTTTGCTTTACAATATTAAACACCTTGAGCCTACTGCTGTTGTGATTTGGTGCAATATAAATAAAACTGAACTGAAAATTTAATTGAAAGCTCCGTCATGTCGAAACTAGTGTGAGGGCACAGCAATGTTCAGATCTCTCCAGAGATATTCAATCAAGTTTAATTCAGGGCTCTGGCTCAGCCACTCAAAGAGATGACAATACCTACAGACCTGCTGTTAAGGCACAACAACACCTTTACTTCCTAAGGAGGCTAAAGACAGCCTAACTCCTGTCAGATTATAATATTATTTTATGCCATGTTAGACCCTTAATTAAAGATGGTGAATTATTATGTAGTTTTAGTTTGCATTATTCTCCTGAATTAGAAGAAGGTGATAACTATTGCATTTGTTAAGCTGATTTGCATTACATTAGACTGCTGGTTGATTGTGAATGAATGATATTGTTTTATGATGCATTATACTGCTGAGTTATGAGAAATACTGTTTGCAGAAAGTCATCGCCTTATTTGTCTGATTAGAAGAGAACAGAACATACTGGAGTTTTCTGCCCCATCTCAGCAGGAGCAGATAAACAGGGAGCCAAGGTTGTAGCTTAGGCACTGTGTGAGAGAAAGAATGTGAATGTTTAGGCTTTTATGATTAGGTGGGGCCACTAGAGGCTATAACAGTTTGATCAATGCTCCACCATTTTGAGATCTGATGCTGTCTGCGTACGGTGTCCATCTCCCACGCGTGTGATCATTAAAATCATCGTTTGACTCAACCCGGCCGGACCAGTGTTGTTATTGTGGTTTTTCCTCTTGTATCCATCCCCAATATTTGAATCCGTAACAGTTTGGGGGCTCGTCCTGTGGTATTGGGGTGGAATTTTGGAGGTTTGGACGGTTCGAGGTTGTCGAACGGACAGGCACAAGCCAGTGGTCTGACGTGAGTGGGCATAAGCCGGCTTATACAAAGGTAAGGCACTACCTGTTGAATTATTTCCAAAGTGTGCCAAATTGGACATGATAAAATTGAAGTCTACTCACTGACATTACTGGTAAATGTCTGTTTTGATTTTGATGAAAAAATCTCATGAGTTGAAGCAGTTAGAGTCTGCTAAGAAATAAATGCAGTTAGAGGCTGCTAAGAAGTTAATGCAGTTAGAGGCTGCTAAGAAATAAATGCAGTTAGAGTCTGCTAAGAAATTAATGCAGTTAGAGGCTGCTAAGAAATTGGGTTGGAGTCCCAAGTAGTTTGATAGGGAATTGGTCATTTAGTGAGTTAGAGGCTCCGTTGGTTATATGGTGGACCTGAGTTGGTCATGTTGTGAGTTAGAGGCTCCATTGACCACTAGGTTGCACCTGCCTCAGTCAGACTCTTGTTTTGGGGTGCTGACTGTTGTTTCAAAGTGTTATAAATTATTATAGGACGGCAGTTGGAGTCTGCTAAGAAGCGCACAGCTCGGAGGTTACGCTCCCTCCTGGCCGTGGACGCGCGACCTTGACCTGTCGGCGAACAGGGTTAGTTCAGTTTGGCTTAACTGTGGGGTACAGGGCATCCTGGAATAAGCTAGGAGTTAGAGGCTCCTTACCGTTTGTAACGGTATCTGCGCTTTTTTGGACACTGTTAAATTGAGTTAGGGACTTTAGAGATGAGGCCAGATACAGTTAGAGGCTGATACTGGTTAATTGATCACAAAAAAGTTGGACTTTCTTCGGTTGGACCCGTTAACTTAAATTTGTCAAAATTGTGTAGGCGCTAAATCTGTCAGGCCTGATAGTGGTTGTAAATATAAGACGTCTTTGTAATATAAAATAATAGAGCTGTGTGTGAGGCTGTGTGTGACGACAGCGCGCTGCAGCGCTGCGAGCTATTTTTAGATGGTGTGTGAACATGCAAATGAGGTGGCTGCTGTGAAGCGCACGGAGGACTTTTGCTTCCTGTTTAACGTGTTTTTTGAGTTTTATAATTGTGATTTGCAAATACGGTTAAAAACCTGTAAACAAGACGCTGATTTTGCTGATTATAATATTACAAATAAGGTTTTGAATGACTAGGGTGAATGTTTGATGTTTGGCTGAGTTTTGATATAGAAAAGACAAATCGTGCATGATTTAGACTGACACTTCAGTCGGCAGAGTAAGACTGAGTGATAAATACAGCTGTGATTTGTTTCAGTTTTGTGGTAGGAAGCAGGATTTATAAGATTTTTAAAGTGACTCTTGGTTCAGCTCAATAATATAAGCGGTTACATTTGATTTACTGTTGGTTTGATCATAATATAGGGTGAGATCAAGCACGAAGTTCAGCTGTGTGTGTGACAGGAACTCTGCATGCCCATAAAAGGCAACGGCCGGACTGTGAGAAGTATGCACAGAGAGAGAGAGAGTAAAATCTAGTCAGATGAAGTGAATCAGGAGGTTTTTAGAAAAGAAATAGTAAGTGAATGTTTTAGTGTGTTAATACAGGTGGATTTCTCCCAACCTGGAAACCTGAGTACAGCGGCAAAAGCATAAACAGAATTGGGACGACAGACAGGCCAAGCTTTGGCTCAAAAGTTTACAGCTTGACCTCACTCTGTCCCCACCCGGAAAAGAAGCTTAAAGGACATCTTCTCCTCCAGTTATCGGTTACCACCACTGGAAATTTTCAGGCAAGTTTTTGACTGAATTGTTGTTGGCACCATGTGTCCCTGAATCTCACAAGCAAGCGCTAACTCCTGGCTGTAGACATGGAATGCTGTTATTTAAGGTGGGGAATCAAAATTTGGGAAACAAAATAAAAACACACACACAACCAGAGAAATGTATGAGAAAGGCACGTGTTAGAGAAATGCCTTGTTTGAGAAAAAGTTAAAATAACCCACCTACAAACGCACACACACGCAGTGAAGATTTTCCAGCAAGGTTAAAGCAGCGAAATTTAACATACACCTGTTGTTAAATGATAAAGTTTATCCACTACTAACAAATAAACTCTCTGGGTTGCAGGACAACAACTTAACTTCAAAAAAAAGAGACACTGGTCTGACCAACCAGTGATGACACGACAAATTTAGTGGTTAAAAGATTCAAATTGTGACATGTTTTCTGCTGATTGATTAATACAAGTGATTACTGAATGAAAGAAAATTTCTTTTTTGGGCTTTTAAACATGATCTTAACAATTTTAACATGTACCTGTGTTGTCCTGTCAGCTTGGTGGGTTATGAGTTGATTATATGGTGGACACTGTACTGCTGAACAACAAACAATTATATTGCCATCACTGTTATAATCTTACAGTGACACAAAGTCTCAGATTTAGTTATTCTGAAAATAAGTTTATCAGACCAACTTTTATTTTCAAACACAACAAAGTATAACAGCCAACATACATACATACATAACTTTGAGAAAAAACAAAAAAAAAGGGGGAGAGAAGGCTGACACAGGGCCTGGCCCGGTGTTTCTCCCCTCTCTGAATAACACAGCCAACACAACATCATTTTCCTGTTCGTTTGTTTTTGTTTTGTTTTTGTTTTTTCTCTTTATGCTTGATTACAGGCTGCTTTGCCGAGGCTGACCTGGACTCCTGCTCTCCCCTCTACCATCTTTGCTCACTCCTCTACCATCTTTGATGTGACCCTGACCAAACGCTACAGCAGCTGGACCCACAACAACAACCTGAAAATGTCAACAGTGCTGCAGGAAAACGATCTCATGCAGTGGAGACGGAGAGCGTTAAATCCAAGGCCCGTTTCACTACACGGGGGAGATTTCCAGACAGCTTCAGCTGACAGAGCTCCGACGAGACGCCCATTAAGCCCAGAGGAAAAGTGAGGCCGAGCAAAAGAATGCTGACCTTAACAACTCTGCATTAAAACTGTGCAGGACAGTGACTGACCAACACGGATGATCGGGCAGCAAAAAGGGCGTGCCAGAGACAGGAGGAGTAACTGAGGTCAGGAGGCACCTCAGAATGGACAAAAGCACCAGAAGAAAATAAGCTGAAGGCACAGGTGTCGGGGCTCGGCCAGGAGCTGACCTCTGAGAAGAGCCGGACAGCAGAGCTGCAGAAGGCCGTGGAGCAAAGCAAGGAAAACATCAATAAACTTCAATCTGACGTGTACGGAAAAGACTCTGAGGTTTCTGCCCTCAGTAAGAGCTCGAGGCATCAGAGCAAAAACTGAGCATGGCTCAGGAGGAGCTGGCTGCTAATCGAACCCATCAGTCAGGCTTAGAGTCCCAGACACAGGACTTGAAATCAGGCTGGAGCTTGCTGGAGTAGGAGGTCGTCAAACCTGACAAGAAGCTCCTACAGCAGGAGCAAGCCCTGAAGGAGCTACAGAAGCAAAAGGGTCAAGTTAAGGAGGAGCTGGACAAGGAGAAGATGCAGGACACTGGAGAAAAGGACTGCCTCAATTGGGGCCAGAACCAGTATGGACAGAACTTTGAGCAGCAGCACCAATGGATGCAAACGGACTGAAATGGAGGAGGGCAGGACCCCAGGGCACGCCTCAGGCCGTGGTTTACCCAGAACACCAGAACAGGAAAGTGATGAACACACACACACACAAACACACACACATCTACATACACTGACTCAGAATGAAGAGAAACACACATATGAACACATATGCACTCGTTGATTCACTGACACACACACACACACACACGCGCTGAGTCAATTGAGTGAGAAATGACGCACACACACACACACACACGCACACAAATCGAGATGCTGATTCAGTTCACTGAGAAGTGATCCACACACACACACACACACACACACACATGCACACGCTTGTGCAATGAAGAATGCTTTACTAACAAATGCTTATGCTGACACGCAAAATGCTGCACACAAACATCCAAATACAGAATCTGTTACAACAACAAGAAGCCATTGATTGTTTATTGGTTAAATGCATTTTATGTCACCCAGAGGGCGTTTGTGTAGATTTGGGGGACAGGGTCTAAGGCAGTTTGGTTATGAAAACAATGTGTGTGCGTGATGTCTGTTTATGGCTCAAGGCCTCGACTGAATTGTTTACTGTGCTTCACACAGCATGATAAGGAGCAGTGGTACAGAGTGAAAATGATGAATTAACGGTGTGAGTTTTATTTCAGAGCGCCACATTTTTTGCGATTGAGATTTAATTGAAGGAGGAACACACTGAAAAAAGAAAAAAAAAAAAAAAGGGCCACCCCTTGGATTTACGTAAGCATCTCGCGTGTATTTAACACAATTGCCTCAGGCTTTAAAGCTCTGTACGAAATTCAACAACTCAATTTGTTCTCATTGAGATGACACGATACGATCTAATAAGAGTGGTTAGCTGCTGAACTCACGGAATCCACAACACCGCATAAGATTTCAAACTGCAGGAAAATCACTGGAGTTATAAGAGGCAGACAGCGACACACACACCACATGCATGCTATTGCTATTTATTGTGAATTAACCTGTGAAGGGCAAGAACAAAAGAATTCTGCATCAAATACAGGAAATCATAGCTCCTGTATTTCCTACATTGTTGGCATGCTGGTTGGTGCTGTTGCTCCACAGTAAGAAGGTCCTGGGTGCAGGTCCACAGTCTGGCTAGTTTGCAGTGGTTTCTCTCTGGGTGTTCTGGTTTCCTGCCACAGTGAAAAGTCATGCAGCTATTAGAGCTAGGTTAATTGATGATTCTAAATTATCCATGAATGTGAGTGTGAATGGCTGTTTGTTTCTATCTGATAGACTGGTCAGCTGTCCGGGGTGTACCCTGCCTGGCAACCTATCACTTCAGGGTTATTTCCCAGCCCTGCTGCAACCAGGAGAAAGATAGGAGGATGGTAGTTGTTGTAGACCCATTCAGTTTTTATGGTAACCAGGATCTAGACTTTGTTGAACCGCATGCAATATGAAGACAACATGTAGTATTTAAGTGACCAAGTAGAATTTGAATAAAAGTTATTGAATAGTGTTGAAATAAACTGACAGAATTGAAGGATCAAAATATTCCAGGAGCTCAACTTACTCCATCTGAACATGTTTCAATCGTGTGTTATGAACACAAAATGCAGGTTTGCTGAATATGAAAAGGTTGTGTTGATTTAACTCAGTAGTTTAAGTTTCTGCAAAAGCAAAACATTTGTGTGCAACCAGTGTCCACTATTGAATCAAGTAAATCCAACATGCTTTTGTCAGGGCAAAAAGGAGTTACGGTCCCTGTATTCCTACACAATATTGTCCCAGGAGGGAGAAAAACTTTCTGGTGAAGTTTTGGTTGATTTTTGGGTTTTGCTTAACACTAGGTTGATTTTATCAGTGAGGTTTGGATTGTTTTCTTTCTCTAAGAGAGAGAAAGATGGTTTTATGCTTGGACATGTTTGCAATGGGCCCCAGTATTTGTTATTATATGAGTATTTTATTGGTTACGTTTGTTTTTGCTTTTGTTACAGTGCACTGAAATAAGAACATCTGAGAGGTGTGATCCACCGGTGGTGATATTTTGGTATTTTGTGAGTTCCTGATTTAACAAATCAGCTCTTTAATCCAGGCCTGAGAGATTGAACTTTAAAGCGCTATAAAATATTCTTACTGAAAACAGTCGCAAAGTGTTTTTCTCCATGATTATAATGGGCTTGGGAGAAATTCACTTATATGGGACATTGATCACATGAGAAGTCCTGAGCCTAAAAGGATTGCAGCGAGTCAATCCAGTCAAAAAAACAAGGAACTGTTTTCCTCTAAAATGATGACGTCATCTTGCTGGTGAGGGAGGCTCGAATAGGTTGCGCGTGAGACTCCATTATCAGCAACTTCTGGTATGAATGTGTGTGGATGTATGCATGTGGCTGGACTGTGATGGACTGACGACTAAAAGTTTTAACTGACTTGATACTGAGAAAAAAACGGTACCGACTTTAGGATTAGTAAATGTCCACAAACAATTCACCCAGCCTATAAAAAAAGGTGGATGTTTTGTCTTGCTTTGATTTGTTTTTACAAGAACAGAAGGATGACAGAGACTAAAGGGGGAGGCTGTATCTTCACATGAGTGTGAACTTAACCCTTTGGTTGCTAATTTTGAGTTACTGATGTTTGCATTAAAAAAATTGTGTTTTAGTAGCTGTGTTTCGATTAATGTATCACATTATATTGTTGGGAAGGTTAAATGCTAAATTGAAGAAAAGGTTTGATTTCACTCATGACTGAACATGTTATTATTAACCATAGCAGCCCACTGTAAAAAGTCAATTAACTTTTATAGAGGAAAAAAGAAAAGAAAAAAGCCAAAAAAAACCTCTATTGATGTCTATGAATAACAGGGGAATGATAGGCTTGTCACATTCAAAATGGAGATATGTAAGGATAAACACTGGTCCCCATCTTTTAGGTCCTTTCATTGAAATAGTCAATAATTCAGAAAAGTAGAGATATAACCGACAGGGGCATGTGAGAGGTGGTGCTGCACAGGAACAAGAGCAAAATAAAGAAAATTTTTGTGTTTAGCTTTGAGAAATTCAAATTAAAATGTACCATTACACTCAGAGGATCAATATGAAATCAAATATATGCTAATTTTGTATGTGAGTACATGACTGGTGACTGTTCTGTCCTGAGCTTTTGTTTTTACAGCACCCACTTGACCACACCAACAGTTTCTCGCCACCAAAAGGGGGTACTTGCAAAGAATAGGGAGGAATATCATCAAAACTGGGAAAGGTAAGCCCCAAAAGGGGGTGATAACATCATAACTTTCACTTATGGTCAAATTCTCAAAATTTGACCCCCGGCTTGAAAAATTCTTCAAAACATTTAGAGACAGAGTGGAGTTTTAGATAAATATAATGTGCCAAACCACATGCGGATGGAGAGTTGGAATCGATAACATGGTGAAATAACACGCAGGAAAATATTGACCATGTCGATTATGTTTATTCAAGTGTGCAGAGATTGGCTAATCTGACAAGGAAATGTTATAAAATGAATTGTCGGAACAGTCAGCGTTAAAGTCACCTTTGACAGTCCAGAGCAAGGTTATTATCGTTAATAATTCGGTCTAAACTGCTGCAAGTGAATTGGAAACAAAATTTGAATGAATTTAGGACACTTCATACTTATAACACAAGTGATGGTAAGCCATAACTTGATTAGGTAAAGCTATTAAGATAATTATGAGCTGCCTTGACACAAAGAAAGTGGAGTCCTTCACCCTGAAAGGATGGAGTGATGCTCTGCCTCTGTAGTCAAGTTCAGACATAGGCCTTAAGCAATCATGAGCCACTAATAAGCGTGACAGAATTAATAAGCTTAAATAAAGCACATTGGGTGAGCGACCCTGACAAGAGAAAATCTATGAGCACGCAATGAAGTGGATTTGTTAGAGCCCGTTTAACATCTGTCTTTCAGAAAAATAAATAAATAAATAGATTTGCATTAACAGACACACATTAAAAAATCCCATTTGACACTGATAAATCCCTGTTCAAATAGAGTACATGTAAACGAAATAACGAAAACTAGAAGTGAAAGAAAAAACATTTTCGTTAACAGAAATAAAAATAAAAAACAAAAAAAGGGAAAACTAACTAAAACTGTAATGAGCGTTCACAAAACTAACTAAAATTAACTGAAGTTATAGCAAAATGTGTTTAGTTTTCATTGAGGTGTGCGTGTCCTACAATAGTCATGGGTGAAAATGAAGTTTAGTTTCCAGATTTCTTCTTGCTGTGTCTCATTATGCCAGCAGGTGGCAGCACGTTAGGCGAGTCGTCTGTGTTGCTGCTCCGCCCACGTGCAGAATCATGTCAGGAAAAGTCGGGAGAAAGCGCCAGAGTCCAATTGGGATTACTTTGAATATGACTGTGTTTTGGATGAAGCAAGTGTCTTGTAGTGAAAAGAGACAAATTAGGAGGGACACTTATAAGCGGAAAAATCCCACAGACCTTAAAATGCACTTGAGAAGCTCACACAAGAAGGCTAACCTAGCTTACCTTGAAAAGGTAAGGGGGAGCACACTACCCCTTTTGTTTTTTGACTCCCCCTGCTCAGAGAGCTCGCCCACTCAACCCTCATCCCCAGAAAACAGAAGCTAACCCCATGCAAGGCAGCGTGATGCATCCCAGGACAAGAGGACTGGGACATCTACATAACTGTGGGAGTCAATTGCCTACAAAAACGTTATCAATTCACTTGAACCAAAATTGCGAACACCCGGTGCTGCAAGAGTTAATGGTCTCAATACCCAAGGATAAGCAGAAGAGCATGACTGATATGATGAAACTGGGATTTTGTTACACTTAATTATTGCAAACACAACTAAAACTATAACTGAAACTGATCAAAACTAAACTGAAACTAAGGATTTTCAAAAAATGAAAATAAAAACCAGACTGAACTAGCAAACAATTGGTAAAAACTAATTACGACTGACATAAAATTGAATATATAAAGTCGAAACTAAATCAAAATCAAAACTAACGAAAATTGCAAATCTATTAGAACCCTGATCCAGACTAAGATGGCGTTGGACATCTTCAGGGCGGAGAAAGGTTGGTGTGACCAAGGTGTGGTTTGGCTTGTTGTATGTATATTTCGAGATGATATGGCTCTGGATGGACCAGTTACCAGGGCATGGAAGGAGGACTGACTTATTAAATGAGGAGAAGGAATTTTCTGGGATTGGAGATCCTCTGGGTGAGTGTTTGACTAAAAGCATGCATAAAATAAAAGCTATTTTTCATTATTGATTGGTAATAGATTGATAATTGGCCACATTTACAGCTGTATTGACTTGTTGTGGACGTAGTCTACTTCATGTTTAAGCACTCTAATTAACAGATTGAAAATAGAGACATTAAAGGAAGAATATGCAGCACCACCCTGTCAGACGCCAGTGGCGATGGGGCTCAGTGATGAATCAGGTGAGCTGGATTCATGGCTGAATCAAAACATAGGTTCCCCTGCTGTGGTCAGTGAGGGAAAAAAGGGGGAAATGAAATTAAAAGAGGCATGGATAAACGTTTATTTGTGAAGTTTGTAAACGGGATAAAAGGGGGTGTTTTACTGTTATTTTAGCATCAGCATTATTATTGCATCAGAATCATATAACAAGCATTGCATTAATGAGTTATTGAAGCTTTTGACATTACATTAACATTTGTGTTCCGGTGATTGTCATAACCTCAGGTTAATCTTCTATTTACAGGTGTCAGGATAATCGTATGATCTTTCATTGCAGGTGTAACCATGATCATTTTTATACATATTGCAGTTTGCTGCTCATTATAGAGTTGTGCTCAAGTTAATAAGGGTTAAGAGCTACAGTCAGCGCGATGTCTGGCTGATCTATGGACTGGAGTGACTTTGAGCATAGAAGGCCGCACGCGCTTACACAACACAAATATCATGCTTTTCTTGGCTCCGGGCGGAGCCTACTGGAGCTACGACACTGGATAGGAGAAAGTCTGAGACTTTCTGAGGGATGAGGTCACTAACCTTTTCTTTTAATTTTCTAGCTCCGTTGATTTGACACATTGGAATGTGTCAAAAAAGGGGGGAAGTTGGGTTTTAACATCAAACAAGGGTTATATGAACATTTTTATGACTTCATTTGTGTTTTAATAACTTAGGTATGGTAAAGCTTGGGCTAATAGTGACCCAAGAGGTCTCCGGACTTTTTTAGAGAACCAGTGAGAAGCATAAATCATTTTTCCATGTTTAAGCATTAATCATTGAAATGAACTGAATAGCGTTTAGAAGATAAAATGCCTGTGTTCACGAGAAGCTGAGCACCACACTGGAGAGGAAACCGTGGGACAGTAGGCAGAAGGAAACACATGAGTGGTTTTAATAATTTTCTTACACACCTTGCAAATGTGCTTATAAGGAGTTGGCACTTGGTCTTTTGAAGGTCATAAGCTTCGTCCGGCGTGATGGTCCGGACTGATATATTGCAGGTATTGACTTTGAGTGCAGAGGGCTAAATGCAAACACGCTTACACACACATAGGATATGATTAGAATAAGTCCCTGGGACATTCTGAATATTCTAAACCAATCCTGAATCACCAGAAGGTCAGTAGATAACAACAGTAGATTATTAGGGCTAGGCAGAGAGGTGTTTTGGTCTTCTGTCTCTTACAGAGAAAGGAACAGACACCAGACGAGGTCACAGATATACGAGGATCCTTCGCAGCAGAGGCAGACACAGTGACTGCCGAGACACCAACTGGGTCCAAGTGTCATGGCATTTTGGGCTCTGATAAGTCACCTCAAAAGGATGGATCCCATAAACACAGCAATAACCATGAAGGGGTTGGCGGAGATCCAGGAACACCAGACCAACGAGGTTCGAGAGGCTCTTGGGCAAAAGGGGGACACGTTCCTGTTCCTTTTTCTGGGGAATACACGGGATACACAGGACCCGAGGATACACAGATTGTTGTTTGACATCGGGGCAGAATAATCCCCTGATCTGTGCAACGACTGAAGGGTTGTCTAACCCCTGAGGTTGAAGGAAGAAGAGCAGTGGATCACCCAACTGGAAGACACTGGTGGCTGCAGCAATAAAATAAAGGCTAAAAGCTCCTCGGACAGAGGTTCTAGTCTGAGTACGTCTGAAGGGTATAAGGTAGCACCAAAATAAAGCTGTGGGAGAACTGGGGAGTGTCATCTGTACCTGCTACGGTTGGAATAATAGTTCTTCTTGCACCTGGACTGCGCAAACATGGAGGTCATCTCACATAGGGTTCGCCCAACAGGGGGACAAAGGGCCTCAGGCGTAAGAAGAAATGAACCCGGCCGCATTGGACTACAGGGTGTAGGTGTGCTCTTTATTCTAAAGAGCACAAAAGGGGGAGTGTCAGATTATAATATTATTTTATGCCATGTTAGACCCTTAATTAAAGATGGTGAATTATTATGTAGTTTTAGTTTGCATTATTCTCCTGAATTAGAAGAAGGTGATAACTATTGCATTTGTTAAGCTGAGTTGCATTACATTAGACTGCTGGTTTATTGTGAATGAATGATATTGTTTTATGATGCATTATACTGCTGAGTTATGAGAAATACTGTTTGCAGAAAGTCATCGCCTTATTTGTCTGATTAGAAGAGAACAGAACATACTGGAGTTTTCTGCCCCATCTCAGCAGGAGCAGATAAACAGGGAGCCAAGGTTGTAGCTTAGGCACTGTGTGAGAGAAAGAATGTGAATGTTTAGGCTTTTATGATTAGGTGGGGCCACTAGAGGCTATAAGAGTTTGATCAATGCTCCACCATTTTGAGATCTGATGCTGTCTGCGTACGGTGTCCATCTCCCACGCGTGTGATCATTAAAATCATCGTTTGACTCAACCCGGCCGGACCAGTGTTGTTATTGTGGTTTTTCCTCTTGTATCCATCCCCAATATTTGAATCCGTAACACCCTGTAGACTGTTTGATGGACTGCTTGTCTTCCTGTTTGTTACCGCCGCCTGTTTTTTAATAAAGATTTGGATTTGTGACTTCAACACAGCCTCTGCGTGTCCTTCCTTTGTGTCCTCTTCCTCTGTGAATGTGTTGCATGTGTCACAGATTCATTTTATTAACAGCTTTCCCACAGTGAGTTGCATCAGCATTCATTCACAGCACATTTCAGAAGGATTCAGATTAATACAGTGATCTTACAGTCAGAATGATCCTGACAGAGTGCCACTGTAAATCATCTTTCATCGGGTAAATTTTAAAGTTCAGTATTTCAAAGCAGGAGTTATGAAGAATCATATTGGCATTAGGACTAATAATATGTACTTACAAAGTCAAAGTTTTTTAATTATGCTAGAATATTGGAAGACAATCAACTTTTAGTGTTTTCCGCATATTAATTATTCTGAAATAGAGTCGGTGACCCTAACTGAACAGAAGCACTAAACAACTGACAATCTAACAGACATCATTGGCCTGAGCCGTCATGCACAGTGAGTCTGATCCTTTGCTGTGAGAGTCTGACAAGCATGTTTCTGGTCAGTTTGGAAGAAATAATATTACAATGTTGATCTTTCTTTCCAATATTCCTTCTCTTTTACAACATAAACTGATTGTTATGAAGGAAAGGAAGGCTCAGGGTTGAGTAATCAGCATCATGGGCTCATCCGATTAGGATAAGAATAAGCAGTCATCTAATCATTCACAGGGTTCTCCTTTTATTCTCAAATCAATAAAGCAAAGAAGGAAGGAAAGAAAGACACACATGGACTGCCAATGCTGAAAGAAAACAGAGAAGTTACTCATTACCTTAAACAATACATAAAATAAGAAAAACCAGAACAGAACCTCACCTCTGCTGCCGCCCCGTGTGGGAGTGAAGAAGGAGTGAGCCTAAAGTGAATGCAGTCCTTATATAATGTGTGACAGGTGAGTGCAATTAAGGACAAGCACCACACCCAATCAAAGGTGAGAGAACTAAACAAGGTGCATCTGGTGAAGTGAGTGGGTGTGCTGGGATGTGCTAAAAGGTGGGTCTCTACAACAGCCGCCCCCATATTTCTAGTGAGAAATATGTTGATATGATCAGGATCAGTCTTCGTCAGGAAGCGGGGGCAGGGGGATAAGACAGGAGACAGGGCGGATATAGGTTTTATCCTGTGCTAAGACTTCCACGGTTCTGATGCGTTCATCTGGGCTTTTCAGGAGGCGTGTCACTCTGCCTATGGGCCAGAGGGCACGTGGAAGGCGTGAATCCATGATCATTACGACAGAGTTCAGTGTGAGATCTGGGTTCTCCTTCTGCCATTTGTGTCTTCTTTGGAGGGATGGTAGATAGTCCTTTATGAAGTGCCGCCAGAAGTGATCTGCCAATATTTGTGCATGTCGCCATCGTCGTCGACCTAGGAGGTCAGAATCAGAATAGGATACTAAGGGAAGTGACGAATCATGTCGGCCCATAATGAGAAGGTTTGGGGTTATGGGATCAATATCCGCAATGTCTGAGGATACATAGCCTAGGGGTTTTGAGTTAAGAATGCCTTCAATCTCAATTAGGACCGTTCTTAAGACCTCTTCAGTGACCATTTGTGCACCAATGGTTCTCTTCAGAGCATTCTTCACAGAACGTATCTCCCTCTCCCAGGCTCCACCGAAATGGGGTGCATGCGGGGGATTGAATTTGAAATGGATTCTTTTAGTCATCAGGACCGGCTGTAGAGTCGGAGCAAGGTTGTCAAAAGCAGCCCGTAGTTCCTTATCTCCTCCTTTGAAGTTAGTTCCTTGATCACATATAATTTCCAGGGGTGTTCCTCGTCGAGAAATGAATCGTTGGAGGGCCATGAGGAAGGAGTCGGTATCCATGCTGTTTAGGAGGTCAAGATGTATACACTGAGTCGTGAGACATTTGAATATTATTCCCCACCTTTTCTCCGATCTGCGGCCGGTCTTGACCATGTATGGTCCAAAGCAGTCTATTCCTGTGGAGTAGAAAGGTGGTTTGAATAACCTAAGACGAGCAGCAGGCAAGTCTGACATTTTTGGAATGATGGGCTGTGCTCTCCATTTCTGACATGCAACGCAGCTATACTGATGCCTGCGTACGGCTTCCCTTCCTCTGAGAATCCAAAATTTCCGACGTAGTTCAGCAAAAAGTCTTTCTGAACCAGCATGATGCAGTTTGTCATCATAATCTTGTATGATCAGTTTGGTCACTGGATGAGCAGGATCAAGTACTATTGGGTGAATGACATTCAATTCCAAGTCTGGGCTTTGCCGTAGTCGGCCTCCTACATGGATAAGTCCAGAATTCCTGCACAACACTGGTGACAAACACAATAGACGGCTGTCGGATGAGAGGGGTTTGTCTGACTGTAAACGGGCTAAATCTTCACCGAAACTGTCCAGTTGTGCCTGACGAAGGATTTCTTGTTCTGCTGTTAGATAATCAGCTGCAGAAGGAATGTTACCCTTTTGGTTGGAGAGTGAACGAGCCGTGAAATCCAATAGCTCTTGATAGATTCTGAAGCTGGGTGTGTATGTATGGGAGGGTATACTGACAATACCAAAAAAGTAGGATTTCTTTAACTCAGTCTGATCATCATCAGGATGGAGATCTGTAACTGTGGGCCAGTTATTCGGAGGTTCATGCAGAAACGAGGGACCCTCGGTCCACCTGTTTGGGCTAAGGAACTCTTTCAGGGATTTACCTCTCGTAACATCATCAGCAGGATTTGTGGCTGAATTGATGTATCTCCAGTCTTGACTGTTTGTGAGGTTTTGAATTTCTGAGACTCTGGCTCCTACGAATACCTTGAAATGGCAGGAATCTGACTGAAGCCAGTGAAGTACAGTTGTTGAGTCAGTCCAAAGGGTGGTAGTTCTGACTGGTAAGGTGAGTTCTGTTTGTATGAGCTCACAGAGGCGTGCGCCTAGTAGGGCTGCGCATAGCTCCAGTCTGGGTATTGTTAAATTCCGTTTAGGAGCAACACGTGAGCGAGCTAACAAGAAACTCAGTTCCACATGACCTTCAAGATCATCTGATCTCAAATATGCGACAGCACCATATGCTCGCTCCGAAGCGTCACAGAAGATATGAATGTCTCGAACTGTGGTAGAAAAAAAAAAAAAAAAAAAAGGGTGTGGGGCTCAGAGGAAAAGTTTCTTTCTAGGAGGACACTTTTTCAAGATGGCTGCTAGGGTGCAGACACACAGCTTGGCAGGTCCTGTGCTTTTGCCAAAAAACCCACCTAAAAAACCATCTAAAAACCCCTGGATCTTGACATCAACTTGTCTTTTTGTTTTATACATTTTTATATTCTGTGGAGTTCGACATGTCCAAGAAAGCTGGATAATTATACCACTTTCCCAGCCAAATGGAGTCAACATCTTTTGTTCACAAGATTCTTGGATTTTGGTCATGCTAGACCACCCCCAGGTGATATAGAACTAAATCCTGGACCTAATTTAAACATCAGTGATTTGGACTGGCTAGAACTAATTAACCTAGTTAGCCTATGGGCACAGCTATCTCTGCATTGCTTTCCACCTCAACTAACTGTGCTACAACCACCGTCCCAGTTAGTAAGGCTACATCTTCAGCTAATAGTGTTTACGCCCCTGTTGTCCGGGCCTCCACTTCTGCTGTTTGGGTTACCACCTCAGTTGCCTGGGTTTCTGCCTCAGCTGCCTGGGCCTCCATTTCAGCTGCCTGGGCTTCCACCTCAGCTGCCTGGGCCTCCACCTCAGCTGCCTGGGCCTCCACCTCAGCTGCCTGGGCCTCCACCTCGGCTGCCTGGGTTTCAATCTTGGCTGCCTGGGCCTTCATTTCAGCTAGCTGGGCTTCCACCTCAACTGCTCAGTCCTCCACCTCGGCTGCCTGGGTCTCCACCTCTGCTGCCTGGTTTTCAATCTTGGCTACCTGGGCCTACACCTCAGCTGCCTGGGCTTCCACCCCAGCTGCTCGGACCTCCACCTCGGCTGCCTGGGCCTCCACCTCGGCGGCCTTGGCCACCAACGCGGCTGCCTGGGCCTCCACCTCGGCTGCCTGGGCCTCCACCTGCTGTACCCAAACTACAGTCTCCGGACAACAGATGGAAATTAGCCCTTGGCTATAATCTGGCCACCGTGGATCCAGCTGATATCCCCGAGGTGATGGAGGTGATGAGATGGATCCAGGAGAGGGGATTTGTGCTGTCAGGGGGCCTGCATGGTGGCACTGTGGTCGCCAGTTACCCTTTTGATGACTCAGCCTCCCACGAGCAAGAAGGTCACGACAGCCCGTCGGCGGACGATGGTCTGCTTCGCCACCTGGCCCTGGTACATTCCCAGAACCACCCTGTAATGAAGACCGCTTTTTGTCTACATGAGGTGCAGGAACAGTCTGTGGAGCAAGAGACACCATACTTCTTACTCCTCTCAAAGGGAACAAGGTGGGATTTTACATCTTTTAGAAGTTTCTCAAATGTGATCATCAGCAGAGATCTCATTTCAACTGATTTAACTGATTTATTCATTCCATATTACTGGTTTATTTCCCAATCCTCTCACCCCCCAAAGAGATCGGGCACTAAGAGAAATCAGTCTGTAATCCTACAGAAAAAATCTGTGAAAAGAAAATGTTTTATTGTTCTTCTGCTTCTTTTATCTGGAAATGTGCAACCTAATCCCGGTCCAGATTGCAAATGCTTAAGTACTCCTTGTGATTTCAAAACTCGAACAGGTCTTGGTATCACTCATTTAAATGTCAGAAGTCTTCTTCCCAAACTTGATTTTGTGAAAATTTGGATGAAAGAGTTAGATACTGATATTCTTATATTATCAGAAACCTGGCTTACTAAATCAATTACTGACAAAGACGTTGCAATAACGGGCTATAATCTTTTCCGTTGCGACCGCCCCAGAAAGGGTGGCGGTGTTGCAATTTATGTAAAAAGCAAATTCCATGTTACTGTCGATTCATCGGTATCTGTTTGTAAACAGTTTGAACTTCTTGCCCTCAAGCTCCAACTTTTCAAGGGCTATTTTATTACCATTGTGGGCTGTTATAGACCCCCCTCAGCTAGTAGTGAGGCTTTAGTTTCACTTAGTGAAAAACTATCTACTTTAGATTTTAATGAAATTGTGCTGGCCGGAGATTTCAACTGGGACTGGTTGTCCTCTGCCTCAGACAGTTTTAAATCCATGTGTGATTCATATAATCTCACACAACTAATTTACAGCACAACTCGTCCAAATCTTAAATGCCCAGAAAAGTCATCACTTATTGATTTATTTTTAACTAATATGCCGTATAAATATTCTCACACTGGGGTTTTCGCAAATGATATCAGTGACCACTGTGTGGTAGCTGTAGTCAGACAATCGAAGCTCCCAAAATCAAGGCCACAGATAGCTTTTAAACGAGATTTTAAGCATTTCTGTGAGCAAGCTTTCTTTCATGATTTATGGGACTATAACTGGAGTAGAATCTACCTGATAACTGATCTTGAGCTGGCATGGAATTATTTTTATGATACTTTTATCAAAATTATAAATAAACATGCCCCTTTCCGCAAATTTAGAGTAAAATGCAGAAACAACCCTTGGTTTTCTCCTCAGCTCTCCAGTCTACTCAAAAAAAGGGATGCTGCCTGGGCTAAGGCCAGAAAAACTAAATCCGAAGCGGATTGGCTGATTTTTAGACAGCTCAGAAACTGTTCAACTTCCTTAATTAAAAAGGCCAAATCAGAATTCTATCTTTCAAATACTACTAAACATTTGAACGATCCTAAAAAATTCTGGAAAATAATAAAATCTTCTTATGGGGACATAACTACAAATGAGATGCCAACTTTTGTTGTAAAAGACTCCTGCACTTTAACAGAGAAATGTGACATTCTAAACTGCTTTAATGAGCATTTTGTTTCTTCAGGATCTCTATTTGAATCTTTATATCCAGATTTAAAACAGCTTAATCAACAAGAGGCTCTCTCTGCAACCGCTCAAACTGAATCTGTGGTCCAACCCTTCAGTTTTTCTCCGCTAAATGTTTTTGAGGTCCACAGGGCTTTAAATCTGTTGGATCTAAATAAATCTGCAGGACCAGATCAACTTGATCCCTATTTTCTTAAGTTGGCTGCAGATTTTATAGCAGAACCAATAACTTACATTTTTAATCTTAGCCTCTCGAACAGTGAGATCCCTGTAATATGGAAATCTGCCTATGTTCTCCCTTTGCTGAAAGGAGGTGATCCTTCAGATGTTAATAATTACAGGCCCATATCTAAATTGTGTGTTCTAGCAAAAGTTCTAGAAAAGTTCATTAGTGAACAACTGAAAGACTTTTTGGACAAAAATTCAGTTCTTTCCCAACATCAGTCAGGATTCAGAAAACAACACAGCACAATAACTGCTGCTATTAAAGTGGTTAATGACATTGTTGATTCGATGGACTGCAAAAAATACTGTGCTGCTCTTTTTCTTGACTTGTCAAAGGCTTTTGATACAGTTGACCATGCTATTTTATTAAATAGACTAAACAATATTGGTCTATCTGTAAATGCTGTAAGTTGGTTTTCAAATTACTTGTCAGCAAGAAAACAGTGTGTCCATGCTGCTGGGTCTTCTTCCTCTTTTCTCCCAGTATCCAAAGGAGCTCCGCAGGGCTCCATATTAGGGCCATTGCTATTTTCTCTTTACATAAACAACCTTTGTGATAATTTGTCAAATGCAGCATTTCATCTTTATGCAGATGATACAATTATTTATTGTTCATCCCCTTCAATAGCACAAACCCTGCAATTTCTGCAGTCTGCCTTTGATGTCGTTCAGTCCCATTTAACTCAACTTAAGTTGGTGTTAAATCCAGAGAAATCCAAGCTCATGTTATTCTCAAATGGCAAAGAGTTGTTAGCTACATCTCCTAAGATTAAAACAATTCAAGGATCTGAAATTGAAATGGTCACATCTTACAAGTATCTAGGGATCATTATAGATCAGAATTTGTCATTTAAGACTCACATTCAAAGGCTTGTGTCGAAGTTAAAACTAAAACTAGGTTACTTTTTTAGAAACCAATCCTGTTTCTCCCTCCAAGTGAGAAAACATTTGATTCGTGCAACCTTTTTGCCTTTATTGGATTATGGTGACCTGCTTTTTATGAATGCACCTGCCCACTGCCTAAAGAGGTTGGATACTGTGTACCATTGTGCTTTACGTTTTATTACTGGCTATGGAAATTATGTACATCATTGTTCTTTGTATGCTGCTGCTAAATGTCCATCTTTGCATATTCGCAGACTCTCCCATTGGTTGATCTTTATCTATAAATCTCTCCTTGGGCTGGTTCCATCTTATTTATGTGTTTATATGTGTAAAAACCACAACCAATACAACCTTCGTTTGAACAAAATCATACAATTGATTGTCCCAAAAATCAGAACAGAATTGGGGAAAAGGGCTTTTAAATACGCTGCCCCTGCTTCCTGGAATAATCTGCAGAAGGAACTGAAATTATCAGAATTGGTTACCTTGGGAGAGTTTAAGTCTGTCTTAAAGGAACGAGAGAACAGCTCTTTTACTCAGTGTGATTGTTTTTAATGTACTCTTAATTTGATCTGTTATTGTATATTTTACACATGTTTGTAGGGGATATTGTATTTGTTTTAACTGTTATATACCTATGTGGTATGTGACTTTTGTTGCCATGATGCCAGGTCTCTCTTGGAAATGAGATTTTTAATCTCAATGAGATTTTTTACCTGGATAAATAAAGGATTAATAAATAAAAAAATAAATTTGATGTCGCCACTTATTGCCACTGAATGTTGCCTAAAACGCAACAAAACACCGAGAAGTGTTGGCCCAAGGATTGGTCCTGGCAATAGGTACTTATTGAGACACTGACCTTGAAATGTGAAAGAGCAGTCAAAGACTATGCGATCTTTATTGTTGTGACTTGTCATATGATGAGGAATATACCAGGCTTCTTTGCTATTGTGCATCTCCTGCGGGCTAAGTTTAACTACATAGCCTGCTTGCTCCAATTTCAAAATCTGATCCTTGTAAGACATGGCTTTGTCAGGATCTTTAGCTAACCGAGCCTCAGTGTTGCGGAGTCTAGACATGACTACAGTTGGAGGGACATTCAAAGGAGGAAAGTTTGCCATCCGAAGAAGAGGAGTGGCGTAGCGATTAACACCATTGATCTCAACCCTTTTTGTGGCCTGTTCAAGGAGTTCCAGTGCCAGTTGATCTTGCTTTGATCGGATCACAGATTTCTCACTGTATTCAGGTAAAGTGTCTAGTTGCCATAGCTTCTCAACATGATAACGCAGTACGTCTGCAGATGAACTGAGAGATGTGAACAAACACTGCACATGCTCTGTACTGCTCTGGGGCTGAAAATCTGTGATCGGACCTTGAAGTGTCCATCCTAATTGGGTTTTAACTCCTGCAGGAGACCCATATGGTCCCTGTCTCAATGGAGCAGTAGGCGTGATGAGGTGAGTATGATCTGAGCCTATGAGCAGGAGTGGCGCTGCTTTATTAATAATGGGTAATGGGATACCTTGAAGATGCTTGTATCTCCGTTGGAGAGATGATACAGGGTAGGTGTGGTCTGAAAGTGCTAGGTGACTTGCAGTGAAGGCATTATTAATTGTGTAGGTTTTCTCTGGGTGTGCGATGGGTGAGATTTTGAAACTTACGGAAGAACCTTGAATAGTTTCAACTTCTTGACGGACAGTTCTAAGTGATAATCTCTCTGCTTCCCCAGTTAGGTTGAGATGCTGCGCCGCTGATGGTAGAAGAATGGTACGCTGGGAGCCATCATCAAGTACTGCATATGTTTCAAGAGTTCTTTTGCCATTTCGCAGGAGCACTTTCACAACCTTTAAAAGGACACTAGGACAATCACTAGGTCTATCAAAGTACAGTGTCCTCACTACAGGATTAGATTCAGTTGTAGATCTCTTATTTACATCACATAGGATCTGTAGATGTCGTCCCATACAGGTGGCACATGCTTTCCTCAGGTCACACTTTGCGGCCTGATGAGTCCTAGCACAACGCCAACACTGTTTGTTTGCTTTTATCCAGTTTATTTTCTCATCCTTTGTCTTCTGAATGAACTCGGGACACTTACTAATGTGGTGTTCAGGTGAGCGGCAATATGCACATGTTGCCTTAGTTGTTATGATCGGTTGTGCTGCCTGTACAGGATCATCAGATGTATTTGCCCCATGTAATATTGTTGTAAGTGGAGAGGTGTACTTACGGGCAGGTTGTGGCTGGTTGAAGGATGAAACAGGACTGGCCTTTCTGGGTTGACACTTGCATTCCATTTGCAACCAGGATGAGAACAAAGGCAAGGTATACGTTATTTCTCCCTGTTCCCTGTAAACGTGCCGTTTGAAGCGACTGAAATGCTCTGCAGGCAACTTCGCTAACAAGCGATCAACATGGGAGCCACAATCTAGTTCTGCACGTCCTTGTTCTCCCATAGTGCTAAGCAACCCAACTAAAGCCTGTACACGAAGAGCAAAATTATCAAGACTCTGACCATCACCTGCTCTGATAGGAGGCAGTTCCAGTATATTCTTTAGCTCTTTCAATGCCAGCTGTCTTGGTTGCCCATAACGCTCATCAAGGGCTTTGATGGCTTGAGTGTATGGGTCAGGAGCGTAGGAAAAGGCAAGAGCTAATCGTTTAGCTTGGTCTACTTTGAGGTGATCAAGAAGGACATGATATTTGAACTGCTCTGTCTCATGAGGATCAAGAAGGTTTGTAAGGGCCATCCGTAACATCCTGTATTGCATTTCGTCTTCTCTACTAAGGTCTGGAAACGAAGGACCTTCAAGCTTATATACATGTGTTCTCGTGCTAGAGGAGTGACCCGAGCTAGCAGTAACAGGTATCAAAGGTTTCTGTTCATGTGAGGCATTGGATGTAGCTGGTTGCTGCTCTAGAGGAGGGCAATACTTGTGGTCAGATATGCAAATGAGAGGTTGAACAGGGTCTTCAGCTAAAGGAACAGCAGGTTGAACACATGAGACCTGGTGGGGATCCTGCCGTGATAAGGCCAGGAAATCAAAGGGAGTCTCATCTTCTGTAGCAAGGACTGGTCTAGGTAAACCAGTTGAAGGGACTGCAGCATCTAATATTGTTGAATTAGGTAAAGGAGGGCTGGCAGCTGTAACTAAGCCAGACTGACGGCTAATCTGTGGGGGCTGGAAGGGTGATTGACAGGTTGCTGTATCAATCACTGGGAGCTGCTCATGTTGTTGATGTGTTTGAGGACTGGCTCGTAAACTGCATACAGAAGATCTGATTCCATCAGATGAGACAGTGCGAATTGAAGATCTGGAGCTACGAGAATGGGAAGGAGATGATTGAATCATAAATTGCCTGATCTCCCTCATCGTCGTCAGGAGTTCCCTCATGACCTCATCTTGGTTGGTAGGTAAAGGAGCAGGGCGGGTCTCTGGTTGACTTTCTGACTCTCCGACAGGATCCTGCAGCCCATGTGTGTCTTTGTCACTATGCTGGCATTCGGTTTGACTCTGTCTCACATGTAGCTCTTCTACTTCCATGATACTGAACGTCATACTGCTGCAGGTGGGCAGGAGGTCGACTATCACGACTGGATCTTCTCAAACCTTCAGTCAATGGCTGCTTTGAATCCATGACGCTAACACTGCTCCGGCTCGGAGGACCATGTTATGAAGGAAAGGAAGGCTCAGGGTTGAGTAATCAGCATCATGGGCTCATCCGATTAGGATAAGAATAAGCAGTCATCTAATCATTCACAGGGTTCTCCTTTTATTCTCAAATCAATAAAGCAAAGAAGGAAGGAAAGAAAGACACACATGGACTGCCAATGCTGAAAGAAAACAGAGAAGTTACTCATTACCTTAAACAATACATAAAATAAGAAAAACCAGAACAGAACCTCACCTCTGCTGCCGCCCCGTGTGGGAGTGAAGAAGGAGTGAGCCTAAAGTGAATGCAGTCCTTATATAATGTGTGACAGGTGAGTGCAATTAAGGACAAGCACCACACCCAATCAAAGGTGAGAGAACTAAACAAGGTGCATCTGGTGAAGTGAGTGGGTGTGCTGGGATGTGCTAAAAGGTGGGTCTCTACAACAGTGATCAAAGGTACTTATGTTCACAGCGTGTAATAATACTGACAGTCCAGGGCATTGTGGTCTGTTGAGCTAGGGCTAGGGTTAGCAATTCAGACATATGTAATCAATATTAAACGTCTCTGATGTGGGCCACTGTCCGCAGTGTTGGGAAATCCATACCAGGCTGGGACGAGTCAAGGTAGGTGAGCATCCACGAGAAGACACAGCAGATGCATCCTACTAATACTGACAGGACCAGGAGACTCCAGAAACCGAGCATCTTCTCTTCAGTGCCATCCTCTCCTGTCACCCTCTCTGCCCGCAGCTCTTTGAGTATGGGGTAGATAAGGGCGCAGAGAAACCCTTATTACTAATTTGTATTATAATTCAATTTTCATGAAATATTCATATTCAGTATTGGTCCTTATATTAATAACCACGTATCCACCCAGGCTCATGGTGGGGCAGGGCTCTGTCCTGGGATGCTTGAGTACAAGGTAATGTACACCCTGACCAGGTATCCAGTCTGTCAGAATTGTTTTCAATATTTGGTTCAAAAACATGAGTGACAACAAAAATCCAACTAGGATTCTTGCATATGATGAATGAAGTCTGTCTTTGACTGTATTGTCCAGCTGATCCATCAAACCCCCAGCAGGTGAACCTTATTCATGACATAACACGGCAACAATGTAAAAAATGAAACAGCAACAGTCTAAATGTAAAGTGCATTCTAAACTCCTCTTCAATAAATCATATGCAAAGAGTCATTCAGGACTGTAAAACGTGAACTACAGAACCCAGAGTCTTCATCATTAAATCTCTGGTTGCTTCATTTTTCTATCCTATATCAGATACTTTAAGGTTAGGTTAGGTAAACTTGCATTCTCATGGTGAGGCAAAGTGCTTTATGTGTGTGTGTGCGTGTCATGAACGGCTATAAAAGGCCTATAATTAAAGAACAAAGCGGGGTTTGAGTTCGAGTTGCGGCAGACTGTCACTACTTGTAAATGGAACGCAGCCTTCCTACGGCGGACAGCTAATAACAGGAATCGGACGCGGTCCACCCAAGTGCACAGCAACCACCATAGCAACCGCCTAGCATGACCTTAAAAACATATTCTGTCTTCATAACTATCAAACACGTGAAATGATTTGCAAAGTGTTTAAGTGTTACAGCTGCAGAGAGCTATGGCGGTATCTTTGGAAGCTGTTTACATAGCTAATAATATACGATGTAACCATGGAGACAGTCAGTCACGTGAGCTAGCGGTGCATGTTTACTACAGTGAATAAGGTGACTGCGTGCACAGCGTCCACACGCTGCAGAGGGTAAAGACATTACTTCAATATTGTTTTATATTGATATATATTTGCCTTCTGTTGACCATCACCTCAGGTTCACCATTACAGTTTCAGCATACAGATGCACACTGTCTAAATATGAACACATTCAAAACTCATGTCTCAGAAATAAGCACAGCTGTTCATGTTTGTCATTAGAGTTTTATTTGTAAGAAAATTATGAACTTCATATTGTGCATCAAATAAAAGAACATTTCACAACTCTGAGTCAACAGAAACAGGTAACAGAAATGTCTCTAATGTAGACATGTACAGTGTAGTGTAAGCATTAAAAGATCATAAAGGAAACACTAACATTTATGTGAAACTAATTGTAATAAAAAAATGAACAGGTGGTTTATAGATGTAAAAGAAAGAATCTGAAAACAACACTTTTTTGGTCTAAGTGATCAAAGTAGAAAACAGAACTGATGTTCAAAAACAAACCGTAGCTGCACTAATATTACACATCTCCATTGTTGTGGTGAACAGACATGTTGCTTTTAAAACCACATGCAGTGTGTGACCGTGACTGTTCACTGAGACCATGAACGCCACTTCGCTGAAGCCTTCGCCTTCTTCTTCTTCTTCTAAATTGGAAGCAGAAGGAGCACGAGCTGCTTTGATCTACTGAAAGGAAAAAGCAGAACATCTGAGCTGAAACCAGTCAGCTGAAATCATTAAGACAGGAACAATCATTCAATGCAGTGTCTCAGGTGGCTTAGCCTGTTACAACTGTTGATACAAGCTAAATACGGTTAACACACAGTGTCAGGGAGCTCCAGTGTGGGAACTAGTGGCTTTAGGTTTGTAGTCACAGGGCTCTAGACTAACTTTTTGCCATGGGCGTACCGGTACGCCTAACTTTAAAAAGTTAGGCGTACCGGCACAAAAGTTAGGCGCACACAAATTTTATAATAATTTATATAATGTGTTTTTCTGGATACACTGTGCTTTTTCAGCATTCAAAGATTGATGACACCGTGTCAGAGCACTGGCTATGAATTTCAGAAGGATCAGGCCTTAACTTAACAGAAAAGTTAGCAATAGTTCTTTTCCTATTACAGCTACATCCACTTCTGTCGTGCCCAGGCTGCTCACTAGGGCTGGGTATCATCACTGATTTCTATAATCCATTCGATTCCGGTTTTCAAAGTCCCGATTCGATTCAGCTTAGCCTCAGACAGTCAGAAATATTATAATTCTGATCATTTATCAGTACTGACTTCATCAGAATTGTGAACATCACAGCAGATGCCTTTGTGTGAAAGTAACTGAGAATAAAACAGAAAAACATGAAGGAGATTTTCCTGGTCTGGCTTTTTATAGCAGATAACCTTAAAAATATTCTACAATGTTCTGCATATAAAGTTTAAATTTCTTCAGTATTGAACAACAGAAAAAAATAGGCTTTCTTGTCCGAGGTCATTTAAGTGAAAAAAAGAAAAAGAGAAAAAGACAGCAGCCGACAGCGCTGTAAACAACGGTAGACTGGTGGGTAATAAGCGAATGAATAATACAGAAAACAGAGATTGGAGACGGGAAACTGTTCTTGAAGTACAGAGAGAGAGAGAGAGAGAGCTAACTGTGCATGGAGTGTTATTTTAATAGTCGTGGAAGCAAAACAGCAAAATTCATGACGACATTGATCAAATGTGAAGCGCAGTTTGCTGCTTCTTTTGCTGCTGGCTCGGTGAATTTTGGTTGGAGAGAGACAAAACCTGCAGCTCAGAATCAGCGCAAGAAGACGTAGTCACAGCGCGGACCGGACGCATCAGAATCGCTGAGCTCCGACAGCGTGTCCGTCTACGGGCCGTCGGGTGAGAAAGCCGAGAAAGACAAAGTTGATTCTGATGCGTCGGTCCGCTCTGTGTTTACGTCTTTGTGTGGAATCCGTGTGCCTGCTCTCATCTGCTGTTTGGTTGTTGTTGAAATGGTTTTGTGAGCTTTAATCTGAGAATCTGGCGTTTCTGGCAAAACACAGTTATATTTAAAAGTCGATTCAGGATTTAATGAATTGATATCGCTTTATTCAAGCTACTCACCTCCCACTTCCACCTGCACTTTCAACTGGACCACGGCCAATCAGAGAGGTCCCGCCCCTTACTATCTCTGATTGGTTTAGTCCATGATAGGGGCATAGTGTGTGTCTGTTGTTGACCACAGGGAAGGTTGCAGATTTTTTTTATTTATTTATTTATTTTTTGCTACCTGAACATTTGGTCGCACAGGTGCAACCAAATATTATTTTTTAGTCGCACCACTAAAAAAATTTGGTCGCATTTGTGACCAAATTGGTCGCACTCTAGAGCCCTGACTCATTTAACTTTCATCCATTCATTCATTTAATTCAGGAGGAAGAAATGTCAGGTTGATGCAGGCTGGCTACATGCATTTGGTCCCATGCTGTCTTTAACTAAATGACTTGGTTCATTTTATGGCTGGGCTGTATGTGGGGTTATATCATGTTATTTGGGCAGGAGTACCTGTCCTCTGTTAGACTTAGAAAGTTTCTCCATAAGTAGAGTTTCTAACTCTTCTAGCACATCTGTGGCTGACAGCTTTTTGGTGGCTCTTTTTACCCCACACTGGTTGTGAGTGTGTAAATAGCCCCACTAGTTCTTTTGGGTTGCAGTTAACTTGGGAGGAAGAGGTAGGTCTGCCATGACTAGATGAATAACAATGATCTGGGATACATAAATTTCATAATGCATGCATATATCTCTATAAACCTGGCCTGAGGGCTGCCATTTTTTACATTCACTTATTTCTTTGTTGAATCTAAATAATGAATGTGTTACAGTTAAACTGACACTGATCAGTGTAAATGGCTCATTGGGACACAGAAACCTTTAAATTAAACCCTATCACCTGATATCGAGTGTCAAACAATATCAAAGCTGTAAAAGCTGTTTACAGTCAGAATTTATAAAACTATGATTGTAAATGAATTCAAACAAGTGAGCTTTTCTCTTTGTGCTGAATATCAACACTGTGATTTCTTAGACTGTAAGCTTTACTTTAGCACAACCAGTTGTAGAAGCTGCCACTCCAAATGTCTTTTGATAACAAGAAAAAAATACCTTTTCAGTCCACGGCCTGAAGTTCTTCTCTGACATCTTCTGCCATCAGCTTTGTCTGCTGGTTTGAAGACAATAAACCACAAAAAGATGATTTAGTCACTTTGTCTGCGTCATGCAGCTCGAATGTGTCGTGTAACGATGTTGAATAGCCGTCGTTATCCCTCTGCTGTGTCAGTAGGATTGTACTGTGCAGCATCTCATTGATATGTGAGGAATGCTAATGTAACACGATAACAGACGTCTGGTCTTACATCATTAAAACATAAAGGACAGGAGATATTTAGATATTTTTATATTTATATTACATTTTATAGCTGACGGATATTACTAAATAGATAGAATTTACTAAATAGCTGGATGAACATGAAAAATATGTCTATAATAACAAATGACCATGAGAGCCAGTAGAATTAATTCAACTGGACACTCAAAAGACGTCCTTAAATGCTCTTTAAGTGGCAGAACAAACGAACAAACAGTTAATTGCTTACTTGAGATGAAATCTGCTCAGCTACTTTGAAAACAGCTTCTAAGTGGTTCCTCCTTTAACAGGATGACTGCTCAGGGGTAAGGCCATCATGCAGTCCAGCAACCTTTATGGTTCTGCTTTGATTCACCAGGAACTATTAGGGAAACCTTCCAGCGCCTCCTGTGAAAGACACAGGCATAAACACACAAACATTTATTAACATGTTCCACAGTCTTCCAGCTTGATTTTCTCATCCTGTGGACAACAACGTACATGGATGCAGGTTTATTGTTAACTTTTGTAAGGTTTATTTAGTGAACATATCCAGCTGCAGCTCCACTGTGATCCTGAACTGGATAAGCACTTAAGAAAATGTGTCAATAAATGGACATACATCAACTTACTATATTTATCCAAACAGACGGGACCAATAATGCTTCACTGAGTTAGAGACTTTAACAGTCTCTTCTATGTAAGAATGTCTCGTGCTGATATACCTGCAAACTTGACAACAAAGGTTTTTCAGACTGCATGTAGCTGTCCTCTATGTCAGCTCACACATTTACATTCATGTCACACTTATTTCTGCTTTCCCATTTTATAATTCTTACTTACATTTTGATTAGATACCTTGAGTTTGTAAATGATCAGATTACATAATTGGAATACAATGTATCCAATTCAGGGTTGCGGGAGGATGAAGCCTATCCCAGCTGATACAGGACAAAGACAGGCTGCCAGTTTATTGCAGGGCTAACACAATATGTGTAACAGAAAATCCACTTAAATGTTTGATATTTCTTATAATAATCATAATTATGACTATTATTTAAAGGTTTCTTTATAAATACATTTAGATTTTTTATAACCTCTAAAATATAAACCTGAGCTGTTTCAGATTTTGACCTCTGACCTCAGTGACCTGGCTGTGTCCTCACTGCAGCTCCCTCTTGGAAGTACGTCTGCTTCTTGTCTACCCCCAGTGTTGACCGCCTGCCCTTGATATCACGTACTGTACCTGAGGAACAAAAAAGGACAAACACTTGCCTTCATTTAAGAAGTACATTCATACAGAGGTAATCTATGGAAACACACTAGTTCAACCTTTGGGAGGAATCAGTTCCTGTGAAACATTTCTGTAAATGAACATCATGTGGAGAATGAATGAAATGAGTTCTTCAGGTGACTCAGCAGTCCCACACTGACAAATGAAATCTAGTTAAACTATTAAGCATATTTGCTCTTCTGAAATCTGTGTTAAACAACAACAAACATAAATTAGTAACAAAAATACAGCTGAGTAGAGGCTTTACAAGCCACCAGCAGCCACAATGCTAAATTTTAATCTTCAAATGTTTCTGAGCCGTCTTCAACCTGCTTTTAACACATTAAAGTCCCACAGTCAATGCAGCCTGACTCAATCCTAGATGTTCAGCACACAGAGACACAGAGGTACCGTTTAAACTTTAGTGTTAACCTGAGTCACTGATCATTTGCAGTATTACAGAGTCTGGCAGTCTTTGCATGATGTCCACGTCACTGTACGTTTCTAGCTGACTCTCAGGTGTGACAGGTGTGCCAGCAGGAAAGAGTAATAATAACCTGCATCCTGAGGTTTGTCATGCAGGATTAAAGGAGCCAGGCTTTGTTCACACAGCTAGGATTGTATTTTACACTGACCCTGGGTCAGTATAAGTATCATACAGTTTAAACGAAGCACTGAAACTTGCACATATTTATTACAGATGCACTGAAGCTAATCGAGATATTTGCTGTCAGTCTGTGGCTGCGATTAAACACTTTACTGGAAACTTTATTAACTAGTACCTTCATCAGTCATGACAGAAGCTAATATTTCTGCGCTAACATCGTTTAACCAGTAACAGCTTTCCTCCAATATAAGCTAACGTTTACACCGTAACTTTAAGCTAGCACCACAAAGACGGTAAAACACGTAAAAATATCTACAAATGCATCTTAAAGCTGTTATATTAGCACTCGGTGTATTACTAAGATAACCACATTAACATTACTGACACTCGCTGACTTTTAATAGTCATTCTATAAATGCTGTCCGTTTAAATGGTCTTACCTGTACACACTGCATATCCACCGGATTCCAGCCAGAGTGGATTCTGGAGTCTTCCCACGCTCCTGTTAGTGATCCTCCATCTGGATGGATGAGAACAACCTTCTGAACAATCTAGCAGGAGATGGCCCATATCTATGGGACTGATTTGTGCTAATAACGCCCATTGTATGGACTGATAACAGCCGAAGCGGGTGAATAAAGTCACCCAGTAGCTAGCTGTGCCATTACCCAGCATACATCACTCCCTCCATAAATGCAATAAACGATAGAAAAGTATCGTTCTACCTGTTTTTCAGGTAGTTGTTTACATTATATAATTTATTGTGTTCCGTATACGTCACTACAATGTGATTTGGAAAATGTCTAAATATACCGACAACAGGCACTTCCGCAGCAATCTCTTCAATCGGAGGAGCCTTCACGTCAATTCCCGACGCGAGGGGGGTACCCTGCGCGTCCATAAGCGAAGCAGAGGGAGCCTGACCATGCGTCACACGTTTGACGAGTTGGGAGTGAGAACGTGTTGAATTAATAGTGAATTTAGACAAAATTAAACATCTGCTACTCTAACAGCCATCTTTCTATACACACACATCCCTCTTTACAATTTAGTCACAACAAAAAGTTACTTTGACGAGGTTTAAGCATTAAAAGCTCGCTGGTCAGTCATCTCCATGTGTTCTGTCCTTGGTCTTTCTCCCATTGCTCATCTTCTTAGCTTGGCCTGGATTTACTGAAGGGCTCCTAAATGTGGATTCCATTTATGTAAAATCATACTAACTCTTCACCACAATTACATATTTTAACTGTAGGCAACACTAACTAACTGTCAGAGAGCCTGACAGATGCTTACGGCACATCAGTTGACCAATCTAGTATTTGCCAAAGCTTCACAATGACATGTTTTTGTTCTTTTTGGTTTGTTTGTATAAAAGTCAACCCGACACACTGTTATGTTGATCACTCTGGACGAGTGTTTGTTTAAGCACCACACATATGGCTTTCATGGTTTGCCAACCTGTTCACCAACTCTCCGGTTGGTCTTCTGCACATGCTCCTGCTCACTCTGGTCTCCGGCTTGACTATATAAAAAGGAAAACCTCGTTAGGAAGATCATCACCACCTGTCCCTGCAGCCTCCCTGGCACCGCCCCCTTGAGCTCACTGCATCACTCCTCCCCTGCGGCTGAGCCAGGGACCACACCTCCACCACAGTTTGGATTTCTAAATAATATTTATTGGGTGTTTATAATTCATGTAACCATTATCAGTTACAATTACCATCAATCTGCATTTTGTTATTATTCAATTCAGAACTGCCCAGACCAGACACAGTGACATTCCACCAGAATCCCTTTGATCTCTGATCTTCTTTATGACATCAGCACACTAAAACCCTTAAAGAGGGGAAAGGTTCTCATTCTTGTCAGTCTTTCAAAGATAGTGGAAGAATTCACTAGGCAGTTAAACTACTCGAAACTTCAGTTTCTGACACAGTTGACCGTATTTTTAAAAAATCTTTTAGTTAGTACAGAGATTTAACATCAACTTCAATTTGAAATATGAGTCTGTCAAATCCTGTTGTGTGCAACCTGAGAGCCGAGAACGAAAAACTTAACCAGCAAATCAAAGAGCTGAAAAATGAGAATAAAACTCTCAAACAACAAAGCTCTACCATACGTGACCTTAAAGTCGAGAACGCCGACCTTAAGGAGCAAAAAAGAGAGCTCATAAATGAGAACAAAATTCTCCAAAAAAACATTGAAGTTCTCTTCAAACGAAGTGGGTTCTCTAAAAACAAGAGGAAAAGAGACCTGCAACTAGAGAATGAAAAAATTCACTTCAAAATTCAAGACCTGGAATATTGGAACCAAATTCTAAAGGATTTAAACAGCTCCAAAACCAAAGAGATCCAGCAACAGAAAGAGGTGATGCAGGAAATGGAGGCAGAAATCAGACAGTTGCAAAGCAGCAAGACAGGCTTGGTTATAAAAGTGGGAGACATGGAAAAGGACAACCAGTCTTTAAGAAAGGAAAATGATGTGACGATAAAACGCATGTGTGAGCTGAAAAGGGACTTTGAAAAGGAAAAAGATGACATGCAACAGGAAATACAGGCTGTTAAAAATAAACTCCATCAGGCAAACACAGCCTTTAAAGAGTTACAAGAGAGTGAAGAAAGAAAAAGGATCATGAATGAGGACAACAAAACAACGGACAGTGAACAGCTCAGACAGACCCTGGAACTCCAATGCGTTGCACGTGAAATTGACATATCGAGGCATAACGAACTTCTTGAACAGGACCTCCAGGAGCTTTCCAAAAGGAGTGGTGATTCTCAAAAAGAACTGAAACCACACGATGAGGGTGTGAAAGGAGAATCACGGATCTTCAAAGCCACTGAGAAAGACTCCGAACATGATTTTAACGTGACCAACAGAGAAAAGGAGTTGTTGTGCCATGAATTTGAGGCACTGAAAAGAGAGCTTGAAGAGGTCAAGAAAAATCTGTGTGATGTACAGGAAGCCTTGAAAACAGAAGACATGGCGTTGCAAACCCAAGCTCAGACTCCCAAAGTTTCACAGGAAGAACATAACAATCTGATAAACAACTACGATGTCCAAGTTGACATACTCAAACAAGAAAATAAGGCCTTAGAAAATAAGGTTAGTGACCTTACCAAAAAGATGTGGAATGGACGGGAAGCGATGAGACAAATGGAAAAGAACTTTCAAGAACAAAGGAAGCTACTCGAAAATCTCCGAGGAGAATTCGAGGAAATTTAGCACAACTACGACTTTGGCCCTCCCTATTAAACCTGGTTAACGCAGGTTCAATTCATTTGATTTAATTGGCCCAAAATGAGTGACTGCACCCAGACACTCAGTAGCAAAAAAATTACAGAGATTCAAGAGAGAAAACTGTTTCTGCATAGACTCCTATAGTACTGCAAGTCGTGTCATCACTTGGTGTCCTGCATAGAGTGCAGGTTTAAGGTATTTACGTATCTTTCAGAATTAGAAGCTATGCTGCGTCAGGGGTTATAACAGCTGTGCCCCCCCCAACCGGTCGAGGCAGATGGCCGCCCCTCACTGAGCCTGGTTCTGCCGAAAGTTTCTTCCTGTTAAAAGGGAGTTTTTCTTTCCCACCGTCACCAAGTCTAAGGAGCTTGGAGAAAAGCGCCTGGACTTCTTTAACTTAAAGAAATCCAGGCGCTTTTCTTTCCAAGCTCCTTAGACTACTATGGCCTTGATGACTGATAACCTTCACAGACACTGTCATCAAGGGTTTGCTCACAGGGGATCATCTGATTGTTGGGGGGTTTTCTCTCTTATATTGTATGGTCTTTACCTTACAATATAAACAGCCGAGAAGCGGCTATTTTTGCGATCCGGTGCTTTAGAAATACATCTTAGCTGAACTGAACTCCATAACATCTGGACTGAAATGCCTACACACAACGGTAGGCATTTCAATCAAGAGCTCTGTCCAAAACGTTCAATGACAAGCATCAGCACCAGGATTGTTTTTTAGCTCACCAACAGTTCATGTTCCATACCCAGTTTTTATTGTAACTGCAACTTTGTAAGACTGGGTTGGGAGATGTTCTTGTGGTGAGCTTTTATTCACATAATTGGTTTCTTTAATAGTGAAATAAAATAAATTTGTATAACTGGAAACAGCGTTCTCATGTCTGATTATCACATTGTATTCTTTAAACCATGTAACAGAATATATAATATATATAATTTACTCATAGTAATATTAATATCTAATGTGATTGAGTTTCCTCATCTCTACTTATGTGCTGATGTGTTCACTGAGGCCATTGTATGGTCCATTTTGGCTGCATTTCCATGTTTTAAACATGAAATTTGCTTATTTAAAGGGTGTCTCATGTATCTCTTATGCAGAAATATGTGTTGCCTAGCTGGACAAATGTAGCACAGGTCTACTATTATTGGCCTAATGTATTTTAACAATCATTTCAGCATCCAGATAATCTCTTTCATCATCTCTTTCGATGAATTTAGCCTGGTTGTCATGAAATAGGCATTTGAAACAATAACTACCAGTATCTTTGAATGTGTGTGATTTCACTAATCCTACACATTCTTTGCAAGACAACTGGGTGCTTTTATGTAAAGAATGATCTGAGAACACTGAGGCTAATGAAGTAACAAGAGAAACATAGTAAGTAGTCTTTCAGTTTGCATGATCAATTTTGATTATTGTTCATTTTCATTTACCATGTCAACATGTTTTAGAGCAACGTTTTCTGATTTTGAGCTCTTTTAGGTGTACGTCATCGTCCAACACGTTCTCACTCCCAACTCGTCAAACGTGTGACGCATGGTCAGGCTCCCTCTGCTTCGCTTATGGACGCGCAGGGTACCCCCCTCGCGTCGGGAATTGACGTGAAGGCTCCTCCGATTGAAGAGATTGCTGCGGAAGTGCCTGTTGTCGGTATATTTAGACATTTTCCAAATCACATTGTAGTGACGTATACGGAACACAATAAATTATATAATGTAAACAACTACCTGAAAAACAGGTAGAACGATACTTTTCTATCGTTTATTGCATTTATGGAGGGAGTGATGTATGCTGGGTAATGGCACAGCTAGCTACTGGGTGACTTTATTCACCCGCTTCGGCTGTTATCAGTCCATACAATGGGCGTTATTAGCACAAATCAGTCCCATAGATATGGGCCATCTCCTGCTAGATTGTTCAGAAGGTTGTTCTCATCCATCCAGATGGAGGATCACTAACAGGAGCGTGGGAAGACTCCAGAATCCACTCTGGCTGGAATCCGGTGGATATGCAGTGTGTACAGGTAAGACCATTTAAACGGACAGCATTTATAGAATGACTATTAAAAGTCAGCGAGTGTCAGTAATGTTAATGTGGTTATCTTAGTAATACACCGAGTGCTAATATAACAGCTTTAAGATGCATTTGTAGATATTATTACGTGTTTTACCGTCTTTGTGGTGCTAGCTTAAAGTTACGGTGTAAACGTTAGCTTATATTGGAGGAAAGCTGTTACTGGTTAAACGATGTTAGCACAGAAATATTAGCTTCTGTCATGACTGATGAAGGTACTAGTTAATAAAGTTTCCAGTAAAGTGTTTAATCGCAGCCACAGACTGACAGCAAATATCTCGATTAGCTTCAGTGCATCTATAATAAATATGTGCAAGTTTCAGTGCTTCGTTTAAACTGTATGATACTTATACTGACCCAGGGTCAGTGTAAAATACAATCCTAGCTGTGTGAACAAAGCCTGGCTCCTTTAATCCTGCATGACAAACCTCAGGATGCAGGTTATTATTACTCTTTCCTGCTGGCACACCTGTCACACCTGAGAGTCAGCTAGAAACGTACAGTGACGTGGACATCATGCAAAGACTGCCAGACTCTGTAATACTGCAAATGATCAGTGACTCAGGTTAACACTAAACTTTAAACGGCACCTCTGTGTCTCTGTGTGCTGAACATCTAGGATTGAGTCAGGCTGCATCAGCTGAAGCTGTTATTTGTATATATCAGTATTTTTTATTCAGGTGTGGGGAAAATACGTAAGACTGCAGTGAAGCGATGCACCAGATTAATCCCTGGCCAAAGCTATCGTACTTAAATCAGACTACTGATCCAGCCACATCAGCCTTTTGTGAGGTCTGTTTAAAGTAGACTAAAAGTGAACTGCAGCTTCCTGAGAGGTGGACTGTGAGCACAGAAACACATGTTCATACATACAGCTGCAGCAAACTTACATTAATTTTAAATAGATTTGTTACTCTGATGTCTGTCTCTGTGTTAGTCCTCTGACAGACTGGTGACCTGTCCAGGTGTGCTCTACCTATGACTACTGGGACAGGCTCTAGCCTTTTTAATAGAAATTTTCTGTTATTCTCATTTAAAGTATTTAAGTGCTTATGCATATGCTTAGTTGTGACACTGTTATAGACTGTTCAGTGAAAGTTTCTAAAACTAGATGAACTTACTTCAGCGTCAGCAGTTTGAGAAAACAACTCCCTTTACAGGTGCTGATAAGGCCAAGGGCACAAAACAGCTTAACCATTGATCCGTTAGGTTTCATAGCGAGGCACGTGAAGTGTGGTAGGATCAGTTTGTAACTTCCTCCCTCTTCCTTGGAATGCATAAAGGAGTAGGAGCACCACTTCTGCGGCAGCGCTGACATGACTGAACTGTGATGTTTGATGTGTGTTGGCGCAGTAATAAATAGCTTGATCACAGCTCTTTCTGTGTTGCAGACTTTATTTAAAAAATTCCACGACACCTCCCACCCTCCCACTGTGAACCTGAATTGAATATTCAGAAGACATTTGTTTAAATAGTTCTACAAATCTGAGCTGTTGCTGTGTCCTTGGATTGTGTGGTAATAATATTTGAGCCTGCAATCTTTCTTACTGAATCTCTACTCTGAGTCATGTTACCTGAGATTAATTCTATGTTTACCTGTCAGCCTGGACGAATGTGCTGTGTGAAGGAAATTAAATTAAATCAGATCTGAACTGCTTACATTTGAGGAACCTGTTCATATTTAATTGAAATATGAACCAGTGGTTTTTTTGATTGCTGATTCCAAGAGAGTCTTTGTGGAAATCCTGTTTGGCTTTTTGTTATTTTAATTCTCTTCTCTGTTTTCCAGAACAGTTCTCCACAGTCGCTGTCCGCATGGGTCAGTGGGACCAAGAAGCACTCTGCTAATGTGTGGACTCTGACCAGCAACATCCAGCAAGACCCAGACAGCGTTTTCTATCTCCCAGCTGGAGGCTTTTGTTTGTCTGTGACTGGAGAGTCAGATTTTTGTTGAGCTTCACACTTGCAGAGGTAAGTCAGTTTGCAGAGATCCCTCCCACCCTGGCTTTTATGTGCTAGATTTCTTATCTGAAAGAGTAATATTTCAGTGACTGCTGCTTATACCACAGGTTAATACACGCTACTGATCCCTGATAGGAGAATCATCAATTTTGCCAACAAAGAAGCCTGGTGGATGTTTGTTTACAGTCTGATGATGGGACATCATGCTCTGCATCTTCAAAGTTTGCCTCCTCATTATTATTCATACCCAGTAATGTGAAGTATGCTTATATCTACTATAACTGAACCAACCTGGTGCTCTTCATTTATGGAGGCTGTTGAGTCTGAATGTTGGATGTTGTGTATCTCGTGTTCTCTGGGCTTTGTTGTCCTCAGTCTTTTCGCAGGATCAGAAAACAAAACCAGGAGGCGCGTAAATGTTTCTTCTCCATGATGTTTCTTCAAATGTTTCTTCTGGATGATGATAAGACTGTGACACGGGATGCCACCTTTGGTCTTGTGATGAAGCAAAGCTCAGGAAGAAGTGTGATTAAATGGTACCCACATGTGTGCTGCTGAGAAGGATGTACAGGGGCACCTGCAGCCAAATCCAAGCTTCAGGTTAGTTGTAGTTGCAGAACGCTATAGGACTGAGACAGCTGAGGCATCAAATGTTTGATTAAACGGATGAAAAAGAGAAGTTTCTTCCCTATAATTATCACTTCTTAAAATCTGTAGCAACTTCAAGTCTGTCAGCATGCTGAGCATGCTCAGAATGTGACAATATATTTTTGTTCAATATTTAATTTCTTTCAGTTGCAATTGTTAAATGAAAAAAAAAATAAAAATATATTCTTATAATTTAGCAAACTAATTTATCAAAAAAAATATACATATATCTGTATTAGTTTTAATAAATTAATTTGACACCTGTATTGAAAATACCATATTGTATTCATACAGAATCAGTATGGTATCATTGTTTGTCTGCTCACTGATTGCTGAAACTAAGAGCTACTTTGATCTGTTAAGATCTAAAGTATCCAAAGTTGAGCTCTGATGTTTCTTCACCCCTGTGTGTGATATGTGATTTCCTACATGCTGGCAGAGCAGAGCGGCAGTTTGTGCTCACAGATGGTGACGGTGTGGAGAGACGGTGGTGTTTCCTCAGAAGAACCAGCAGAGTCACTTGCTGACTGATGTTCGTCTGCACTGCACAGAGGAAATCAACTGACCAAGGTTTGTCCAGTGACGTGTTATGAAATGTATATTTGTTTTATGCTTACAGTTATGTTTTTCTTGACAGAGGCTCTGCAGAGGTTAGACAAAGCAGAGAAAACATGTGCTTTACATTTTACTGTGATTTATTGAGATATTTGTTGCCTGATGTTGAGCAGGAATGGAGAAATAGAATCAAAGGGAGATGTTTTTGCTGTTTTTGTAATGATGTAAGTAAATCTTCAATATTATTTATTTGCTTGGTTATATTAGGAGTGTTTCTGAGTGAGGGGGAGAGGAGTCATCATCCAGGTAAAGTGACGTAGAGCTACACACAGCATAGTGGCATACGTGAACTCACAAGCATTTAGTATGTCACCACGGGCACAACAGAGATTGAGCAAAGTCTTAGAGGCCCCAAATCTAACATTCACACATGAAGGAGCAAACATGGCAGATTTATTGGGAGCAGGGGAACCCCATGACTGCGTCAGAAGAGCACAGGTTGAAGAAAAAATTAGAGAGGACCTGAAGGCAGAACCTATACCTGGAGCTGAGGACTGGTTCACTGATGGATGTTGCCACAGAGACGAAGAAGGACTGAAAGCAGGATATGCGGTAGTCTGCAGAGTAGGAGAGGAGTATCAGGTCAAAGAAGCAGGAAGAATTGGGGGACAGCAGTCGGCACAGAGAGCTGAAGTGATAGCCCTAGCTCGAGCCTTGAGATTAGCTAAGAATAGGAGAGTGAACATCTACACTGACTCAGCGTATGCATTCGGAGCAGCTCATGTGGAGCTGGCTCAATGGAAAAGAGCAGGATTCAGAACAGCAACCAATGCACCTATCTGCCACAAAAGTGAAATGGAGGAACTGGAAAAGGCCTTGGCTGACCCAGATGAAGTGAGTATCATAAAATGCAAAGCGCACTCACAAGGAACCAGCATGGTGGCAAAAGGAAACCAGAAAGCAGATGAAGCCGCAAAAGAGGCGGCAGACTACAAAGGACGGAAACAAATGATACAGGTAACTGCAGAAGAGGAAGTATCCACTAACATGACGGAGGAAGTCAAACAGGCTCAGGAGGAGGCATCCCCAGAGGAAAAGGGGGTGTGGAAAAACAAAGGAGCCTGGCAGGATGGACACTTGTGGAGGGGGCCAGACGGGCGCCCCGTGTTGACAGCCAAAATGGCAAAACAGAAGGTGGAGGAGGCCCACGGACTTGCCCACGTGGGGGTAGCACAGATGGAGAGAAACTTGTGTCATTGGTGGCATCCTGAGTTGAAAGAAATGATAAGGGAAAAGGCCAGGATGTGTTTAATCTGTGGCGCACACAATCCCAAGCCAGCGGTCAAACCGGAAGTGGGCTTCACACCGTACGAGCTGCAAACTGGGAGACAGTTTCCGGCCCCTTGGACGGTGGGCTCGGTGGGACAGGACACCAGAGGGAACAGGTCTCACGCAGACTATTGGAACGAGTTAAAGGCGCTGGTGTCCAGTTTCACCAAACAGGTGGCTTGTGAAAAGCCCACAGGAGGAGGAGAGGTCCCGGACGCAAAGGCAGTGTGGCTGAAGGTCATCAAACGCAAGTGGAAGGAACCCCGTTGGACTGGTCCATACGAGGTGTCGGCTCGGACAGCTACAGCGGTTCAACTGAGAGGGAAAGGCGACGCCTGGTATCACTGGACGCAGTGCGCAGCGGCGCACGAGGACTTGGTGGGGAGAAATCAATCTCCACCCAACACAGGTGAAACTCAGAGGCAGAATAAACCCTCACACCTGTGCAACGGGCCAACCGGTGGTCTACCCGGGAGGTCGAAGAAAGAAGAGCAGCCTAGGAGGAAGTCGCCGCGCCAGCGAAAGGGAGCGGCACCAAACTGAGCATCTAAAAAGGGCTTTGAACTTTTTGCTACAACATAACTTACACACAACACCATGCCATCACAACAATCAGATACTCGTGACGAGAAAAGAGTTCAAAAGGCTATCACAATGTTCAATAATACCATAGGTTTAATGTCGATGATGTTTTTAATCACAGCTATATGTTTTTTGGTTTATTTTTTGCAGGCCGACAAGGGAAAACTGTCTGAGCACGGAGGTCAGGCCGGCCCGGCGCTGTTTGATACGCCACTTACACCACTCGTGATCCTTAGTGACTTCAGGCCGTGGGCGAGAACGAAGCGCGAGGTCTCTGGTAAAAAGGATGAGTGTCTCAGCACATACGGTGGAGTAGAATTAGATTATGTTAAGGGTTCCACAACTTCTTTCACGTTTGATCTGTGTGATGTTTTTAATTGTCAGGATGTAAGCAGTAGCTGGAGGGGATATAATGTGTGGGTCTGTTGGGACTATTCAGTGAGTACACACTGCGAAAGGGGAAATCGGCCTTATGACAGCTGGTGCCGTAATTGGGATCAGGTAAGGGGTTACACTGGGGAAAATTGGGAACCGCCAGAATTAGGACCAGAAAATGAGCTTAAACTTCAAAGGGACTACAGCCCATCTAAAAATCTGTTAACCTTATCATTAGGTAATTGGCGTCGGGAAAAACCTGTATATCTAATCTTGGGGGTGGAAACAGCTGGGGTTGATCCAAAAGTGTTAATTAAAGTTAATTTTCTAGAAAAGACTAATCCCAGGTCGCCAGGTAGAGAAGAAATGACAACACACGTGATTCCCAATCCAATGAACTCTGTTGCATCTTTTACAGGGCAAGAGGGGAGCGGGTCGTCGGAGGCTGGACCAGAGGAACAGGAACCAAAAGTTAGACAAGTCGTTTCGGTGGACTACAGCACGTTAAAACCTCAAGATCTGATTGAACGCGCCACCGGGTTCAGTGACAGCAACATCTGGCTGGACTGGATGGCCCAAAACGCTAAAGAACAGAAAGTGTCTAACTGTGTAGCTTGTGCTTCCGCAAGGCCGCGTTTATTTACTGAGCCAGCACCGCTGCATCCAGAGGATCAGTGGGGCTATAACTGTATGTTGCGAATGACTAGAGAAGTTGTTAATACGGGGAACTGCACTGTGTTGTCCAGTCTATTTCCCCCTATTGACAAACTCACGCGAGCAGGACCGTTTATGCCCAGAAAAGATAACTATACGTGTTTTACTTTTTCCACAGATAAAGTTAAATATCGACTAGGGGAAATCGATCCAAATTGGTGTTCGGTCACCCGGACGGGTAGGACCACCAACAATGTGAGTGATGCAGCCACCGTAATTGGAACATGGGCTAGAAGCGGGCTGTATTACTATTGCGGGCATAGGACTCTTGTGGTTCGTGTTCCTGTGGGGAGCGTGGGTACATGCGCAATGGTGAGACTAGGGGCGCCACTTATGCTAATTGGAAACCAGGTAAAAGCGATTCCACAACACAACACGCGCACATTGGCAGCTAAACGCAAAAGACACATTTTAATGAAGACAGGCTTTGATGGCACACATGCATACGACCCTAGGTTGAATTCCCCCACCTGGATTGACTCCATTGGAGTGCCCAGGGGAGTTCCAAATGAATTTAAACTCGCTGATCAAATAGCAGCCGGTTTTGAGAATATTCCAATAATCTCTGCTTTCTTTCCAGTGACCCCAAACAAGAACGTAGATAGGATAAATTATGTTCATTATAATGTGCTGAGACTCTCTAACCTCACCAAAGATGGCATGGAGGGGTTGGCGGAGCAGGTGGGTCCGACCTCGTTAATGGGCGTGCAGAATAGGATGGCCCTTGATATGGTATTGGCAGAAAAAGGGGGCGTCTGTTCCATCTTTGGCGATCAGTGCTGCACCTTCATTCCCAACAACACTGCTCCAGATGGCTCAGTGACTCGGGCTCTGGAGGGCCTAAAGAGCCTTTCTGAAACTATGCATGATCACTCAGGTATTGACAATCCGCTGGAGGGCTGGCTGACCTCAGTGTTCGGACGATGGAAGGGGCTTATTGTGTCGGTCATGCTGGCTTTATCTGTTTTGGTATGTATTATGGTTACCTGTTGTTGTCGTCTCATTCCTTGTGCCAGAAGAGTGTTAGTGATGATGTTTAGGAGGGCAGTGGAGCCTAGAGTTATCACTCCAATGTCCATGATGCCAATGATGTACGTAGGACCTGCTGTGTAGGCCAAGGAGTGACATGACACAACTGTCAGTGTTGTGACCTCTGGATTCTCCAGAGGTCAACAGAGGGAATTGTGGGATAAAAGGGGTGTTCTTTTTCTTTTCTTTTATTATTTTGTTATTTTATCATCGGCATTATTGAAACCTCAGAATCATATAATCATAATCATATAAGAATCATATAAGCAGCCTTTAATTAACCTTTGATTAAAGCTTTTGACATTACATTGACATTTGTATTACAGTGATGGTTATAACCTCAGGTTGATTTTCCATTTACAAGTGCCAGAATAATCATATGCTCTTTCATTGCAGGTGTTACCATGATCATCTCATACATATTGCTGTTTGTTGCTCATTATAGAGTTGTGCTCAAATTAATAAGGGTTAAAAGCTACAGTCAGCGCGAATGTCTGGCTGATCTATGGAAGGGAAAGGCTTTGAGCATAGAAGGCCGCACGCGCTTACACAACACTGATATCATGTTATTCTTTGCGATTCTGTATTCAGTTATATCTTTTGTTATGTTTTAGTAGTGGCAATTGATTAAACAATATTCATTTAATATTACATACTTGATTTAGAGCATTACACACTGATCACCTTAACCAATCTGGAAATCCTTGTAGCTGCAATATTGTGTCTCCGCAGGGGACAGTTGGCTCCAGGAGATAGGCGGGAGTCAGTGCCTGTCCTCGGGAAGGAGAGAATGTTCTTTTTGCTGTGTTAAATAAAATGGTCAACATTGATTGTATTGCACCTGTCATACGCATGAAGGGGCGTTCTAATACCCCGATTTCATAAAACTATTGTGATGTGATTTTTGGGGTGAGATCTGATGCTGTCTGCGTACGGTGTCCATCTCCCACGCGTGTGATCATTAAAATCATCGTTTGACTCAACCCGGCCGGACCAGTGTTGTTATTGTGACTTTTCCTCTTGTATCCATCCCCAATATTTGAATCCGTAACAGTGGATACACTTGTCTCCCCTTTAAAGGAGACAATCCAAGTCATCCTTAAATGTTAGTGCTTTCAAATACACAAACATTTTTAAAGGACAAAAATGAACATCCAACTTTGACTGTAATACAAAATAAATCTTTGCATGTGTGTTTTCAAACTCTCAGATGGGCAGCATATCAGTCTTGGACTGTCTAACCTGCCGGAGCAGCACTGAATGACCACCACACATGAGCATGTTCCTGCAACATTCAGCATCTGATCCTTCATCTGTGTGCTTCTGCTTTTGGTAAGTAGAGTTACCCAACTCCAGTAACTCTAAACACATGCCATCCATTTCTAACGGCCTGGTTACTTCCTGTCAGTTACTTTAGAAACCATGTGGTCACCTGACCTAACACTGTTTCTTCTTCTTCCCCTTAATGTTCAAGTGTCACATGTCAAACAGCTGGAGAGGAAACTACACCAGTGTACTGAGATGTTTCACCAACACGTGCCAGATGCTGTTCCTTCATGGTGACATCACCAGAGACAGCCCCACCCACCTCAGGACCTCGCCATTGATCATGATGATTATAATGATGACAGCGAGCGGAACTAAGACTGTAAAAATCCACGACCAGAATTTTTCTTTCTAATTATTAATGAATACTGAGAGCCTCTTTCTGTGTTTTGTCTGTTTTGGGGTTGTTGTTTTTTACCTCATTTGTTACTAACAAAGTTCACCAAACTCACACAGTTTACATTCTGTATGTTTCCATCTTTACCAGCCACACTCTAACTGCATTTAAGAAAATAATCCTTAGAAATAATTGATGATAATTCAGTGAATATACTGCGCTGCTTCCTTTTATTGCGTCACACATTGCTTTAAGTTTTTCAGTGTCCAGTTATTTTTTACTGCTGTTTGAATTCTCTGTATGTTTGACCCTGTAGACTGTTTGATGGACTGCTTGTCTTCCTGTTTGTTACCGCCGCCTGTTTTTTAATAAAGATTTGGATTTGTGACTTCAACACAGCCTCTGCGTGTCCTCCCTTTGTGTCCTCTTCCTCTGTGAATGTGTTGCATGTGTCACAGATTCATTTTATTAACAGCTTTCCCACAGTGAGTTGCATCAGCATTCATTCACAGCACATTTCAGAAGGATTCAGATTAATACAGTGATCTTACAGTCAGAATGATCCTGACAGAGTGCCACTGTAAATGATCTTTCATCAGGTAAATTTTAAAGTTCAGTATTTCAAAGCAGGAGTTATGAAGAATCATATTGGCATTAGGACTAATAATATGTACTTACAAAGTCAAAGTTTTTTAATTATGCTAGAATATTGGAAGACAATCAACTTTTAGTGTTTTCCGCATATTAATTATTCTGAAATAGAGTCGGTGACTCTAACTGTACAGAAGCACTAAACAACTGACAATCTAACAGACATCTTTGGCCTGAGCCGTCATGCACAGTGAGTCTGATCCTTTGCTGTGAGAGTCTGACAAGCATGTTTCTGGTCAGTTTGAAAGAAATAATATCACAATGTTGATCTTTCTTTCCAATATTCCTTCTCTTTTACAACATAAACTGATTGTTATGAAGGAAAGGAAGGCTCAGGGTTGAGTAATCAGCATCATGGGCTCATCCGATTAGGATAAGAATAAGCAGTCATCTAATCATTCACAGGGTTCTCCTTTTATTCTCAAATCAATAAAGCAAAGAAGGAAGGAAAGAAAGACACACATGGACTGCCAATGCTGAAAGAAAACAGAGAAGTTACTCATTACCTTAAACAATACATAAAATAAGAAAAACCAGAACAGAACCTCACCTCTGCTGCCGCCCCGTGTGGGAGTGAAGAAGGAGTGAGCCTAAAGTGAATGCAGTCCTTATATAATGTGTGACAGGTGAGTGCAATTAAGGACAAGCACCACACCCAATCAAAGGTGAGAGAACTAAACAAGGTGCATCTGGTGAAGTGAGTGGGTGTGCTGGGATGTGCTAAAAGGTGGGTCTCTACAACAGTGATCAAAGGTACTTATGTTCACAGCGTGTAATAATACTGACAGTCCAGGGCATTGTGGTCTGTTGAGCTAGGGCTAGGGTTAGGGTTAGCAATTCAGACATATGTAATCAATATTAAACGTCTCTGACGTGGGCCACTGTCCGCAGTGTTGGGAAATCCATACCAGGCTGGGACGAGTCAAGGTAGGTGAGCATCCACGAGAAGACACAGCAGATGCATCCTACTAATACTGACAGGACCAGGAGACTCCAGAAACCGAGCATCTTCTCTTCAGTGCCATCCTCTCCTGTCACCCTCTCTGCCCGCAGCTCTTTGAGTATGGGGTAGATAAGGGCGCAGAGAAACCCTTATTACTAATTTGTATTATAATTCAATTTTCATGAAATATTCATATTCAGTATTGGTCCTTATATTAATAACCACGTATCCACCCAGGCTCATGGTGGGGCAGGGCTCTGTCCTGGGATGCTTGAGTACAAGGTAATGTACACCCTGACCAGGTATCCAGTCTGTCAGAATTGTTTTCAATATTTGGTTCAAAAACATGAGTGACAACAAAAATCCAACTAGGATTCTTGCATATGATGAATGAAGTCTGTCTTTGACTGTATTGTCCAGCTGATCCATCAAACCCCCAGCAGGTGAACCTTATTCATGACATAACACGGCAACAATGTAAAAAATGAAACAGCAACAGTCTAAATGTAAAGTGCATTCTAAACTCCTCTTCAATAAATCATATGCAAAGAGTCATTCAGGACTGTAAAACGTGAACTACAGAACCCAGAGTCTTCATCATTAAATCTCTGGTTGCTTCATTTTTCTATCCTATATCAGATACTTTAAGGTTAGGTTAGGTAAACTTGCATTCTCATGGTGAGGCAAAGTGCTTTATGTGTGTGTGTGCGTGTCATGAACGGCTATAAAAGGCCTATAATTAAAGAACAAAGCGGGGTTTGAGTTCGAGTTGCGGCAGACTGTCACTACTTGTAAATGGAACGCAGCCTTCCTACGGCGGACAGCTAATAACAGGAATCGGACGCGGTCCACCCAAGTCCACAGCAACCACCATAGCAACCGCCTAGCATGACCTTAAAAACATATTCTGTCTTCATAACTATCAAACACGTGAAATGATTTGCAAAGTGTTTAAGTGTTACAGCTGCAGAGAGCTATGGCGGTATCTTTGGAAGCTGTTTCCATAGCTAATAATATACGATGTAACCATGGAGACAGTCAGTCACGTGAGCTAGCGGTGCATGTTTACTACAGTGAATAAGGTGACTGCGTGCACAGCGTCCACACGCTGCAGGGGGTAAAGACATTACTTCAATATTGTTTTATATTGATATATATTTGCCTTCTGTTGACCATCACCTCAGGTTCACCATTACAGTTTCAGCATACAGATGCACACTGTCTAAATATGAACACATTCAAAACTCATGTCTCAGAAATAAGCACAGCTGTTCATGTTTGTCATTAGAGTTTTATTTGTAAGAAAATTATGAACTTCATATTGTGCATCAAATAAAAGAACATTTCACAACTCTGAGTCAACAGAAACAGGTAACAGAAATGTCTCTAATGTAGACATGTACAGTGTAGTGTAAGCATTAAAAGATCATAAAGGAAACACTAACATTTATGTGAAACTAATTGTAATAAAAAAATGAACAGGTGGTTTATAGATGTAAAAGAAAGAATCTGAAAACAACACTTTTTTGGTCTAAGTGATCAAAGTAGAAAACAGAACTGATGTTCAAAAACAAACCGTAGCTGCACTAATATTACACATCTCCATTGTTGTGGTGAACAGACATGTTGCTTTTAAAACCACATGCAGTGTGTGACCGTGACTGTTCACTGAGACCATGAACGCCACTTCGCTGAAGCCTTCGCCTTCTTCTTCTTCTTCTTCTAAATTGGAAGCAGAAGGAGCACGAGCTGCTTTGATCTACTGAAAGGAAAAAGCAGAACATCTGAGCTGAAACCAGTCAGCTGAAATCATTAAGACAGGAACAATCATTCAATGCAGTGTCTCAGGTGGCTTAGCCTGTTACAACTGTTGATACAAGCTAAATACGGTTAGCACACAGTGTCAGGGAGCTCCAGTGTGGGAACTAGTGGCTTTAGGTTTGTAGTCATTTAACTTTCATCCATTCATTCATTTAATTCAGGAGGAAGAAATGTCAGGTTGATGCAGGCTGGCTACATGCATTTGGTCCCATGCTGTCTTTAACTAAATGACTTGGTTCATTTTATGGCTGGGCTGTATGTGGGGTTATATCATGTTATTTGGGCAGGAGTACCTGTCCTCTGTTAGACTTAGAAAGTTTCTCCATAAGTAGAGTTTCTAACTCTTCTAGCACATCTGTGGCTGACAGCTTTTTGGTGGCTCTTTTTACCCCACACTGGTTGTGAGTGTGTAAATAGCCCCACTAGTTCTTTTGGGTTGCAGTTAACTTGGGAGGAAGAGGTAGGTCTGCCATGACTAGATGAATAACAATGATCTGGGATACATAAATTTCATAATGCATGCATATATCTCTATAAACCTGGCCTGAGGGCTGCCATTTTTTACATTCACTTATTTCTTTGTTGAATCTAAATAATGAATGTGTTACAGTTAAACTGACACTGATCAGTGTAAATGGCTCATTGGGACACAGAAACCTTTAAATTAAACCCTATCACCTGATATCGAGTGTCAAACAATATCAAAGCTGTAAAAGCTGTTTACAGTCAGAATTTATAAAACTATGATTGTAAATGAATTCAAACAAGTGAGCTTTTCTCTTTGTGCTGAATATCAACACTGTGATTTCTTAGACTGTAAGCTTTACTTTAGCACAACCAGTTGTAGAAGCTGCCACTCCAAATGTCTTTTGATAACAAGAAAAAAATACCTTTTCAGTCCACGGCCTGAAGTTCTTCTCTGACATCTTCTGCCATCAGCTTTGTCTGCTGGTTTGAAGACAATAAACCACAAAAAGATGATTTAGTCACTTTGTCTGCGTCATGCAGCTCGAATGTGTCGTGTAACGATGTTGAATAGCCGTCGTTATCCCTCTGCTGTGTCAGTAGGATTGTACTGTGCAGCATCTCATTGATATGTGAGGAATGCTAATGTAACACGATAACAGACGTCTGGTCTTACATCATTAAAACATAAAGGACAGGAGATATTTAGATATTTTTATATTTATATTACATTTTATAGCTGACGGATATTACTAAATAGATAGAATTTACTAAATAGCTGGATGAACATGAAAAATATGTCTATAATAACAAATGACCATGAGAGCCAGTAGAATTAATTCAACTGGACACTCAAAAGACGTCCTTAAATGCTCTTTAAGTGGCAGAACAAACGAACAAACAGTTAATTGCTTACTTGAGATGAAATCTGCTCAGCTACTTTGAAAACAGCTTCTAAGTGGTTCCTCCTTTAACAGGATGACTGCTCAGGGGTAAGGCCATCATGCAGTCCAGCAACCTTTATGGTTCTGCTTTGATTCACCAGGAACTATTAGGGAAACCTTCCAGCGCCTCCTGTGAAAGACACAGGCATAAACACACAAACATTTATTAACATGTTCCACAGTCTTCCAGTTTGATTTTCTCATCCTGTGGACAACAACGTACATGGATGCAGGTTTATTGTTAACTTTTGTAAGGTTTATTTAGTGAACATATCCAGCTGCAGCTCCACTGTGATCCTGAACTGGATAAGCACTTAAGAAAATGTGTCAATAAATGGACATACATCAACTTACTATATTTATCCAAACAGACGGGACCAATAATGCTTCACTGAGTTAGAGACTTTAACAGTCTCTTCTATGTAAGAATGTCTCGTGCTGATATACCTGCAAACTTGACAACAAAGGTTTTTCAGACTGCATGTAGCTGTCCTCTATGTCAGCTCACACATTTACATTCATGTCACACTTATTTCTGCTTTCCCATTTTATAATTCTTACTTACATTTTGATTAGATACCTTGAGTTTGTAAATGATCAGATTACATAATTGGAATACAATGTATCCAATTCAGGGTTGCGGGAGGATGAAGCCTATCCCAGCTGATACAGGACAAAGACAGGCTGCCAGTTTATTGCAGGGCTAACACAATATGTGTAACAGAAAATCCACTTAAATGTTTGATATTTCTTATAATAATCATAATTATGACTATTATTTAAAGGTTTCTTTATAAATACATTTTGATTTTTTATAACCTCTAAAATATAAACCTGAGCTGTTTCAGATTCTGACCTCTGACCTCAGTGACCTGGCTGTGTCCTCACTGCAGCTCCCTCTTGGAAGTACGTCTGCTTCTTGTCTACCCCCAGTGTTGACCGCCTGCCCTTGATATCACGTACTGTACCTGAGGAACAAAAAAGGACAAACACTTGCCTTCATTTAAGAAGTACATTCATACAGAGGTAATCTATGGAAACACACTAGTTCAACCTTTGGGAGGAATCAGTTCCTGTGAAACATTTCTGTAAATGAACATCATGTGGAGAATGAATGAAATGAGTTCTTCAGGTGACTCAGCAGTCCCACACTGACAAATGAAATCTAGTTAAACTATTAAGCATATTTGCTCTTCTGAAATCTGTGTTAAACAACAACAAACATAAATTAGTAACAAAAATACAGCTGAGTAGAGGCTTTACAAGCCACCAGCAGCCACAATGCTAAATTTTAATCTTCAAATGTTTCTGAGCCGTCTTCAACCTGCTTTTAACACATTAAAGTCCCACAGTCAATGCAGCCTGACTCAATCCTAGATGTTCAGCACACAGAGACACAGAGGTGCCGTTTAAACTTTAGTGTTAACCTGAGTCACTGATCATTTGCAGTATTACAGAGTCTGGCAGTCTTTGCATGATGTCCACGTCACTGTACGTTTCTAGCTGACTCTCAGGTGTGACAGGTGTGCCAGCAGGAAAGAGTAATAATAACCTGCATCCTGAGGTTTGTCATGCAGGATTAAAGGAGCCAGGCTTTGTTCACACAGCTAGGATTGTATTTTACACTGACCCTGGGTCAGTATAAGTATCATACAGTTTAAACGAAGCACTGAAACTTGCACATATTTATTACAGATGCACTGAAGCTAATCGACATATTTGCTGTCAGTCTGTGGCTGCGATTAAACACTTTACTGGAAACTTTATTAACTAGTACCTTCATCAGTCATGACAGAAGCTAATATTTCTGTGCTAACATCGTTTAACCAGTAACAGCTTTCCTCCAATATAAGCTAACGTTTACACCGTAACTTTAAGCTAGCACCACAAAGACGGTAAAACACGTAATAATATCTACAAATGCATCTTAAAGCTGTTATATTAGCACTCGGTGTATTACTAAGATAACCACATTAACATTACTGACACTCGCTGACTTTTAATAGTCATTCTATAAATGCTGTCCGTTTAAATGGTCTTACCTGTACACACTGCATATCCACCGGATTCCAGCCAGAGTGGATTCTGGAGTCTTCCCACGCTCCTGTTAGTGATCCTCCATCTGGATGGATGAGAACAACCTTCTGAACAATCTAGCAGGAGATGGCCCATATCTATGGGACTGATTTGTGCTAATAACGCCCATTGTATGGACTGATAACAGCCGAAGCGGGTGAATAAAGTCACCCAGTAGCTAGCTGTGCCATTACCCAGCATACATCACTCCCTCCATAAATGCAATAAACGATAGAAAAGTATCGTTCTACCTGTTTTTCAGGTAGTTGTTTACATTATATAATTTATTGTGTTCCGTATACGTCACTACAATGTGATTTGGAAAATGTCTAAATATACCGACAACAGGCACTTCCGCAGCAATCTCTTCAATCGGAGGAGCCTTCACGTCAATTCCCGACGCGAGGGGGGTACCCTGCGCGTCCATAAGCGAAGCAGAGGGAGCCTGACCATGCGTCACACGTTTGACGAGTTGGGAGTGAGAACGTGTTGAATTAATAGTGAATTTAGACAAAATTAAACATCTGCTACTCTAACAGCCATCTTTCTATACACACACATCCCTCTTTACAATTTAGTCACAACAAAAAGTTACTTTGACGAGGTTTAAGCATTAAAAGCTCGCTGGTCAGTCATCTCCATGTGTTCTGTCCTTGGTCTTTCTCCCATTGCTCATCTTCTTAGCTTGGCCTGGATTTACTGAAGGGCTCCTAAATGTGGATTCCATTTATGTAAAATCATACTAACTCTTCACCACAATTACATATTTTAACTGTAGGCAACACTAACTAACTGTCAGAGAGCCTGACAGATGCTTACGGCACATCAGTTGACCAATCTAGTATTTGCCAAAGCTTCACAATGACATGTTTTTGTTCTTTTTGGTTTGTTTGTATAAAAGTCAACCCGACACACTGTTATGTTGATCACTCTGGACGAGTGTTTGTTTAAGCACCACACATATGGCTTTCATGGTTTGCCAACCTGTTCACCAACTCTCCGGTTGGTCTTCTGCACATGCTCCTGCTCACTCTGGTCTCCGGCTTGACTATATAAAAAGGAAAACCTCGTTAGGAAGATCATCACCACCTGTCCCTGCAGCCTCCCTGGCACCGCCCCCTTGAGCTCACTGCATCACTCCTCCCCTGCGGCTGAGCCAGGGACCACACCTCCACCACAGTTTGGATTTCTAAATAATATTTATTGGGTGTTTATAATTCATGTAACCATTATCAGTTACAATTACCATCAATCTGCATTTTGTTATTATTCAATTCAGAACTGCCCAGACCAGACACAGTGACATTCCACCAGAATCCCTTTGATCTCTGATCTTCTTTATGACATCAGCACACTAAAACCCTTAAAGAGGGGAAAGGTTCTCATTCTTGTCAGTCTTTCAAAGATAGTGGAAGAATTCACTAGGCAGTTAAACTACTCGAAACTTCAGTTTCTGACACAGTTGACCGTATTTTTAAAAAATCTTTTAGTTAGTACAGAGATTTAACATCAACTTCAATTTGAAATATGAGTCTGTCAAATCCTGTTGTGTGCAACCTGAGAGCCGAGAACGAAAAACTTAACCAGCAAATCAAAGAGCTGAAAAATGAGAATAAAACTCTCAAACAACAAAGCTCTACCATACGTGACCTTAAAGTCGAGAACGCCGACCTTAAGGAGCAAAAAAGAGAGCTCATAAATGAGAACAAAATTCTCCAAAAAAACATTGAAGTTCTCTTCAAACGAAGTGGGTTCTCTAAAAACAAGAGGAAAAGAGACCTGCAACTAGAGAATGAAAAAATTCACTTCAAAATTCAAGACCTGGAATATTGGAACCAAATTCTAAAGGATTTAAACAGCTCCAAAACCAAAGAGATCCAGCAACAGAAAGAGGTGATGCAGGAAATGGAGGCAGAAATCAGAGAGTTGCAAAGCAGCAAGACAGGCTTGGTTATAAAAGTGGGAGACATGGAAAAGGACAACCAGTCTTTAAGAAAGGAAAATGATGTGACGATAAAACGCATGTGTGAGCTGAAAAGGGACTTTGAAAAGGAAAAAGATGACATGCAACAGGAAATACAGGCTGTTAAAAATAAACTCCATCAGGCAAACACAGCCTTTAAAGAGTTACAAGAGAGTGAAGAAAGAAAAAGGATCATGAATGAGGACAACAAAACAACGGACAGTGAACAGCTCAGACAGACCCTGGAACTCCAATGCGTTGCACGTGAAATTGACATATCGAGGCATAACGAACTTCTTGAACAGGACCTCCAGGAGCTTTCCAAAAGGAGTGGTGATTCTCAAAAAGAACTGAAACCACACGATGAGGGTGTGAAAGGAGAATCACGGATCTTCAAAGCCACTGAGAAAGACTCCGAACATGATTTTAACGTGACCAACAGAGAAAAGGAGTTGTTGTGCCATGAATTTGAGGCACTGAAAAGAGAGCTTGAAGAGGTCAAGAAAAATCTGTGTGATGTACAGGAAGCCTTGAAAACAGAAGACATGGCGTTGCAAACCCAAGCTCAGACTCCCAAAGTTTCACAGGAAGAACATAACAATCTGATAAACAACTACGATGTCCAAGTTGACATACTCAAACAAGAAAATAAGGCCTTAGAAAATAAGGTTAGTGACCTTACCAAAAAGATGTGGAATGGACGGGAAGCGATGAGACAAATGGAAAAGAACTTTCAAGAACAAAGGAAGCTACTCGAAAATCTCCGAGGAGAATTCGAGGAAATTTAGCACAACTACGACTTTGGCCCTCCCTATTAAACCTGGTTAACGCAGGTTCAATTCATTTGATTTAATTGGCCCAAAATGAGTGACTGCACCCAGACACTCAGTAGCAAAAAAATTACAGAGATTCAAGAGAGAAAACTGTTTCTGCATAGACTCCTATAGTACTGCAAGTCGTGTCATCACTTGGTGTCCTGCATAGAGTGCAGGTTTAAGGTATTTACCTATCTTTCAGAATTAGAAGCTATGCTGCGTCAGGGGTTATAACAGCTGTGCCCCCCCCAACCGGTCGAGGCAGATGGCCGCCCCTCACTGAGCCTGGTTCTGCCGAAAGTTTCTTCCTGTTAAAAGGGAGTTTTTCTTTCCCACCGTCACCAAGTCTAAGGAGCTTGGAGAAAAGCGCCTGGACTTCTTTAACTTAAAGAAGTCCAGGCGCTTTTCTTTCCAAGCTCCTTAGACTACTATGGCCTTGATGACTGATAACCTTCACAGACACTGTCATCAAGGGTTTGCTCACAGGGGATCATCTGATTGTTGGGGGGTTTTCTCTCTTATATTGTATGGTCTTTACCTTACAATATAAACAGCCGAGAAGCGGCTATTTTTGCGATCCGGTGCTTTAGAAATACATCTTAGCTGAACTGAACTCCATAACATCTGGACTGAAATGCCTACACACAACGGTAGGCATTTCAATCAAGAGCTCTGTCCAAAACGTTCAATGACAAGCATCAGCACCAGGATTGTTTTTTAGCTCACCAACAGTTCATGTTCCATACCCAGTTTTTATTGTAACTGCAACTTTGTAAGACTGGGTTGGGAGATGTTCTTGTGGTGAGCTTTTATTCACATAATTGGTTTCTTTAATAGTGAAATAAAATAAATTTGTATAACTGGAAACAACGTTCTCATGTCTGATTATCACATTGTATTCTTTAAACCATGTAACAGAATATATAATATATATAATTTACTCATAGTAATATTAATATCTAATGTGATTGAGTTTCCTCATCTCTACTTATGTGCTGATGTGTTCACTGAGGCCATTGTATGGTCCATTTTGGCTGCATTTCCATGTTTTTTCCACAATCAAATGAACATCTCTGCAAAGATAAATTAGCTGAGACCTTAGGTTGATGGTAGTTACTAGCAAACACAGAAACTTACATACACTATATAGTACAGTTCTATGATACATCACCAAATAGAACAATTTGTGGCAATGCAGACAAGCAGAGAAACATGCACAACATTGCTTCAGTCTCATAGCTACATGCAGCACAGTCAGTCCACCAAATCATCAAGCACTTAAAGTACCATTACTCATTAAAGACAGAAGGAAAATCACACTGCAACTCGATACACCTGGACAAGAAGCAAACTGGTAAGAGGGCTGATTTTACATTGACAGTTTACATTCAGGACTACGCTGCTATTGCTTTTCTTTGTTGTAACTTTTAAACTTTTTAAAATTTCTCTTCCCATTCAAATGAATGGCAAAATCTTCAAATCTCTTCAAACCTACCCTACTTTGAAACTTAACTACTTCAGACAACACGTTCTCACCAGCAGTAGAAAAAAGTGATACAAAGCAGAAATCAAATCATGCAAAACATTAAAAAAAACATGTACTCTAGTTCCTAGGTCCCTTTGTTAAAATATATGAGACGTTTCATACACATTTCATACACAATCATTTTGTATTTTGGTTCAGAAAATTATGAAGAACTGTGATATTTCCTTGAAGTGATGCTGTGACTTTTTGTCAATAGTTAAAGAATTACACATTTTACAAAGAGCAGTATTAATGATTTATAGAACGTAATTTCCTAACACATTACTGACCTTAGTTTTTAGACCTAAATATTTCTTCACACGGGCACTTAACCTCCTAGGACCTGCCGTCCACATATGTGGACATCACATTTTGGGATGTCTAGACCAAAATACAAAATTTTACTCTACAAGGGCCTGATAACCACTTATAAGGACAATATACTGCAAATGTTCTATTGAAATTTAAAACAAATGTCCTCATATGTTGATCTTATTTTTGTCAGAGATAAAATCAGGTAAAAAAAAAATCTGTAAATTCTTTGTTTTTATATTCATCAGGTCCCAAACAGCCCAAATAGCAAAGAGAATTTAAAAATGCTGCCATGAAAGAGTTTGGGTCTTAGGAGGTTAAACTGAAGGAAAAAATCCGATGATGAGTGGTGAGTGCTTCAGTTTGTCACAAAGTGGAATGAATGTGATTGGTTGAACAGGTGTTCTTGCTCTGTGTTCTGTTTGTTGCGTTTCCATCAGCGTCAGAGACTCAGCAGCAGATTAGAATCAAGTATCATAACATTTATACATTTAATAAATACACGCATGTTCTCGCGACAATGCGACGCACTGTTTGCTCTTCATTCAGTGACTTTAGTACAGCAGGCTTCACACGGTGCACATATAAAACATATTTCTCCTGAACAGAGCCGCTTGCTGTGAAAACGTGGAGCTTCCAGCTGATTTTAAACCTGAACGATCAAACCTGCTCCAACAGTTTGAGTTTTTCTTCTCTCAGCTGTCCTGCTGGAAAACTATCAGCACAGCTGATGAACGACCGTTTTTTAGTTTCAGAGATATGAGGGATATTTCCCAAAATCTGACCTGCATCGATCCTCCACTCAGTGTCCGTTGTTACCATGGTTACTGCACACGCTGCTGTGAATTAAACAGCTGACGCTGAGGTAACTCTCGACTCGTGTTGACGTTCGAACGACAAACTGGTAAGAACTGCACATCACTACACTGAAATATACAGGCCAAAGGTTACGCGAAAACAGGCCTCCGTGAGGACCTCGGACTCCCCCTTCTTCTAGTCCTCCTACCTCCTTCTGTTCCTTTCTCCTGCTCCTCGCAGGTGAGTGCTTAGCCTTATGGGCCTCGGGTTACGCGTAAACCGGCCTTCGCGAGGACCGGGGATGCTCTCTACTCCACGATTACTATGGGGTCAAAGTGTACCCACGATGGGGTATTTCGCAACCCCAATGCACATTCGTAAGTTACGATGGCAAACACTGGGGTCTGGAGGGACCCCGAACTGCCGGAGGAAACAACTCTCAACTTCACATCATCATCATCATCATCATCATCAATGTCTCCTTCTCGGCAGTGTTCGCGTAAACCGGCCTAAGTGAGGACTTCGGACTCTCCCTGCCTCCCCGTCCTGCGACCTCCTTCTGCTCCGTTCTCCTGCTCCTCGCAGGTGAGCGCTTTGCCGGATGGGCCTTGGGTTACGCGTAAATGGGCCTAAGTGAGGACCTCGGGCTCTCTGTTGCTCCTCGTCTTCCTTGCTCCTTCTCCATCGTTCTCCTGCGCCTCGCTAGTGAAAGAGCAGCTGCTTGGCCTGCCTATTACGCGAACACCGCCCTCCAGTTGGACCTCAGGCTCTCCGTGCCTCCTCGTCCTCCTTGCTCCCTCTACATCCTTGTCACGCTCCTCGCTAGAGTACGCTTAGGTTTGCAGAGGGTGAGTTTTGCGAACACCCCCTTCGGTGAAGACCTTGGGATCTCCGTTGCTCCCCATCTTCCTTGCCCCCTCTACATTGCTCTCAAGTGTCTCGCTAGTGAAAGAGCAGCTGCTTGGCCTGCCTATTACGCAAACACCGCCCTCCGTTTGGACTTCAGAAACTCCTTGCCTCCTCCTCATCCTTGCTCCCTCTACATCGTTCTCATGCTCCTCGCTAGCGTACGCTTAGGTCTCCGGAGGGCCGGTTTCGCGAACACCCCCGTCGGTGAGGACCTCGGGCTTTCCGTGCCTCCGTGTCCTCCTTGCTCTCTCTCCATCATTCTCAAGTGCCTCGCTAGTGAAAGCGCAGCTGTTTGGCCTGCCTAGTACGCGAACACCGCCCTCCAGTTGGACCTCGGGCTCTGCGTTGCTCCTCGTACTCCTTGCTCCCTCTACATCGTTCTCAAGGGCCTCGCTAGTGAAAGCGCAGCTGTTTGGCCTGCCCATTACGCGAACACCACCCTCCATTTATGCTCCTCGCTAGCGTACGCTTATGTCTGCAGAGGGCCGGTTTCGCGAACACCCCTTTCGGTGAGGACCTCGGGATCTCCGTTGCTCCTCGTCCTCCTTCTCTACCGTTGTCATGCGCCTTGCTAGTGAAAGAGAAGCTGTTTGGCCTTCCTATGACGCGAACACCGCCCTCCAGTTGGACCTAGGGCTCTCCGTGCCTCCTCGTCCTCCTTGCTCCCTCTTCATCGCTCTCATGCTCCTCGCTAGTGAAAGAGAAGCTGTTTGGCTTGCCTATTACGTGAACACGGCCCTCCGTTTATGCTCCTCGCGAGTCTGCGGAGGGCGGGTTACGCGAACACAGCCCTCCATTTGGACCTCGGACCCTCACTCTCACGGGCCCCGCTGGCGAGCCCTTAGCTTTGGGGAGGGCGGGTTTTGCGAACACCACCGTCTGTGAGGAACCCAGTACCTCCCACACACACACACACACACAGGAGGCAGTGAGGAGTAGAAGGAGGTTGTTGCTACGCCTGCGTCGCGAAACCAGGGCTCATTGTGTGTGCGCCCGGAGCAGCTACGGGGGAAACACATGGGACAACCAACCAGTTTGGGGCCATGGTTTATTCAACGTGTATTTTCAGTGTGGTTTAACTTGCTAATCTGATCTGAAATACTTTCCTTGAACGTGCCTTAATTTCACCTCTTTTTTCTTTCTTCTTTTCTTAGCTTACTGAAAATGTTGGCGACCAAAGGCCGGATCCAGGGATGTGTGCTGCTTGTGCTACTGGCGTTATGTGGGCAAACTGCTCTCTGTCAACATCGATACAAAGGTAAAGTGCAATCTCAGGGTTGTGTGCTGCTTGTGGTACTCGCTTTATGTGGACAAACTGCTTGCTGTCAACATCAATACAAAGATAACAAAAGAATAGCCTAGTGTAACGTAGTGTTTTATGGGTTTTTTTTCTGGAATGATTCAAATGTTACCATCATTTCCCCAACCCCGCAGGCTCTGCGACCCGTGAAGAACTGAGACTCCTTCTGGTCGGTAAAACAGGATCGGGAAAGAGTGCATCCGGAAACACCATCCTGGGGGATGTGAACGCTTTCAAAGAAGACGTTTCGCCCGAGTCTGTCACCGACGGCTGTCTCAGAAAAGAGGCAGAGGTGGTCCTCCTCGGGTCCTTGTACTCTGGGGCCTCTGGATATCTGGGGCCTGGATCTCCTCCATACCTGCTTCATACCCTGGTGGACGGGGCTATGGCTCCCCACACTCCCTAGCAGATCGTTACATGGAGAAACCTTTGGAATACAAGCATGCTGATCCACACAGGTGTGCACACAGGTGTACACACGGGTGTTCACAGACGCGGACTACACCTTTCTTGGCTGCTGCCTCAAAGCACATTGTGCGCTGTCTATCTTGCGTGCTGCACAATATCGTTTATTATTTAGTATCTACTGTTATCTACTGCTAGCTAGTTTATTGTGATGGTGCTGTTTTTATTATGTTGCTCTTTGTTGTTTGCTTTCTCTTCTGTTTTTTTTCTCCATACAGGTGATCCAGGCGTTTTGTTTGTTTGTTTGTTTTTTCCTTTCTTCCCCCCCTTCTCACCGTCTCTTCTCCCCTTTGGTTTTCTTTCTCTCCCTCTCTTTCTTTCATTCTTTCTCCCTGTCCTATCCCCCAGTCACGTCTGTCCCGTTTGTAGCAACCGAAAATAAAATAAATACATAATTATAATAAAGGTCAATCAAATGGACCAATATGGCAAGGCCATGATGATCCACTTGGTAAAATAAATCCGCTTGGCATCTTTCTTGGCCTTAAGACAACAATTCTGATGGCTAAAGATCCAAACGGGACACAAAAAAAAAAAAAAAAGAGGCAGAGGGCGAAGATGGAAGAAATATCGCTGTGATCGACACTCCGGGGCTGTCTTCTGGATGAAATAGATGAAATGGTGGATTTCAGTGGAGGAAACCACTACACCGACGAGATGTATAAGGCGCCCAGAAGAAACTCGAAGGAGAAAGGCTGAAGGGGAGAAAGGAGGAAGAACAAAGAAAAAGGGAAGAAGAGGAGAGGATCGAATTGAAGGAGCGGTGTAAATTCTTCGGCCTCCCTTCCTTGGGATTATTTGGCGCAGGACGTACTTTACATCTTATGTTCTCATGGGGCTCGGTGGAGCCCTTGGATATTCTCAGTTAAATTGTACACTGTCAATGTTCGCTTAGCTAAAACCACCCCGTTTCTCCTTGTTAAACTATGAAGGCTGAGTTTCATTTCACTTGTTTTCTAGGATTTCTAGTTCCAATGCAGTCTATGTACTTACTTACTTACTTACTCACTGAATGTTTGCCTATGCTGTAGCTGTTCTATGAAGTCGCTATAAAACAACAAAAAAAATAGAAAAAGATGGACTCTGCACCCCTAAGTCGCGACAAGGAGGACCGTTCCTCGGACGGCACAACTGACAGTTCCTCGGAAGAGGGGGAGATACTGTCCGACGCGGAGTGTGATGCGGTGGCGGCGGGCGAGCGGCAAGACGCCGAGCTTGACGGTTGGGCGTCTTCTTTACTCGTCGATACCGTGAAAACTGCGGTGTATCACCTACTCGACCTAGTGATCAACGAGTACCGCACCGAAGTGTGCAACGGGTGCAAGACCAATCACCCCAGCCAGAGACAACACGAGTGTCTGCGAGTCTTGGACGATGACTTTTACGCTGAACATTATTACAGCATCAGGAAAAGACTCCTCACGCCTCGTTTCATTCCTTCCATTCAACGTCTCCTGATCGCCCGCAACATGGAAGCGGACGACGTTAAGGTCGGCACCGTGGCAGAGACGCTGTTGCATGAGCTGAAATTGGCGAGGAAAATCTTCGACGCCATCACCGAGGCCTACGACAAACTGGTGGGAGAGGATGTAGTGAAAATCGGCCAGCTGCAGCTGGTCACAGAGTGTTACAAAGGAGATTGCTGAGATTCGTTTGTCACGAAAGGCTGATTCTTTCAATGCACGCATCCTACGGTGATATTTTTATCATGTATTCACAGCCACCAGAGGCGCTGTACAGCAGCGAGCGCCTGAAACACGGACAGTTTGTTGATATTGTAATCAAAAATACAGCCCCGGGGGGGGAGGGGGGCCGCTTTAAAAATGCACCCCCCCTATTGCGCATGTCCCTAAATGGTATGGCGGATAGGTCATCATTTCCCTCTGTGGCTGCCACTCCCGTTTCAATTTTTCTCCTAGTTTCGGGCAGGCTCTATGACGTTCGTCCACAGGAGGCGCTGTACAGCACCAAGCGCCTGAAACACGGACAGTTTGTTAACATTTTTTCATGTAAACCTTTTTTTTTTTCATGTACACCTGTTCTTGACACATCTACTGAGATTCGTTTGTCTTGAAAGGCTGATTCAACCCCGTTGTTGACTTTTATTTTGCCTTCCAGATTGCCTCAGTTGTATCATGAGTGTAATTTCAAATAAAATAAAATAAAACTCAGAAGTGTCTGTGTGTTGTATTCTTCTTCTTCTTATTTGTCACGGTTCTGGGTCCGTTGGACCCAGTATTTTGAGTTTATTATGTTTTGGTTTATTTTTGCATTATGGATTGTTTTCTGATGTTCTGGTGCTTTGTTTATTATTATCATTATAGATCTGTTTCTGTTATTCTTGGTGAGGGATCAGTTCTTAGGTTTTGGGTTCTCATGTGTATTGCAGTTCTGTTCAGTGTCTAGTCTGTCTCTGTGTCATGTCTGCATCTTGTTTAGTAATTCTTGTTTCCTGTCTTATTGTGAAAGTCTTTGTCTTATGTTAGTGTGTGCAGCTTAGCTCCCCCGTCTCGTTAGCCCTGATCTCCCCCAGCTGTGTCTCCCTTCTGTTGCCCATTCCCTCATTACTACCCTGTGTATTTTAGCCCTGTGTTTTCCCATGCTCGGTGTCGCATCGTACCCTCAGATCCTGCCTGTGTGTTCCAGTTAGTGTTTTCATGTTTGGTTTCTGTTTTGTTGGTGCCAGCAATAAAGCTGTGGTTTTCAGTTATATTTTCGTCTCAGAGTCCTGCACTTGGATCCACATCTCCACCTCCCTGCACACAGAGCCCTGACATTATTATTATTATTATTATCATTATTATCATTATTGTGATTATTCTTCATTTTCATGTACTGGGGTATCAATGACCCCCACGCTGCCGCAGCAGCTTCTGTGCGTGGCCCCCAAGTGCTACATTTTCTTTCCCGATCCCCTGACGAAACCCATTAGAATCGCTCTGGGGCACTCGACGACCCCAAATGATCGTTCTGTTTTTTTTTTCATTTTTATTCACCTGTCTCTACTGAGGGTGGGGTACTCTGGGACCCCCGGGGTCTGGGGCTGCCCCGAAGGGGAGCACAAGGGTTAAGCTCAGTTTTTAAAACCTTACGATGTAACTACAGCACAGCCCATGCAGCAGTATATGAATGACTAACCTCGTATTGTGGATGGATTATCTCAGTTGTTCTCCTGGCTGAAGTTTGGTCCTTTTACAGCATCCTGCCATGCGATTACATTTGTTCCTGACCACTGAGAACACTCACGTTAACTTTTATCGAGTGGAAAAAAAGTTAGCTTGTTTATGTTATGCTAACATAGCTGTGTCGCTAGCGGTCACGTAGCACATCATTATATACCTGCTAGCCAAACTTCAGTAACCCTACAAACGTCACTGCTGTTTAGTTTTCTGTCTTCATTTATGTTGGAAGTGATAAGAAAGCTGTACGTTTTAATTTGTTTCCAAAACCCCGCAGTCATGACATGCTATATTGTATTTAGATAGAAGCTAGCGAGCTAACTTCCTGCTAACTTCTAACTCCGTTAAATGTCATAAATTCCGTTTTCATGGATGCCTGGATGTTAAACTCAGTTGTTACACCTGGTAGAGCAGAACGCTGATAATTTTATTAAAGATGAAAGACTTAAGACAGTGTTTTAACTCTCAGTAATGCCACAGTGATCATTTGATATATGGACCTGCAGCAGAGTTTAGGCCCAGACACGGCTAGTGACGTCAGACTGAACGATCGGATTGTTCTGCACAACAGTGTGTTCTTTATGTTCCTGATATCAAAAATGTGGTCACTGGAGCAATTTAAAAAGTGGGGTCATTCCTGCTGTTGAGTCAAACTCCTGACTGAAAATATAATGTATTTCTATGGGTCAGTTAGAAGATTATCCCTCTACTTGGATCTACACAGTTCAAAAAGTTTACATCTCTGAGATTTAGAAGACACACTATTGGAAAGAGAACAACGATGGCTACGTTTTGAGGGTAAAATGATGGCTGGAGAGCAAACACTATGTATACAGCAGCAGTTGAAACAGAAGTTTTTAAGATTAATCTTGGCAAAGTGACAGAAAGAGCTCATTAATCAGGCAGGTGTGAGCCTGGTTGCTATAGCAACTCCACCCAGTGGCACCACACACACTCACAAACACAGACATACGCCTCTCTGCTAATGCTTTAAATAAACAGAAAAATGACCCCAAACCAAATGCTTCCCAAGAAAAAACTACAAGTCGTATTGACAAAATTGTTTCACCGTGAGCGCCAGCAATGTCCAGTTTACAAAATCCTCAGTTTTCTTGCCTGAGGATGATATTTTATGAATGTAGTGACAGTGTTAAGACAGCCTGTTCTTCTGATTTTCAGATGAATTTTGGGAGCCATTTTAACATTGGTTTCTATGGAAGAGTTGCAGCGAGGAGGGTGTGCATTGGTGAAATTTATGAAAGAACCATAACATCTATTACAATAATAATAACATTGGATGAAAGAGGACAACGATGGCTACGTTTTGACGGTAAAATGATGGCTGTAGAGAAAACGCTGTGGACATAGCAGCAGTTTAAAGAGAAGATTTTAAGATAAATTTTCCCCCTGCTCCCACTCTAGCAGTTGACCTGTCTCACTCTAACCTCCAACATTCCGTCCCATAGACAACCATTATAAACTCTGAAACGGGTGAAAAAAAGGCATGAAACTTAAAGTAGAGCTGAAGAAAAAGTATAAACAATATTGAAAAGATAAATACCAGTTGAATAGTTCAATGTCTTGGCTTTGTTTTAAAGTTTGAATGGTGGCTCTAGGTCAACGTATGTGGAGGTAGATACAGTTGAAAGGGGAGTAACTTGAATGAGGATTTGAAGGGTTTCCCCATTGCAATACATCATAAATATTTGTTGAAGGAAGTTGAATAATTTAAAAAATATAAAAGTTAAAAATGAGAAAAATACAAGCAGTCATGTCCAAAAGAAGAGGAATCTAACGGTGGTTGAATGGTTTTTCTAAGTTGAACGGAGATAGATGCCGAAAAACATACGGAATATGAAAAGTAAAAGAACAATCAGCATCCACACTAATTAATAGTTTATGCCCTTTAAATGTCATGCAGCTGTGTCAGAGATGATCTTAAACCCCGCCCCCAAACCTTTGAAGGTTCAACTTCAAAGAAAAGTGGATGACATCACAGTGGCTGCAGCCGAAGGTGGGCGGAGCTTAAACCCTTATATAGGGGCAGTCCGGAATCCCATGCATTTAGTTTACAAAGAGCACACATGCCTAGTACACATGCCTAGTACAACTCCAACCACCCAACAATTTATTTCCACTTCTACATTTCAGAGTCAGAGAAATAGTAATACAAACTTAAACATGACAACTCCACACAGTTACACCTCAGTGGAAACATGGAAGTCCTTAAGTGACCACTTTTTTGGTACAATTGTACCACAGTGGCAATCTCTGCAGTTCAACCCAGAGTGCTGCAACACTGAGCTGCCTTCCACTTTGCTGAAAGACATGTTGAAACTTTGTTCCATGTTAACGGACGCAATGGACACAACTGTGGAGAAGGGAGATCCAGTGTCCACGCAGACTGATGAGGCCTGTCTTCACTCAGTGGACACAGAGTCCCCTGAGAAAACAGAAGAAACCCGAGCAAAGGACAGCATCCTGGAAGAAAGTTCTGTAGATGACCACGGCGATAAAGAAGAAACAGAAACTCCAGGACTGGAGGACTCTTCCGACTCAAAAAACCTCAAGCTGCATTTGACTGCAGAGGAGAGCAGTCTTGATAAAACATCTACAGATGACAGTGAAAATAGCGAAATATCACTGCATCGTGCACCTACACCACCCAACATATATCTAAATGTTTTTATTGGTTATTCATCTGAGGAAGAAGCGTCTGTGTCATCCCAGATATTTCCTCCTCAAACCCAAACCACAGCCACAGTAGAACCGAAGAAAAACTACTCAGCTGATGCAGAAGACTTGGACAACATAGAAGCTTGCCCCCTGGAAAAGCCTGTGAAGAAAAAACTACATAGGTCAGTCCGTAAGTCTGATTCAGATTTTGGTTCTTATGACATCACTCTGGCATCTGATTATCTGTCTGAAGAAAAGATGTGTGTTTACAAAGTTATTCAGTTGGTAGTTTCAGAGGCCACAAGCAAAGCCTCGTCTAAATACAAGGACTTCACACGGTGCCACAACTCCGACTCTACCAGCGGTCGCCTGCTTGAAAAAATCTGGCCTCAAATTGACGAGAAAGATTTGGATCTATCTCCAAAAAGGCTGACCAATATCAACAGGGACATTTTCACCAATCTTTGCAAAGCACATAACTGCAAGGAGAAATATTTGATTTTATGTCTGAGGGAACAGCTTGACGATATTACTGTCCCAACATTTACAAAACACCTGTTGGCCTTACCAAAAAGAGTACTCACTATATATAAAAACCGAGAAGAGTACGTAAAAGTTGTTGAAAGCTTCACTAAAGATTTGGTTCTGCACGCTATAAGCAACGCAAATGAGGCAAGGGAATTGCCTCTAGGGGCAGATAAAGCCATTATGAACAGGTTTACCCACAAGATTTGGGCTAAAATTTTGTCCCAAAAGCTTAAAATGTCCTTAGAGAACACTGAAGAAGTCAGTGTGAAAGTATACAATGAACTCCGGCAAAAGTGGAAAAATCCAAACACTGTGCTGGAGTTAATGTTTAATGGCCAAGACAATATTGACAACGTGATTGTCAAAAGTTTCAAAAGAAATGCCCCATTGAAGAGACCTAATTTCTTCTCTAGGCTTTTCTCACGAGCACGTTAAAGTTTACCTGACACCTGCATCTAAAAAGCTGCGTTTTCAAAAATACCTGGGTACATGTGGACGTAGCCTAGATGCATTACATTTTTATTATAATTCTTCATTGTTAATGTTAAAACCAGACTACTTTAAAATAATTGTCTCATGAACCACCTGGTTGATAATAATTTCACCACATTACATTATAACATTTTTCTGTCCTTTATTCCGTCTTCCTTCTCTCACCCCAACCGGTCGCAGCAGATGGCCGCCCCTCCCTGAGCCTGGTTCTGCTGGAGGTTTCTTCCTGTTAAAAGGGAGTTTTTCCTTCCCACTGTCGCCAAAGTGCTTGCTCATAGGGGGTCATATGATTGTTGGGTTCTGTACTATTGTAGGGTCTACCTTACAATAGAAAGCGCCTTGAGGCAACTGTTGTTGTGATTAGGCGCTATATAAATAAAATTGAATTGAATTCAAATAAAAATTAATTTAAAAAAAAGTTTTAAAAGTGTACTTAGTTTTATTTGCTGTCAATTTGCCTAGAATGGAATATCAGATTAGAACGGCCTCTAAAATATAATATTTAATGTATTAAATAGATCAAATGATTTACAGAAAATAAAATAAAATTGAAAAACGCTTTCATTTTCACTGTATCTGTATTCTCTTTGTATCTGATTATTTCTTATTCTGCTAGAAACACTGACATACAATTTTTGCACGCAGCAATGAATTTTGTTCACTCAAATTCAGCTTTTCTTCGCTCAAAAATAAATTTCTCCTCAAAATGCAACACTTGCACCTGCAAACTTTTTTTTACGTGCGCTCAAATTTTTTTTTAAGTGTGCTCAGAATAGTGGCACAAAAATAACGCCATAGGGGAGCTCCCTCACAGGGAAATCTTCAGAGCTCCACCGTAGGCCCGCCCCAGAAGATGGATAAACCCAGCATTTCATGAACACTGTGATGGAGACCTTTGGTTTGTGTAATGTTATAAATACTTGGATACTATCCAGAGGCTCTGGACTTTTACATAAAGATAATATATTCAGACCTGTAGAAATTATATATTTAAAAATATATGATCCTCTCTGGTATGAATAACTCTGAATCACTTTATGGTAAATAACGCACTATCTGCAAAAAACAGTGAAAGAATTCCAGATCACAAGTTTATAGTTAAACATACAAGTGACGACTTTTGACCTTCATCATGTTTTATTTAATTGTGTCAGAGAAACTCAAACGTGCTCTTCGTGCAGCTGAGTACATAAAGTGTTTAAAATGGAGGCTGTGCAGGTCTGAGATCAGCAGGTCACTGAAACACCAAACTGAGGTCCTGTTAATGCTGATATATAGTGATAGTTACATGGGTGATTAATCCGTTTGACTTTTTGTCTTTAACTTTATCAATAAAACAGCTGCAGCTTTCACTGACAGCACATGTGGTACTTTAACCTTTGTACTGTTTTCATCAGTTCATTTTGCAGTTAATATGTGAACATGTTGGATAATCTGTCTGCTGTCACTGGGTGATGCTGGAGTCTGATGCCTCGGGTCCTTCTGTCGGGTAGTCCAGTTTACCGAAGAACACCTTGATGTATTTCAACACATTGAAATACATCATAAATATTTGTTGAAGGAAGTTGAATAATTTAAAAAATATAAAAGTTAAAAATGAGAAAAATACAAGCAGTCATGTCCAAAAGAAGAGGAATCTAACGGTGGTTGAATGGTTTTTCTAAGTTGAACGGAGATAGATGCCGAAAAACATACGGAATATGAAAAGTAAAAGAACAATCAGCATCCACACTAATTAATAGTTTATGCCCTTTAAATGTCATGCAGCTGTGTCAGAGATGATCTTAAACCCCGCCCCCAAACCTTTGAAGGTTCAACTTCAAAGAAAAGTGGATGACATCACAGTGGCTGCAGCCGAAGGTGGGCGGAGCTTAAACCCTTATATAGGGGCAGTCCGGAATCCCATGCATTTAGTTTACAAAGAGCACACATGCCTAGTACACATGCCTAGTACAACTCCAACCACCCAACAATTTATTTCCACTTCTACATTTCAGAGTCAGAGAAATAGTAATACAAACTTAAACATGACAACTCCACACAGTTACACCTCAGTGGAAACATGGAAGTCCTTAAGTGACCACTTTTTTGGTACAATTGTACCACAGTGGCAATCTCTGCAGTTCAACCCAGAGTGCTGCAACACTGAGCTGCCTTCCACTTTGCTGAAAGACATGTTGAAACTTTGTTCCATGTTAACGGACGCAATGGACACAACTGTGGAGAAGGGAGATCCAGTGTCCACGCAGACTGATGAGGCCTGTCTTCACTCAGTGGACACAGAGTCCCCTGAGAAAACAGAAGAAACCCGAGCAAAGGACAGCATCCTGGAAGAAAGTTCTGTAGATGACCACGGCGATAAAGAAGAAACAGAAACTCCAGGACTGGAGGACTCTTCCGACTCAAAAAACCTCAAGCTGCATTTGACTGCAGAGGAGAGCAGTCTTGATAAAACATCTACAGATGACAGTGAAAATAGCGAAATATCACTGCATCGTGCACCTACACCACCCAACATATATCTAAATGTTTTTATTGGTTATTCATCTGAGGAAGAAGCGTCTGTGTCATCCCAGATATTTCCTCCTCAAACCCAAACCACAGCCACAGTAGAACCGAAGAAAAACTACTCAGCTGATGCAGAAGACTTGGACAACATAGAAGCTTGCCCCCTGGAAAAGCCTGTGAAGAAAAAACTACATAGGTCAGTCCGTAAGTCTGATTCAGATTTTGGTTCTTATGACATCACTCTGGCATCTGATTATCTGTCTGAAGAAAAGATGTGTGTTTACAAAGTTATTCAGTTGGTAGTTTCAGAGGCCACAAGCAAAGCCTCGTCTAAATACAAGGACTTCACACGGTGCCACAACTCCGACTCTACCAGCGGTCGCCTGCTTGAAAAAATCTGGCCTCAAATTGACGAGAAAGATTTGGATCTATCTCCAAAAAGGCTGACCAATATCAACAGGGACATTTTCACCAATCTTTGCAAAGCACATAACTGCAAGGAGAAATATTTGATTTTATGTCTGAGGGAACAGCTTGACGATATTACTGTCCCAACATTTACAAAACACCTGTTGGCCTTACCAAAAAGAGTACTCACTATATATAAAAACCGAGAAGAGTACGTAAAAGTTGTTGAAAGCTTCACTAAAGATTTGGTTCTGCACGCTATAAGCAACGCAAATGAGGCAAGGGAATTGCCTCTAGGGGCAGATAAAGCCATTATGAACAGGTTTACCCACAAGATTTGGGCTAAAATTTTGTCCCAAAAGCTTAAAATGTCCTTAGAGAACACTGAAGAAGTCAGTGTGAAAGTATACAATGAACTCCGGCAAAAGTGGAAAAATCCAAACACTGTGCTGGAGTTAATGTTTAATGGCCAAGACAATATTGACAACGTGATTGTCAAAAGTTTCAAAAGAAATGCCCCATTGAAGAGACCTAATTTCTTCTCTAGGCTTTTCTCACGAGCACGTTAAAGTTTACCTGACACCTGCATCTAAAAAGCTGCGTTTTCAAAAATACCTGGGTACATGTGGACGTAGCCTAGATGCATTACATTTTTATTATAATTCTTCATTGTTAATGTTAAAACCAGACTACTTTAAAATAATTGTCTCATGAACCACCTGGTTGATAATAATTTCACCACATTACATTATAACATTTTTCTGTCCTTTATTCCGTCTTCCTTCTCTCACCCCAACCGGTCGCAGCAGATGGCCGCCCCTCCCTGAGCCTGGTTCTGCTGGAGGTTTCTTCCTGTTAAAAGGGAGTTTTTCCTTCCCACTGTCGCCAAAGTGCTTGCTCATAGGGGGTCATATGATTGTTGGGTTCTGTACTATTGTAGGGTCTACCTTACAATAGAAAGCGCCTTGAGGCAACTGTTGTTGTGATTAGGCGCTATATAAATAAAATTGAATTGAATTCAAATAAAAATTAATTTAAAAAAAAGTTTTAAAAGTGTACTTAGTTTTATTTGCTGTCAATTTGCCTAGAATGGAATATCAGATTAGAACGGCCTCTAAAATATAATATTTAATGTATTAAATAGATCAAATGATTTACAGAAAATAAAATAAAATTGAAAAACGCTTTCATTTTCACTGTATCTGTATTCTCTTTGTATCTGATTATTTCTTATTCTGCTAGAAACACTGACATACAATTTTTGCACGCAGCAATGAATTTTGTTCACTCAAATTCAGCTTTTCTTCGCTCAAAAATAAATTTCTCCTCAAAATGCAACACTTGCACCTGCAAACTTTTTTTTACGTGCGCTCAAATTTTTTTTTAAGTGTGCTCAGAATAGTGGCACAAAAATAACGCCATAGGGGAGCTCCCTCACAGGGAAATCTTCAGAGCTCCACCGTAGGCCCGCCCCAGAAGATGGATAAACCCAGCATTTCATGAACACTGTGATGGAGACCTTTGGTTTGTGTAATGTTATAAATACTTGGATACTATCCAGAGGCTCTGGACTTTTACATAAAGATAATATATTCAGACCTGTAGAAATTATATATTTAAAAATATATGATCCTCTCTGGTATGAATAACTCTGAATCACTTTATGGTAAATAACGCACTATCTGCAAAAAACAGTGAAAGAATTCCAGATCACAAGTTTATAGTTAAACATACAAGTGACGACTTTTGACCTTCATCATGTTTTATTTAATTGTGTCAGAGAAACTCAAACGTGCTCTTCGTGCAGCTGAGTACATAAAGTGTTTAAAATGGAGGCTGTGCAGGTCTGAGATCAGCAGGTCACTGAAACACCAAACTGAGGTCCTGTTAATGCTGATATATAGTGATAGTTACATGGGTGATTAATCCGTTTGACTTTTTGTCTTTAACTTTATCAATAAAACAGCTGCAGCTTTCACTGACAGCACATGTGGTACTTTAACCTTTGTACTGTTTTCATCAGTTCATTTTGCAGTTAATATGTGAACATGTTGGATAATCTGTCTGCTGTCACTGGGTGATGCTGGAGTCTGATGCCTCGGGTCCTTCTGTCGGGTAGTCCAGTTTACCGAAGAACACCTTGATGTATTTCAACACATTGAAATACATCATAAATATTTGTTGAAGGAAGTTGAATAATTTAAAAAATATAAAAGTTAAAAATGAGAAAAATACAAGCAGTCATGTCCAAAAGAAGAGGAATCTAACGGTGGTTGAATGGTTTTTCTAAGTTGAACGGAGATAGATGCCGAAAAACATACGGAATATGAAAAGTAAAAGAACAATCAGCATCCACACTAATTAATAGTTTATGCCCTTTAAATGTCATGCAGCTGTGTCAGAGATGATCTTAAACCCCGCCCCCAAACCTTTGAAGGTTCAACTTCAAAGAAAAGTGGATGACATCACAGTGGCTGCAGCCGAAGGTGGGCGGAGCTTAAACCCTTATATAGGGGCAGTCCGGAATCCCATGCATTTAGTTTACAAAGAGCACACATGCCTAGTACACATGCCTAGTACAACTCCAACCACCCAACAATTTATTTCCACTTCTACATTTCAGAGTCAGAGAAATAGTAATACAAACTTAAACATGACAACTCCACACAGTTACACCTCAGTGGAAACATGGAAGTCCTTAAGTGACCACTTTTTTGGTACAATTGTACCACAGTGGCAATCTCTGCAGTTCAACCCAGAGTGCTGCAACACTGAGCTGCCTTCCACTTTGCTGAAAGACATGTTGAAACTTTGTTCCATGTTAACGGACGCAATGGACACAACTGTGGAGAAGGGAGATCCAGTGTCCACGCAGACTGATGAGGCCTGTCTTCACTCAGTGGACACAGAGTCCCCTGAGAAAACAGAAGAAACCCGAGCAAAGGACAGCATCCTGGAAGAAAGTTCTGTAGATGACCACGGCGATAAAGAAGAAACAGAAACTCCAGGACTGGAGGACTCTTCCGACTCAAAAAACCTCAAGCTGCATTTGACTGCAGAGGAGAGCAGTCTTGATAAAACATCTACAGATGACAGTGAAAATAGTGAAATATCACTGCATCGTGCACCTACACCACCCAACATATATCTAAATGTTTTTATTGGTTATTCATCTGAGGAAGAAGCGTCTGTGTCATCCCAGATATTTCCTCCTCAAACCCAAACCACAGCCACAGTAGAACCGAAGAAAAACTACTCAGCTGATACAGAAGACTTGGACAACATAGAAGCTTGCCCCCTGGAAAAGCCTGTGAAGAAAAAACTACATAGGTCAGTCCGTAAGTCTGATTCAGATTTTGGTTCTTATGACATCACTCTGGCATCTGATTATCTGTCTGAAGAAAAGATGTGTGTTTACAAAGTTATTCAGTTGGTAGTTTCAGAGGCCACAAGCAAAGCCTCGTCTAAATACAAGGACTTCACACGGTGCCACAACTCCGACTCTACCAGCGGTCGCCTGCTTGAAAAAATCTGGCCTCAAATTGACGAGAAAGATTTGGATCTATCTCCAAAAAGGCTGACCAATATCAACAGGGACATTTTCACCAATCTTTGCAAAGCACATAACTGCAAGGAGAAATATTTGATTTTATGTCTGAGGGAACAGCTTGACGATATTACTGTCCCAACATTTACAAAACACCTGTTGGCCTTACCAAAAAGAGTACTCACTATATATAAAAACCGAGAAGAGTACGTAAAAGTTGTTGAAAGCTTCACTAAAGATTTGGTTCTGCACGCTATAAGCAACGCAAATGAGGCAAGGGAATTGCCTCTAGGGGCAGATAAAGCCATTATGAACAGGTTTACCCACAAGATTTGGGCTAAAATTTTGTCCCAAAAGCTTAAAATGTCCTTAGAGAACACTGAAGAAGTCAGTGTGAAAGTATACAATGAACTCCGGCAAAAGTGGAAAAATCCAAACACTGTGCTGGAGTTAATGTTTAATGGCCAAGACAATATTGACAACGTGATTGTCAAAAGTTTCAAAAGAAATGCCCCATTGAAGAGACCTAATTTCTTCTCTAGGCTTTTCTCACGAGCACGTTAAAGTTTACCTGACACCTGCATCTAAAAAGCTGCGTTTTCAAAAATACCTGGGTACATGTGGACGTAGCCTAGATGCATTACATTTTTATTATAATTCTTCATTGTTAATGTTAAAACCAGACTACTTTAAAATAATTGTCTCATGAACCACCTGGTTGATAATAATTTCACCACATTACATTATAACATTTTTCTGTCCTTTATTCCGTCTTCCTTCTCTCACCCCAACCGGTCGCAGCAGATGGCCGCCCCTCCCTGAGCCTGGTTCTGCTGGAGGTTTCTTCCTGTTAAAAGGGAGTTTTTCCTTCCCACTGTCGCCAAAGTGCTTGCTCATAGGGGGTCATATGATTGTTGGGTTCTGTACTATTGTAGGGTCTACCTTACAATAGAAAGCGCCTTGAGGCAACTGTTGTTGTGATTAGGCGCTATATAAATAAAATTGAATTGAATTCAAATAAAAATTAATTTAAAAAAAAGTTTTAAAAGTGTACTTAGTTTTATTTGCTGTCAATTTGCCTAGAATGGAATATCAGATTAGAACGGCCTCTAAAATATAATATTTAATGTATTAAATAGATCAAATGATTTACAGAAAATAAAATAAAATTGAAAAACGCTTTCATTTTCACTGTATCTGTATTCTCTTTGTATCTGATTATTTCTTATTCTGCTAGAAACACTGACATACATTTTTTGCACGCAGCAATGAATTTTGTTCACTCAAATTCAGCTTTTCTTCGCTCAAAAATAAATTTCTCCTCAAAATGCAACACTTGCACCTGCAAACTTTTTTTTTACGTGCGCTCAAATTTTTTTTTAAGTGTGCTCAGAATAGTGGCACAAAAATAACGCCATAGGGGAGCTCCCTCACAGGGAAATCTTCAGAGCTCCACCGTAGGCCCGCCCCAGAAGATGGATAAACCCAGCATTTCATGAACACTGTGATGGAGACCTTTGGTTTGTGTAATGTTATAAATACTTGGATACTATCCAGAGGCTCTGGACTTTTACATAAAGATAATATATTCAGACCTGTAGAAATTATATATTTAAAAATATATGATCCTCTCTGGTATGAATAACTCTGAATCACTTTATGGTAAATAACGCACTATCTGCAAAAAACAGTGAAAGAATTCCAGATCACAAGTTTATAGTTAAACATACAAGTGACGACTTTTGACCTTCATCATGTTTTATTTAATTGTGTCAGAGAAACTCAAACGTGCTCTTCGTGCAGCTGAGTACATAAAGTGTTTAAAATGGAGGCTGTGCAGGTCTGAGATCAGCAGGTCACTGAAACACCAAACTGAGGTCCTGTTAATGCTGATATATAGTGATAGTTACATGGGTGATTAATCCGTTTGACTTTTTGTCTTTAACTTTATCAATAAAACAGCTGCAGCTTTCACTGACAGCACATGTGGTACTTTAACCTTTGTACTGTTTTCATCAGTTCATTTTGCAGTTAATATGTGAACATGTTGGATAATCTGTCTGCTGTCACTGGGTGATGCTGGAGTCTGATGCCTCGGGTCCTTCTGTCGGGTAGTCCAGTTTACCGAAGAACACCTTGATGTATTTCAACACATTGAAATACATCATAAATATTTGTTGAAGGAAGTTGAATAATTTAAAAAATATAAAAGTTAAAAATGAGAAAAATACAAGCAGTCATGTCCAAAAGAAGAGGAATCTAACGGTGGTTGAATGGTTTTTCTAAGTTGAACGGAGATAGATGCCGAAAAACATACGGAATATGAAAAGTAAAAGAACAATCAGCATCCACACTAATTAATAGTTTATGCCCTTTAAATGTCATGCAGCTGTGTCAGAGATGATCTTAAACCCCGCCCCCAAACCTTTGAAGGTTCAACTTCAAAGAAAAGTGGATGACATCACAGTGGCTGCAGCCGAAGGTGGGCGGAGCTTAAACCCTTATATAGGGGCAGTCCGGAATCCCATGCATTTAGTTTACAAAGAGCACACATGCCTAGTACACATGCCTAGTACAACTCCAACCACCCAACAATTTATTTCCACTTCTACATTTCAGAGTCAGAGAAATAGTAATACAAACTTAAACATGACAACTCCACACAGTTACACCTCAGTGGAAACATGGAAGTCCTTAAGTGACCACTTTTTTGGTACAATTGTACCACAGTGGCAATCTCTGCAGTTCAACCCAGAGTGCTGCAACACTGAGCTGCCTTCCACTTTGCTGAAAGACATGTTGAAACTTTGTTCCATGTTAACGGACGCAATGGACACAACTGTGGAGAAGGGAGATCCAGTGTCCACGCAGACTGATGAGGCCTGTCTTCACTCAGTGGACACAGAGTCCCCTGAGAAAACAGAAGAAACCCGAGCAAAGGACAGCATCCTGGAAGAAAGTTCTGTAGATGACCACGGCGATAAAGAAGAAACAGAAACTCCAGGACTGGAGGACTCTTCCGACTCAAAAAACCTCAAGCTGCATTTGACTGCAGAGGAGAGCAGTCTTGATAAAACATCTACAGATGACAGTGAAAATAGCGAAATATCACTGCATCGTGCACCTACACCACCCAACATATATCTAAATGTTTTTATTGGTTATTCATCTGAGGAAGAAGCGTCTGTGTCATCCCAGATATTTCCTCCTCAAACCCAAACCACAGCCACAGTAGAACCGAAGAAAAACTACTCAGCTGATACAGAAGACTTGGACAACATAGAAGCTTGCCCCCTGGAAAAGCCTGTGAAGAAAAAACTACATAGGTCAGTCCGTAAGTCTGATTCAGATTTTGGTTCTTATGACATCACTCTGGCATCTGATTATCTGTCTGAAGAAAAGATGTGTGTTTACAAAGTTATTCAGTTGGTAGTTTCAGAGGCCACAAGCAAAGCCTCGTCTAAATACAAGGACTTCACACGGTGCCACAACTCCGACTCTACCAGCGGTCGCCTGCTTGAAAAAATCTGGCCTCAAATTGACGAGAAAGATTTGGATCTATCTCCAAAAAGGCTGACCAATATCAACAGGGACATTTTCACCAATCTTTGCAAAGCACATAACTGCAAGGAGAAATATTTGATTTTATGTCTGAGGGAACAGCTTGACGATATTACTGTCCCAACATTTACAAAACACCTGTTGGCCTTACCAAAAAGAGTACTCACTATATATAAAAACCGAGAAGAGTACGTAAAAGTTGTTGAAAGCTTCACTAAAGATTTGGTTCTGCATGCTATAAGCAACGCAAATGAGGCAAGGGAATTGCCTCTAGGGGCAGATAAAGCCATTATGAACAGGTTTACCCACAAGATTTGGGCTAAAATTTTGTCCCAAAAGCTTAAAATGTCCTTAGAGAACACTGAAGAAGTCAGTGTGAAAGTATACAATGAACTCCGGCAAAAGTGGAAAAATCCAAACACTGTGCTGGAGTTAATGTTTAATGGCCAAGACAATATTGACAACGTGATTGTCAAAAGTTTCAAAAGAAATGCCCCATTGAAGAGACCTAATTTCTTCTCTAGGCTTTTCTCACGAGCACGTTAAAGTTTACCTGACACCTGCATCTAAAAAGCTGCGTTTTCAAAAATACCTGGGTACATGTGGACGTAGCCTAGATGCATTACATTTTTATTATAATTCTTCATTGTTAATGTTAAAACCAGACTACTTTAAAATAATTGTCTCATGAACCACCTGGTTGATAATAATTTCACCACATTACATTATAACATTTTTCTGTCCTTTATTCCGTCTTCCTTCTCTCACCCCAACCGGTCGCAGCAGATGGCCGCCCCTCCCTGAGCCTGGTTCTGCTGGAGGTTTCTTCCTGTTAAAAGGGAGTTTTTCCTTCCCACTGTCGCCAAAGTGCTTGCTCATAGGGGGTCATATGATTGTTGGGTTCTGTACTATTGTAGGGTCTACCTTACAATAGAAAGCGCCTTGAGGCAACTGTTGTTGTGATTAGGCGCTATATAAATAAAATTGAATTGAATTCAAATAAAAATTAATTTAAAAAAAAGTTTTAAAAGTGTACTTAGTTTTATTTGCTGTCAATTTGCCTAGAATGGAATATCAGATTAGAACGGCCTCTAAAATATAATATTTAATGTATTAAATAGATCAAATGATTTACAGAAAATAAAATAAAATTCAAAAACACTTTCATTTTCACTGTATCTGTATCTGTATGGCTATAGAGGAGCTGTTATTATTTTGCCTGTTTGTCAGTGCTGGTATGAACCCCGTTGGTGCTGTGTTGATCCCTTTGCAAAGGTTTGAAGCTTCTTTCGATAAACCTGAGAAAGTCAGTTTGGGTCGATGCTCAGTGTATTTTTCCACAACAATCTTGGTGACGAGGATGAGATTTCTTGAGTGATTTTTGTTCTCTTTTTGTTCTCGCAGGTAGACTCAATGAGTCTGAAAGAGCGCTTATGTCCGAGCAAAGTATGGAGTAGTGATGGGATTTCCAGCTCTTTTTAGAGAACTGGCTCTTTCGGCTCGGATCACTAAAAAGAGCCGGCTCTTTCGGCTCCCAACCGGCTCTTCAGGTTGTTTTGTTGCTTTAATTAATTTATTATTAACAACAATATAAAATTATGCACAAAAGGAATTACTAATGTAAAAAAAGTGGTTTTATTTCTATATGTTTATATATAAATATATGCGGTGGCCCCTAGAGACAAAACACGTACAAACTCCAAAACACATTTCTAGCATGAACTGAACTTCCAAAACAGAGCTACCTAGATCACTTAAATTACACAATTGAAAGCATATTTGTATTGTTTGTGTATTTATACACAAGCGCTCATATACATTCAAATAATTAAAAAAAATATGTTCATTTACTTGTTACTACCACACACCAAATCCGGTTGTTGGTACTTGCTGGCTTGTGTAGCCACTAGGTAACAAAAGCTCAACACTGCCCCTAGCATTCTGGAGCACTTCTGTTGTGTTTTGTACGTGTTTTGAGTTTTTATGTGCTTCTGAGTTTTTAGTGTTTTGGAGTTTGTACGTGCTTCGGAGTTTGTACGTCCTATGGAATTTTTACGTGTTTTGGAGTTTGTACGTGCTTCAGGGTTTGTACATGCTTCAGAGTTAATACGTGTTTTGAAGTTTGGACGTGCTTTGTCTCTAGGGGCCACCGTAAATATACTTTTATTTATTCACTCCACATAAAATGTAATAAATAAATCATATAATACAAAAACCAACTATTCACATTTGAACTTAACTATTTAAATTTTCAGCTTTTTCCTTTTACAAATTTAAAGTGAAACAACACAAAACACTGCAAACCACAACCCAATTAAATATAAATTAAAATATGAAAACAAAAAAAAAGATGCATATTCTCTGTCATATGGGCCTGCATGAATAAACTTTCTGAATCTTTTATCATCTGCAACTGAAAATAGTTGTGGATGATTACTATACCTTTCTATTGTGATGTTGTTGTCCCTGGCTCTTCCCATATGGAAAAGAAATAGTAAAAACTTATATGACTTAACTCATGAAAGTGGCCACTTTCATGAGTAAATCATATAAGGCTTACATGATTTACTCATGAAAGTGGCCACTTTCTCATTACTTTCATATATTGTTTTAGTAAGTATCCAAAACATACAAGTTTCATTATATAATTTTTCAAGGGATCTTATATCTGTTTTTACTTTTGTATGCTTTTCATACAAGTTTCACACAAGACAGATACAAACTTTATAAGATTTATATATATTTTTTCCATATGGGTTTCTCTGTCTCTCCCTCCTGCTCTGTTCCTGTGCTACTGCGAGTGTAACTACCACCCCTCCCCCCTCTGCCCAGCGCAAAGCACAAGGCTCGCGTGCGGAGTGAAGCGGGGAAAAAAGTGCGAGAGAGAGAGAGGGTGAGAGAAAAACCACGGCTCCTTGGCTCATGTCGTTCACGTCAAAGATCCGGCTCTAAGAGCCATTTCGTTTGTGACCAACACATCACTAGAATTCTCTCACTACTGCTCTATTCTGGTGTGGTTGCAGTATATGGATGTATTGTGGATGGATTATCTCCGTAATTCTTCTGAACAAAAGTTAGCATTCATCCTCCAGCTTCACTGTGTTTATATTATGCTAACATAGCTGTGCCGCTAGTGATCACGTAGCAAATCATTATATACCAGCTAGTCCAACTTCTGTAACCCTACAAATGTCACTGCTGATTAGTTTTCTGTCTTCAATCATTTTGGAAGTGATAAAAGAGATGTATTATTTTATTTTTCTTATTAGAAATCTCTCAGTCAGAACATGCTGTATCATGTTTAGGTGGAAACTAGCGAGCTAACTTCCTGCTAACTTCTAACTCAATTAAATTGAATAAATTCTGTTTTCATGGATGCCTGGATGTTAAACTTAATTGTTACACCGTAAAGCAGCAATGCTGATCATTACAGATGAAATAAATTAGACAGTTTTTAACTCTCAGTGATGCCGCAGCATTTGTATGACTTTGGGACCTTAAAGGACGGCGTTTTGGACCCAGATTACTCTGTGAAGCTCGTGACTACGGTAGCGGTAATGCTCAGCTTTGTAGCTTACCAAAGTCGTACTAAAACAGTTTTGGGCAGTTTTCTGAAACATAAAATTAAAGGATTTTAAGTGCTCCTTATAGTGCGGAAAATACAGTAATCTGATTTTTTTCTTAATTTAGTAAACCCCAAAACTTCTAACAGATAATTGTACTTAGAATACAGTTGAATAAATATTAAAAAACAGATAATGTAATTATTTCTAGACAGGCTGGAGTCTTTCAGTATTCACAAACAGCATGCTGGTTCAGACGCTTCTCCTGGTGGATAGTGCTTTCTCTTTTCTCCTTGTATAAAAAAGATTTTTCATGTTAGTTTTATTTCAAAATTCATGGTTAAAAAAAATCCTGTACATATGAACAGCAGATAATAAAGAAAAGCGAATGGTTCAGTCTAACACATATTCTGCAGTAAGACATTGAACTTAAGTAAAACTGTACAGTTATAAAACTTGACTTTAATCTGAGCCAAAATGATTTTCTAAGACAGTCTGGTGTTTGCTAAAGCTAGTGACTGGATATCAGCCACTGATAAAGTGCTGTGTAGTTTTCTCAGTGTCCATCTCGCCTCCTTTTAAAGTCTGTCATTTTTAACCCAGAACAGTCACTCTGAGGGAAACAGCAGGTCTGCGTTCAGGAAACAAACTGCATTTACTTATTTTGTGCACGATTTTGTGTTGACAGCTGCAATAAACTGGAGACTATCACCAGGACACGTGGACGTGCTTCCTGAATCATCAGCAGGTGTTAAACAGCTGACAGGTGAGATGGATGTGTACAGGTAAACTGAGGCTCTACAGAGCTGATGTGGTGTTGTGAGGAAAATGTTGGCTCGTTATTTATGTTACAGAAACAAAGAGACACAAGACCAGGCAGAATTTTTAAGTAATTTAAGTCATATAATTTTTGTCTGAAGATGAAAGTTTATCGTTTATATACAAAAGATATATATATATATATATATATATATATATAGAGAGAGAGAGAGAGAGAGAGAGAGAACATATAAACATTCTTTCTCTCACCCTCTCTCTCTCTCTCGCACTTTTTTTCCCGCTTCACTCAGCATGCGAGCCTTGTGCTTTACGCTGGGAAGAGGGGGGAGGGGCGGTAGTTACACTCAGTAGCACAGGAACAGAGCGGGAGGGAGAGACAGAGAAAGAGCCAGGGACAACAACGTCACATTAGAAAGGTATAGTAATCATCCACAACTATTTTCAGTTGCAGATGATAAAGGATTCAGAAAGTTTATTCATGCAGGTCCATATGACAGAGAATATGCATGTTCTTTTTGTTTTCATATTATAATTTATATTTAATTGGGTTGTGGTTTGCAGTGTTTTGTGTTGTTTCACTTTAAATTTGTAAAAGGAAAAAGCTGAAAATTTAAATAGTTAAAAGTTGAAATGTGAATAGTTGGTTTTTGTATTATATGATTTATTTATTACATTTTATGTGGAGTGAATAAATAAAAGTATATTTACGGTGGCCCCTAGAGACAAAGCACGTCCAAACTTCAAATCACGTATGAACTCCGAAGCACGTACAAACTCCAAAACACGTAAAAAAACGTAAAAACTCCAAAACACGCACAAACTCCAAAACACGTAAAAACACGTACAAACTCCAAAACACGTAAAAACACGTACAAACTCCGAAGCGCGTACAAACTCCAAAACACGTAAAAACTCCGAAGCACATAAAAACTCAAAACACGTACAAAAGACAACAGAAGTGCTCCAGGATGCTAGGGGCAGTGTTGAGCTTTTGTTACCTAGTGGCTACACAAGCCAGCAAGTACCAACGAGCGGATTTGGTGTGTGGTAATAACAGGTAAATGAACTTCTTTTACCCGAACTTTTTATTTGACTATATATGAATATAGTGCTTGTGTATAAATACATAAACAATACACATATGCTTTCATGCTTTCAATTGTGTAATTTAAGTGATCTAGGTAGCTCTGTTTTGGAAGTTCAGTTCATGCTAGAAATGTGTTTTGGAGTTTGTATGTGCTTTTTGGAGTTTGTACGTGTTTTGTCTCTAGGGGCCACCGCATATATTTATAAATAAACATATATAAATAAAACCATTTTTTTTTGTACATTAGTAATTCCTTTTGTGCATAATTTTACATTATTGTTAATAATAAATTAATCAAAGCAACAAAACAACCGTAAAAGCCGGTTCGGAGCCGAAAGAGCCGGCTCTTTTTAGTGAGCCGAACCGAAAGAGCCGGTTCTCTAAAAAGAGCCGGAAATCCCATCACTAAACCAGACATGTCTACTTTTTAATGCACAGGTACGATACAAAGTCTGCATTTTGCTAATTATTCTAAATATTCCTAACTATTTAAACATTTTTCAGTATCCTGCACTGTTTGTACTCTAATTTTAACAACTGTACTGTACTCTGCTTTGGTAACTATTGTCCATGATGGAAAAATGTAAAAATCATGTTTCTGTTCTGTGTCCTGTTCTGTTTGTATATGTGTGTTTGTTTTTGTTTTGTACTGCTGATACAACCAAATTTCCCCTTGTGGGACAATTAAAGAATTATTCTATTCTGTTCTATTCTTTTCTATTCTAATTGATATCATATCCACCCAGAAATCTCGAGTTCATCATTTTGCCCTCCCACAATCATTTGAATTAAAAATTAAAAGAGCAGGAATGTTAAAATTAATAATAAAAGGAATTTGTTGGCTTTTTCAAAAGGTACAAATAAAATATTGTTGATAGACCTGCCCCCTTTATTATCTACAAAATAAAACATTAAGCCTTGATCTGTTCTGTTATTCTTCTTTTCAAAAGAAAAACATTTCTAGTCTTCCAGTGTTCTAAAAAATTAAAAACAAACACAAATATAAGATTATTAGAATTTTTAAATTATAAATACTTAACATTGGAAAATACTACAACTGTTAACTATGGTACAGAACTTAACAAAATGTCATTAAAAATTATAAATACTGATAAAAAAAAAGTCATTCTTTTTAATTTATAAAATACAATCTGTCACATTTTTGAACAAAGTGAACAAAGGAACTGTACATTTTGTTCAAATTATTCACACTGATTTTTTTTGAATCTGTACAATTTGCTTCCCCTTTATTTTAACATTAACTTTGACTAGTTCCTTATCAAAGGGACTCCACAGCTCACTGTCAATGTACAGACTTTGTCCATTCTCCAGCAAAACCTCCAGCTGGCTTGGCATTTCTGTTGTGGCCACAACAATGATGATATATAATATTATGTCAAATCTGAAAACCTATTTCTAAACATTTGTTTGTTTAGCTTCTTCATACCTCAATCCTTGTAAATGCTGTGCTGTGCAGCTGTAAGCCATACAGGACTGGCTCCACTTCATGTGGGAGAGGCTGATGTGGTCTCCCACGTTCAAGTTGTAAACGGCTGCCTCCCGCCAGAGGCAGACTGTCATGGTATAACCATCCTGAAATCACAAACATGACAGCATTAAAGATTTATTAATTAAATAATAACAAGTCCAGTAAATAGGGGGAAAAAAGCCCACAGCCTCGTACATTCTGTACCAGCAATATGAAATTTGTCACATTAGTTTAACTATTTTCAATATAAAACTTACCTCCTTTAGCTGGAGATTTTTAAGGGGAACATGTTGTTTCCCTGACATCACTTTTTTTACAGCAGAAAACTGAAAAGTAAATTTAAATTTAATGTCAGTAATAGTCAGTGTGTCACGATCCTGGGTCTTAAGACCCAGTGTTTTGAGTTTAGTTTATTTGGATGTTTATATGATTAAGCTCATGAGTTTTTCTAGTTCTTTGTTATTAGATTCCCCTTGTGTCTTCCAACCCAGCGGTCCCCAACCTTTTTTACGCCACGGACCGGTTTAACGTCAGACAATATTTTCACGGACCGGCAGGTGTCACGGATAAATACAACAAAATAAAATGATACGACCGAGACAAAAACTGTGGTATTTTTGTAAATATAATATTACACGCGAATTCACTGTGTAATTGTGTAACTTTATTAGCAGCATCCTCCTGAAATGCACCAACAACATTGAGAGTAACATCTTCCTCTCTCCCCCTTAATACTCTGGTTGCTATGGTAACGCGTAAACATTTCTTTCAAAATAGGACACACAACTACAAAACAAATATAAAAGTACAGGAAAATATATAACTCACCATAACGCTCAATCAGTGAGAGCCCTGTGCTTGTTTCTCTGCAACGAGACAGTCCCACCTGGGCGTAATGGGGGACAGTGACAGCCGAAGTGTGTTGCTTATGTTCAGTCTGCTCCTCAATTTTGTTTTCGTCGCTGTTACTGCAGAAAACCCCACTTCACACAGATATGATGTTGGAAACGGCAACAGGGTTTTTAGTGCTTTTGTGGCAATCTCGGGGTATTCTGCCATGACTTTTATCCAGAATACTGGCAAAGCTGATGTCTCAAACATACTTTTAAGGCCGCCGTCATTTGTGATTTCCAACAGTTGATCTTCTTCTTGCAAAGACAAGCTGGATTCACCCGGTTTATTGACAAATGGGTCGCGGATCCATTCCTTGTCGGTTCGTGGGTCTTTTGTGATTGGGAAGTAGCGCTCGAACTCTTTTAAAAGCAAAGACAGGTGATCGTGCACTAGCTGCGAGAATGATTGCTCAGGCAGAGTCTCTTCCAAAAATCCAGCCAATGTTTGAAACATGTCAAATATGCCTCTGTTTACGCGTCGTCTCCACAAGTCCAGTTTGGCTTTAAATGCAGCTACCTTATCTGCCAACTTGAAGACAGTTGTCATTTTCCCCTGAAGGGACAGATTGAGTTCATTTAGTAGGCCGAATACGTCGCATATGTAAGCGAGTTTTGCGACCCACTCCTTGTCACTGAAATGTGCTGCCAGCGGTGACTTCTTTTCTGAGAAAAATCTCTGCAGCGGCTCTCGTAATTCAAAAACTCTGGCGAGTGATCTCCCTCGGGACAACCACCTTATTTCTGTGTGCAAGAGAAGGCGCCTGTGCTCCGCGTTCATCTCCTCACAAAGTTGCTCGAACAGGCGTGATTTGAGGGCGTGTGCTTTGATGTGGTTAATAACTCCAACAACATCATTCAATACGCTGTTAAGTTCTGGTGGCATTTTTCGGCTTGCCAGCATTTCTCTGTGAATGACACAATGTGTAGATTCACATTCAGGTGCAACCTCCTTAATCCGAGTAGTCAAACCAGACAGCCGTCCGGTCATGGCAGCAGCTCCGTCTGTGCATATGCCGACACAAAAAGACCATTTAAGTTTTCCTGATACATAATCATCCAGTGACCTGAATAGTTCTGCAGCTGTGGTTTTGGTTGTCAACGATAGTGCACACAACATATCCTCATGCACATCCTCCTGATAAAGGTATCGCACATAAACAAGTAGTATTGCCTTATTGTCCACATCTGTAGACTCATCATCCTGCAAAGCGTACCATGGTGATGAATTAATTCTCTCCAACAACTGTGTCTCAATGTCCTCTGCTATTTCATCAATGCGACGAGTAACGGTGCTAGTCGACAGAGGCACCTGTGCTATCTTTTCAGCCGCCACCTCCCCAAAAAGTTCACAGCAAATGTCTTTAGTGGCAGGAAGGATCAATTCTTCACCAATAGTGAATGACTTTTTAGCCTTAGCAATACGGTTAGCCACCAAGTATGATGCTCTCAGTGCACCTGTATTTGTTGTTGTGGAGGCCCTCAGTAATTGCTTCTGTCCCTGTTGTTCCCGCTTTTTTCTTTCAAAATACTCCAAAGACTTGTTTTTTAATGTTGGGTGCTTGGTCTCCAAGTGACGAAGCAGTTTTGAAGGCTTCATTGCCTCATTGGAGAGCCGGTCGCCGCATATTATGCAGAGCGGGCTTGGTGCGTGGGAATCGCCTGTTGCGATAAATCCATATTTCAAGTAGGTATTTTGGTATTGTCTGTTAAATGCAGCTTTCTTTTTCTTAGTGGTTGTCATACACTCTTCTTCTGTCTCCTCACTGGGCCTTTTTCCCTTTGCAAAGAAACCCTCCAAAGACATCTGTTTTTTACTCATTTTGCTAGCTTGTAGGTTTAATATTAGCTACTAATGTATCTTGACATGCGTCAAGAGTCAGTCGTAGACGGAAGTAAATGAGAGAATTCGGTCTTTTTCAAAATAAAACACTGTTCAGAGTCAGATAATAAATAAAATGAAATTAATGTAAGTTATTTATTTTTTCCGTGCGGTACGAGCCTCAACTCTCACGGCCCGGTACCGGTCCGGGGCCCGGGGGTTGGGGACCACTGTTCCAACCCCTGTTAAGTCTCCCTTGCCCTTCATGTGTTTCATGTCTGTTATGTTGTCAAGTTCATGTAGTCATGTCTGCGTTTCATTATGTTTCCTATTTTATTTTCTAAGAGGTTCTGTGTTTTGTTTTACTCTTTCCCTGTGGTGTTGTTGTGTCCACGTTGTGTCTACTGTGCCTTTCTGTCCCATGTTTCAGGTCCCTATGTTCTGTCTTCTCAGTTGCTGTTAAGTTTGCATGTCTAGAGTTCAGTCAGTGTGTTTCCTGTTTTACTTTGAAGGTCCATGTCTCATGTGAGTGATTCTAGTTTTGCTTCCCTTGTCTCGTCCAGCCTGATTACTCCCAGCTGTGCTCTCCTTCTGTGTCTCATTCCCTCGTTATCCCTCAGTGTATTTAGGCCCGGTGTTTCTCTTTGTCAGTGTCGTAGTCTCCCTCATGGCTGTGTTTTCCTATGTGTGAGTTTATCCACGTCCCAGTTTAGTTTTGTTATGGTTTTCGTGCCATTCTGCAATAAAGCAGCCTTTTGAGTTTAATTTCTGCGTGGTGAGTTTTGCGTTTGGGTCCTTCTCCTGCCTGCACACAGCCGAAACATGACACAGTGTAGTGATCCGTGATCATTAGAATCTAGCATTTACAATGCAAGTGCATGTAGACATAATGCAAATGGGCTGCATAAATACCAGAAACGGTTTGAGGAAAATATTTATTTTTCTAAATTGTGGTTAATAACAACAGAATTAAGTGTCTGTTTGACAGCAAAAACAAAAATGATCATTTTAAGTATAAAAATACAAGCAGTAATGAGTTATTTGAAAACTCTTAGCTATGTAAATTCTAATGCAACCACAAATACTCCACCACCTCCCCTTGTGCTGTGATGAGCCCGCCATTGGCTGAACTCATCTTCAGAGGAGTGATAGGAGCAGGAGGATAGAGGAGATATGTGAAACAGTGAAATCATAGTTCTATTCACAATTCACAATTTGGCAGTCTGTGGCTTTGAATTTGTAAACAGCAGAAATTATTTAACTTTATTTAAATGCCTAAAATGTTTGTTGTTTCAGTATACTTTGACTGAAACTGACTGGTATTTAATTTAATTGAAATGTAATTGAAACATGGCTCAATCAAGTCATGGAGGGAGGAATCAGGTGAGATAGTAAGCTGCTGTTATATACAGGGGTGCACATAAGTGATCCGCAGGTGCGCATTTGCTGATAAAATAAAAGACGCGCAACAGATGAGAAGTTGCAACGCACGTTCGAGTAAATAAGATTTTCTGGAGGAGGACAGACATTTGTTTGGAACTCTTAAAGACGTTGAAGAAGCAAGTTCCTTTGAGCAATTACTTTGGTGTTCCTCCACCTCAAAAAAATGTCAGAAGGAGTCTGAACCACAAAAGAAGTGTATTCTCTGAAAAGTGGTTGCAGGAGGTGAGCTGGCTTCAAACAAATGATGAACGCACAGAGATGTGGTGTAGAATATGCCATGAAAATCCCACTCTGGCGCACAAAAACAGTGCCTTTTATATGTACGCAAACACGCATGGCAATTTCTTATCTGGTACACGTCTTTTAGTTTGACAGCAAATGCGCAACTGCGGACCACTTATTTGCACCACTGGTTATATACAATATTAGTGTACAACAGTCAGATAACATGCTTCCAAGTACAATAGACAGTGCAATGTTTAAATATAAATAAACATAACATCCTACGGCAGCTATTCACAAAAGTAAAGACAAACAAACAAACAGTAAAACTTGTAAACCAGAAACTGTGAGATGTTGATAATCCAGTGAAAAGTGATGAGTAAAGTGCTCTGACGTTAAGCGCTCAGGTGCAAAACTATTGTGTCCAGTAGTTTTTAAGTATATATATATATGTTGTTGTTATTATTATTATTATTATTATTATTATTATTATTATTATTATTATTGTTACCATTATTGATCAGATTTTACAAAATTGCTCACATTGTCTGTGACTGTAGCACTAACCTTGCCTTGGATTTGGAAGTCAGCATGAACCTGACTTATTTCGGCGGCAATAACATCATAAGTGTGATGGCCTCTTATCCTCTCACATGCCAGTGCAGCAGACTTGCGATCCAATGTGTCTGACTCGATCCAGTGACATGTGATGCCAATGAAACTTCTGTGATGCTCAGTCCAGATATCTGCTGTTGTGCACACATTTTGAGTATGTAGAAGAATTTCAGTTATTGCTTCCTTCATTTTTGGAAAGGTATTCTCAATTTCAATTTTCAATTCAATTCAATTCAATTTTATTTATATAGCGCCAAATCACAACAAAAGTCGCCTCAAGGCGCTTCATAGATACAGAGAAAAACCCAACAATCATATGACCCCCTATGAGCAAGCACTTTGGCGACAGTGGGAAGGAAAAACTCCCTTTTAACAGGAAGAAACCTCCGGCAGAACCAGGCTCAGGGAGGGGCGGCCATCTGCTGCGACCGGTTGGGGTGAGAGAAGGAAGACAGGATAAAGACATGCTGTGGAAGAGAGACAGAGGTTAATAACAGATATGATTCAATGCAGAGAGGTCTATTAATACATAGTGAGTGAGAAAGGTGACTGGAAAGGAAAAACTCAATGCATGATGTGAGTCATCAATGTTTTTCTGCAAACAGGAATCCTGCCCCCATTTAGTCCTTCAACCATCTTACGGAATGAGGTGTTCTCAATGGTAGAAAAGGGCTGCACTTCATTGACTATGAAGTCAAAAACCAAGGAATTTACTCTCCTTTGGGTGATGGCTGGAGTGCTAAGGATGGCTTGTTTGAGAGGAGGATGAGCTGTGTCTTTGCCACTTTGTTCATCACCATGATCTGATGTATTTGCTTTGGGTAAACTGTGTATAACCCTGGGATGCATCCTCTGAAAAAAAAGATAAAATTTTACTGATGAAGAAATAGTTTTGCATTCGAGATCACTGCAAAAAGTGCAGCCTTACTTAATGTCCACTAAGGTTGGGCGATTGGACGAATATATCGACTATCAACAATAGGTTGAGCCTTTCGACAATTGTTTTTACAAGAGGAATTTAAAAAAAAAAAAAAAATTGCCCATGAGGAAGTATAATTATAATGTTAGTTGAAGGTAAGAGAAGCAGTCAACAGAAAATATAATAGTGGTGTTTTAACGGCATGAACAAATGCAGCGATTCATTTACTCAAACTCATAATAGAATGAAAGAAAAGCAGTAGTCTATGTTCAGGAAAAAACAAAACATTTCATTTAAATAAACAAACCACAATGGTGGGAAGGGATACAAAAAAACTGACTTCTTTTTCCACTTTAACTGTGTTCCAGTGTTTATGTCTTAGATACTCGAACAAACATCAAATAAGTTAAAAACCAAAATGTCACTTCCAGTGACCATAAAAAAATATCAGAGGTAAAGTTACGTTTTTTGTGCAATTTGGTGCATCTCGAATAAATAAATGAATAATCCAAAAAGTAGCTATGTTAATACAGAAACTCCAACAAGAAAAGAAGATAAAATATCCCCCCCAAACTAAACTTTCTATTTATGTTCTAAATGTGCAAATCAGTCCGTGCATAATTACATTGCTCCGCCCATTAACAAGTCACCAGCGCGATTATGTTTATCGTTTGATTGACGATCGTCGGTTGGAAAATTTTTAAATCTCGCCCAACCTTAATGTCCCTCCCACTGTTAATCATTTTGAGATTGCTTTCAGAACTGCACACGATAATTTGCATCAAGTTTAACAGTCAATGAACTAATTTAGCTAACGCCAGCTGACAATGTTAGCTAAAATCACAGCAATATTATATCGAAGCTACTGAAGTGGCACATAGCCTAGGTAACTACCATAACTAAAATAAATTATTTGCAGTATGCTAACGTTAGTTTTTTAAAATAACTTACTTTTAGATGTTTTGTTAGGTTGGAGGTGGATTCTTTTGACGCAGAGAGCATCTTCTTTGCTGGCAAGCAGAGTTTGCATTGCACTGTTAAATTCCGCCCATCCCTTTCTTCTTTGAAAATGAAATGGTGTTGGAACTTAATAGCTTGTTAATCTACAATATGTGAAACATATGTCAAATATATCCCTCATGAATTATATCAAGTCATCTTGACCAACAAAGAACATTCCTGTAACAAGGTAGAAGCCGCAATCACTTTTTGGCAGTGACTTTTATGTATCCTTTATTTATGCCGTTAAAAAAAATTCTTGTTTACTTTAAAAATGTCTCTTTTAAGAGTAATCTGGCCAAGAGGACAGCTGAAATTGCAACAAATGCAAAAATAGTTCTGTAAACATATTTTAAGTGGACAAAAGGAAGCTGATTGATTATAATTAAGTACAATAACACAGCTACAAAGATATTTGAGAAACAGGTAATTTTTTAAAAGTTTGTTTATACCCCCTTTGCAATACCTGTTCACCAAAGTCTATTTAGCAACATACATAACGATATTACACATAAAAAACACACGGAAACATTGGAAATCAGTTCTTGGCAGGCAATCACTTTTTGGCACAACACCGGCTCTATTGTTTGACTGACGCCACCAACAGGACGCTTTTTTTTTTTCTTTTTTTTTTCTTACAGCCTCCTCTCGCGTGTTTTGTTTGGGTTTCCAGCCACAATGCTTGGCGTGGAATGACCAAAATTACAGAGGACGCCATGTAATCCATTTATTTCAACAAAGTAACTGTATTCTAAATACCACCTTTTTAAACGGTGTTAATCCCTGAGCGAACAGGCAAGGGAAATGGCTTTTGAAATGCAGTTTATTAAAGTGCAATTGAAAAAAAGGTTTTTGAAATGAAGTTTATAAAAGTGCAATTCGAAAACGTTTTTTGAAAAGAAGACTTAAAAAGCATTTTAAAAATCAATTTATTAAATTGGAATTCAAAAATGAATTTACAAATGCAGATTTTATTCTACAATTCATTATTTAAGCACAGAATTTTTTATTTCGATGCGCATGGCACTTGTGGTCCTCCATACGGTCCGACTTTGCACATGCGCAGTAAGGATCGGGAGTCCTGATCCGTAACTTTCTTTTTAGTTTTTGTTTTTCTCTACATTATATAGAAATGTTTCATTATTGGAAACATTTTAAGAGATACTTGTTATTCGTAACATCTTAACAGATACTCTGACCCATAACTATCGTAAAACGCTTCAACTGGAAGTAGACACCTTTCGCGCATGCGGGGTACCGATAGGGTTTCCGGTACGGATCGGGTAGTGACACAGACAGTCACCACCCGATCATTTTACTCCCAGTGTACGAGGATACTGCCCCCTGCTGACCGAGCGAATGATCCGTATTGTAAACTGAATTAGCGTCATTACAAATGGGTGTAAAATCTGATTTATTGATAGTTGAGTGTGTTTGTGATTGTCTGTGTGGAGAGGATTGATCGGAGTAGTTATGATGATGTCCACTCCTCACTGTCAATTGTCAGAAAACACTTAATCTGGCTCATGAATTTTCACATGACATATTACAAGTTTTTATTTATATACACACACTAGGCTATATTTTGATATGAAAGCTGAAAATGCACCATCATAATACAGCAGATTCACAGGTTTACAGTAACAATACTGAACACAAACAACAGATTTCAAGAACATGAACAACAGATACAGGTAGAGAGGATGTGTTACAACCCAGGTATATTTCATAAATGTAATTTATGGAACTAAATTAAACAAAACATGGCTCATTATGACTTCTTGGCTAGTACGCAGTAACAAAGAACTCCACCGAGGACAGGCCACAGAGGGCAAAAGAAATTAAACCGGTGATAACCAAAAACACAAGAATTAGCAAAAACTGTCACAAATGAAAACGGGTATCAGAACACAAACCAACATGTGGGGGAACCACAAATGGGGAACCCTGTCACTAAAACCTGTGTGTGTGTGCGTGTGTGTGTGTGTGTGTGTGTGTGTGTGTGTGTGTGTGTGTGAACAGTGCAGACACATTAGTTGTTCAGTTGCATGCAAATGTGGCTGCAGTAGCCTGGGCACCTGTCCTCCGAATAAAATGCCAGTAGTTGTCTTCTTTTAGCTGTGCCAACATATCCTGTAATACAAAAAAAAAAATCAAACCGAGTGAAGAAAGGGCTCCAAGCAGCATGGTTTTCATCATGTCATGCATCAGTGAGATTTTCATTGTTTGTAATGACAGCAATATAAGATTATACAGTGTTGTATACCTCGGGGGCAGTGTTTGTACTGAACTCCAGATTGAAGGCAGATCTCAATTGTGTACATGTTAAAATGCTGTTCTCTGTACTTTTCTGAGAACCTGCTCCATGTGCAGACGCCTGTGTAAAGCACAAGCAAAAAAACAAAACAAAAAACATTTATATGCTGCCAGTGAAAAAAATGTGACAACAGCAAAAAATTATAATTTCATAATTTACTGAAGCCCTTACTGTGAAGCCACTTGAAGTGTGCTCGTCTTCTGAAATATTCAGTAGACACAAGGTCTCTGAACATGGAGCACACTAGAGCCACTTTGAAGATGCTGTATCTCCTTCGTGTAGAACAACCTCTTCCAATATGTCGATGAGGACACATGCTGGTAACTGTAAAATATAGGTCAGGCAACAATAATGAAAATACAAAATTTGTCCACCAAGTTACAGAAATATGAGGACTGAAAATACATTACATTCAGTACTGTTTTCATAACTATTACTTCATTCCACTACTGAATAATGCCTCTTTCTGCCCTGATGGTGCTACCTGTGATTCTAATTACTAATTCAGTTACATCAACATTTTAAATAAAAAGGAATAAAAGAGCTTACCTCCAGTATCCGATTATTAAGTGATGACGTGACGAATCCTACTTCCGGACCTAAAGTAGTCTGCGTTTAATATGGCTTTTGTGTTGTTAATATGTTTAATGCTTTGTATTTTCTTCTATTTAATCTCAAAAAGCTCCTAAAAACAGTCAGTGATCACTGTTGACCTCCCTCGGCTTTTATTACCTCTAATCATTTATTTAAGCTCAGTTTTTAAAACCTTAGGATGTAGCTACAGCCCAGCCCATGCAGCAGTATATGAATGACTAACCTCGTATTGTGGATGGATAATCTCAGTTGTTCTCCTGGCTGAAGTTTGGTCCTTTTACAGCATCCTGCCATGCGATTACATTTGTTCCTGACCACCGAGAACACTCACGTTAACTTTTATCGAGTGGAAAAAGTTAGCTTGTTTATGTTATGCTAACATAGCTGTGTCGCTAGCGGTCACATAGCACATCATTATATACCAGCTAGCCAAACTTCAGTAACCCTACAAACGTCACTGCTGTTTAGTTTTCTGTCTTCATTTATGTTGGAAGTGATAGCAGAGCTGTACGTTTTAATTTGTTTCCAAAACCCTGCAGTCAGGACATGCTATGTTGTATTTAGATGGAAGCTAGCGAGCTAACTTCCTGCTAACTTCTAACTTCGTTAAATGTCATAAATTCCATTTTCATGGATGCCTGGATGTTAAACTCAATTGTTACACCTGGTAGAGTAGAATGCTGATCATTTTATTAAAGATGAAAGACTTTAGACAGTGTTTTAACTCTCAGTAATGCCACAGTGATCATTTGATATATGGACCTGCAGCAGAGTTTCGCCCCAGACACAGCTAGTGACGTCTGACTTAACGACCGGATTGGGCACCTGTCAGCGTCAGCCTTTAATGGAAAACATGATTATCACATTACATGGACGTGAAGATTACCAGCATATATGTAAACTTGCATTGTGATGAATAGTCTCAACATTAACATTCTGTGGTTATCTCATTGTTGTCCTCTGTGAAAAGCTTACCTCTGTGAAAGATAGTGGAGATGAGGTGCTGATGCAGAGAGCATACTGTAAAGTAAAAGAAATCTTTAATATGTTTTAATGTTATATTGAAGTAATGGCACGAAAAGGAAAATTCTCACCATCAGCATAAAGATGCCGCAGCAATTTCCATTGAACTGCTGGGAAAAGAACTGTAAAAAGAAAATGTGTCCTTAAATGAAGAGAGCTGACATGCACCTGCTAGTTTTTTTTTTTTATTGAATTATTATGTACCTGATGAGCTTTCAAACCTTTGCATTGAAAACATACCTCAAGTTCTCTTCCTGTTTTCTCCATTCAGGATCCGGAGTCAGTAAAGGCTGCTACTCTCCTGGCATTGTAGAGAATACAGATAACACAAAAATTAAATGTTTGCCATTAACAAATAAATTCATAAAGTAGGGATGCAACAATACATTTTTCAAACTGATACGATACAGATCTTTGAATCTGAGTATTTACCGATACCAAGTACCAATGCTGATACTTCTACCACACAAAAAATGGAATGAATTTGAAGGCAGGTTTTATTTTTTTGTGTGTTTGTTACAAATAATAATGGTGAATAAGATTTTTTAAAATATATATATTAATAGAAATGACCCAAAAATTCTAAATTTGGGTGAAAAATAAACATTTTCTGTTAAACTTTTACCGATTTTCCACACTTCAAGTATCTGTTCATGGTATTGGTTAACAAAAGATATGGATACGATTCCATTTGAACCGTATGGGCCTGGAACCAGTATCGGTGCATCCCTATCATGAAGTAGCCTAAGAACGAGGCTGCTTTTAGATGATCTTGCCAAAGAACGCACTTGGCCATTGAACAAGGCCAGAAAAACTTGTCATTTCTTTAGTGTCAACCTAAATATGGCTTGGTAGAGATCATCTCCAAAACCATCAGGGCGAAGTGAGTCCAGAAAGAGTATCTGTCTCTCAGCTACCAATATAGCCTGAAATGGACATGTTATCATCATCCATGAAAAGACGACATGACAACCTCCATTATTTTCTATGAGATGAAAAAACACAGAGCGAGAAAGACAAAGGGCACTCACACAGAGCAGATAATGGTCAGCTTCGCCTGCCTGCTTCAAGCTGGAAAAAGCAGGATGTCCTTGGACCTAAAGTTTTCCTACAGGTATTGGTACAAATGAGTAAAAATACACACACAGGAGAAAAATCAACAAAAAACGTACCGGCAAGCAACAAAGCAGGTTGACTTGTGGATCGTTCCCGGTGGCCACGATGTAGAGATCAGCAATGTGAACATCTTTTCCCTAAAGGAAACACACACACACAAAAACCCAGCCCAAAGCCAGCCGACCGCTGCCTCCTCATCTCCTCCTCCTCCTCCTCCTGGGACCTTTAGGGAGCACTCAGCACACGCAGGTAAACCATGCACTGTCACAAAATCTCCCAGCATCACAGGCCCTCTCCCGACACTGAAATCTCTCCTCATTTCTGTTGTTTTTCCCTTATCTGTCCCATCCTTTTTGGTCCGATTCGCCATATCTCCAGAACCGAAAAGGCCATCGCCGCGTGCACTTCACCACAGCGTCCGCCAGCCACCAAAACCCCCGCCTAGACACCAACACTAGCTCTCTACACCAATTAGTTTTCCAGTTATTCCACTTTTGTCCCATCCTCTCCTGGCTTTTGCCCCATAACCCCTAACCCTAATAATGAATTCTTCACAGAACATGATGTAAAATAACAATTTTCAAACATGTTTACAACAGTAACATTTATTGCTTCATTTCAATAATGAATTCTTCACAGAACATGATGTAAAATAACAATTTTCAAACATGTTTACAACAGTAACAAAACATCACTTTTGTGTAACATGAATAAATAGAACAACTTACTACAAATCACACATCTTTTACACGTTTTCATCAGAACATGACTTCAACATGCACTTGATTGGTGGATTAAGTAACACCGTTCATTTACTTCTTCTTTTTGGACACTAACTCCCTTCTTTTATGGACAAATGCCTGGTATGACCGGGCGCCCATGCCTGCAGCCTTGCACATACTGACGGTATATATCCTTGACCCTGACTGAAGGGTCCGTCTTCACAAACGACAGCTCCTCTTCTGACTACTGCCTACTGACATTGGCTGGCATGAACACAGCTCTTGTAATCACAGTGTCAGGTTCTTCATCCTCTAGCTCAACGGGAACTTCCACGGGATCCTGTTCCAGTAGGAGTGTTGGAGGCTTCTTCTTTGAAGTTACTGGATGGTGCACCATCCGGTATGGAATGTCATAGTGCAGCTTGTACAAAGTGAATCCAAAGGTTCTGTCACAAACAGATGTCGACATGATCTTCCACTTCTGAAGGTCCGCTTGGCTGACCTTGAGCTCCATTAGCAGATCCTTGATCTTGTCGTAGCATACAAAATCATGGTTCATGAGGAGACCTACTGAACTGACGAGGACAAGGATCTTCTTATGAGTAGAGGCATCAATTGTTCCTGGAACCCGTTTCAGGACGTGGATCAACCATGGCATGCCATGTTCGCGGTACTTTTCCAGATTGCGAGCATAGCAAATCGAACGGCGCTCCATTTCCATGGCTATGTCTCCTACCAAGGCTGACGAACGTGCCTCAATTGAAGGCTCTTTGTCGTCATTGTGGACTTCTACAAAGTTCCAGGTTGCCCGGCGCGTTCCTCTGAGATCCCGAAATTTAAGGTCAGGAAACCACCTCAGCTTCATTTCCAGGAAGCCAGCCTTCAGGCACTCTGAAACATCTTTGCCGGACTCTTCGATGAGCTTCCTGCCCTGGAAAAGGTGAATGGATTTGTAAAGGACTCCCTTGTAGCGAGGTTCTCAACTAATGATGAGAGGTTGATGTGTCCCTTCAAAGTCTCAGGGCATTTAGTTGCTTGGAGCTCAGCAAGAGGGATCTTTTCATTCCTACGGAAAATATTTTGCAGCAACAGGAGAACGAGTGAAGGGCCAAGTACTGACGGCTCACATTCCATGTTGCATGTGAGGGAGAAGAGCCGTTGGACTCGCAGAACCTGTAGGTTGTCCTTGGTCCAGTGTGATAAAGGTGGAGGTGTGTTGTCAATTGCTGCCCCTGTGGCAGGACCAAGCGCCATGAAGCCCCGGATATGCGTGGCACTGAATTCGTGGCGAGAACTTGTGCCCAGGGCTGAAGAATAGACAATGTCAAGGTTGGACAAGGGGTGTCCATGAAATGCCTCTTCAAGCACTATCTCTAGCTGAAAGGCTCTCCAGACTGGAAGGAAACCGCCCTTGCCCCTGTACTGTTTACACAGATCCCAGAGCTCCTCGACCATGTGGGTGAGACATTTTGACAGGATGAACTGCAGACTGGACTCTTCCTCCTCCCACTTGAAAGGTACCACCAAGGGGAGTTCATCCAATAGCTTCTGGATGTAAAGAATGCGGAAGAAAGAGTGAGCCTGGATAGGTTCCTTGAGTACTCCCAATTCATGTTGATCCAGCGCCTGGACCATCTCCATGCGCAAGGAAAATGGGCATATGCACTTCTGGGCAAGGTCCCGCATGTGTACATAGTAGTCCTCCGCACGGGTATCAAGAGCTTTTATATAGTTGGGGTGGCTGAGCCCACCATTGACTATCAACCCACTGATAGGGTGGCGAAACGTGGACTTGTAGTGGGTGTGGGGACTGTCCACGTAGAACTGCCAAAAGGTGACAAAGGGCGGTGTGGCAATGTGGGCCAAAAGTGGATCGACGTCCAACTCGTGTTGGTCCAACTCCGTCTGCATGTTTGCACACTCATGCATGGACATGGCGGTAAACAACGTGACTCTTGGACCAACCAAGTGCTGTAACCCCGCTCTCGACCAAAACAATTGCATGTTTGGGTCTTCTGGCGTCAGACTGCATGCCACATGGAGAGAACAACGAATGATGTTGTCAAAGTCCGTGATTTTGGACAAGATCAGAGGTTCACGTGACTTCTGAAACACAACAACCTTGCATTACATGATATTTTCTTTGCGATACATTAGCTAAAGTAACAAGATATACTTACAGTAGATTCCATGGAGTGTTCCAAACCCAGGCTCCAGAAGTCTTCCCGAGTCAGGCAGATATTGTCATCCTTCCCTAGGAGTTCTCCTGGAGGTAGGTTTTGGTCCAAAACATATTCGAGCTAAATGAAAAGACCACATCATGTGAATTTGCTTCAAAATATTATAGAAAATAATAAAGAAAACGAATGAAAGGGAAAAATACTAAATAAGGCTGGAATTACTCTCATGCTTCAGCAATTCTAAAACCATCAATGACTTTGACTTACAAAGATTTAACATGACTGCACAGAAATGTGCCTTACCAGACTGGACTGAAGAGGTTCCAAGTCTTTCTGCCACTTTGCTCCTGGACTGGCATACTGATGATCAATCTGCCATTCCAGAGTCTGCCATCTACTAGCTCCACTGTGAGACTTTTTGGCACAATCTCCCATCCAGTCCAGAATTTTAGGAGATTTGTCAGCTCACTTGGTGTTGCTGTGAAGAAAAAGAACGTGTATAGTTAAGCATTGAGCTTTGAAATAAATATGAGGTTTAACAACCTTGAAGAAATCCAAACAAAATATATTTTTAACATTGCAATAATATTGGCTCTGATCAGCTCATATTGGCATTCCCCTCCTGCAAAATGGCAAACCTACCATTTAGAATAAAATGCCTCATGTAGCCTGTGATTCTGCATTTAGTTTGAAGAGGACAGTCATCATCTTCATCTTCAGGCCACATAATCTGCTGAAGAAGGACCTGTAACAGAACATCCATAAAATATACCCCAAAAATACATTGTGAAACCAAATAATGTCTTGCTCAACATAACTTGAGGGTGTATACGAGAAGCAGAAGAAGCAGAGGGAATATCCCGTTTAACTTATGCTATCTGTTTAAGTTTAGATAGTATTTGTAAAGATATTGACCATATCCTTTTCTGAAAGTGTGGATATAATCTCGCCTGTATGGATGCATTTACACCTAAATTTCCCCAACAAAGGATGTTTTAATTCACCACTATTCCAGTGAAACACGAGTCTCCCATCTTCCTGCTACCGGTCTCGAGTTTTTGTTCACCAAAGCACACACCAACTTCATACTGACGGACAGATCACTGCCCTATTCCCGCCTTGTCTGACCGTGTTTTGTGGCTTTGGTTCACTTCACCTCACTCTTCCACATTCTTGTCATTAAATCAGGCCGTTCTGCAACCATGGCAGCCATTCACTCTATGGCTTTATTCATGGTGTATTTTACCCCTTCACTAAATGCCGTTCTCGTTTCCAACATTATATTTGCAGTGTTCGTCTATCTATCAATATCTGCGGAGTATTTTTTTTTAACGAGTATCCTATTTTCTAAAGCACAGCATGTAAAGGTTAGCTTGGTTAGCAGGATGCTAGCATGTAGCGCTTAGTGAGACACGCCTCAGACGAGTTGCGCAAAGACCCCGTCTGTGTACTTTATACGTGAGCAACGGATTTAAATAAAATTAACATTTCAAAAGACAAACTTGAAGATAAAAAAAAAAACAATATACTTACCGGAGAACCGCCAGGGTTTGCCGCTGCCATCTTGCCGCTCCTAAATTCAAAACTGCCTCTGCAGACAGGTCAGGCAGGGGAGGCGTGGAAATTGTCTTTGAGTTAGTCAAACGTTTTCTTCAGTTTGAGTAGATGATAAAATAAAATAAAAATAAATGGGATTTTAAGTAGGACTAGGCGTTATGTAATGATCTCTATTTAGGAGAAAATCTTATTCACTCACCTTTAAACAGCTCTCTTTTAGGAGACACACTGCTGGCTAACAGTGTCATGTGATCAAACAGTGTAATTTAATTGGCTGAGAGCCGCTCGTCTCGATCTAGTGCTGATTGCTCTGGCTTGGGTCATTTAAGTTCATCACTTTTGCAGTTGAATTTTTTGCAGGTGAATTGTTTGCAGGTGAATATTTGATGGTGAATTTTTTGCAGGTGAATTTTTGCAGGTGAATATTTTTGCAGGGAAATTTGGAGGATAAAAATTCAGTGTTAGAAATTCAATGTCTAAAAATAGTTGAATTTTGATGATACTATAATTTCCTTTGGGATTAATAAAGTATTCTGCTTCTGATTCTATCATTTAATTTGTGCCTTTTCCAGCGGATTTTTCAGCTACTGCAGTAAATCTTGTCGATATTCAGTTTGTGGGTAATCTATTATTTTCTTTCGCAACTTCTAAAAGTTTGACTTAAGGGAGCAGAATATCAGAAAACCCTCTCTATAGTTTTTATTCCTTTTTGGCCTTCATTAATAGAAGATTATATTAGCTTAGTGTCCCTATAAAAGTGTCCCTAACAGAAAATTTAGACAGCTGTATTTAGGGCTGCACGATTTTGCATAAAATCAGAATCACGATTTTTTGGCTTAGAATTCAGATCACGATTTTCTTTTCCAATATAAATATTTATTGCACTTATTAACTGCACATCAACTTCATAACAGTTGAGATTGAACATAAAAACAATAAATGTCTCACATTTTGTCGTTGCCGCAAAATGTTGTACTGCTTGTAATTCTGTCTCCACCGTTGCTCGACACTGCGAGCAGGTAGTGGAACCTGGAAAAATAGTTGCGGGACGGCACTGTGTAGCGTTTGTCTAGGGTGTTGATCATTTTCCTAAATCCCTCGTGTTGAACAGTGTTGATGGGAGCCATATCTTTAGCCAGGTGATAAGTGATAGCCTCCGTAATTTCTTTGTGCCTGCGGGAGTTCGACGGGTATGGGGAGGCGCTGTATAAGGTTCCCGTTATTGATGTTTGGGTGGTTGACAAGGACGGATTTTCTCCTGTCACTTTCGTGGCCTTTACAGCTTCGTCATCTCTCGCATGCTCGCCGTTGTTTTTTTCCCTGCCAGCTGGCTTCTGTATCACGTGGTATAAGGCTCCGCCCTTGTCATTTGTTGAGCAGGAAGAGAGAGCGCTTGTTTTCATGCAGATTATGTCCCGGATCAAAATGCGGTACAATCATCGTTTTTTGTTTTTTTTTTAATCGTTGTCCTTTGGAAATGAGATCGCGATTTTCTAACGATTAATTGTGCAGCCCTAGCTGTATTATTAAATTACCTTCACAAGAATCAAACACATAACATTTTTATTGCTTTGTAGTAAAGATAAAAGCAAATGACTGATCTATCATAATTTCTCTGTCAAGTAAGCCGAGTAGAAACAAGTTCAGTTTGCTTATGACCATATACACATTTACATTTACAAGTTTAAGGAGATACTGTTAAGACTTTATATTAATAATTGTAAGCATTTACCTTACTGGGCTCAGTGCTGATCCACTGAACTAGTCACTGAAATCCGCAGGAGGATGTTTTTAGAGCTTGTCTTGAAAGGAAGTTGTGGTAACTCGCTCTGCACCCCAACCCCTGACTTACAAGCATTCACAGTCAAGTCAGTAATATCTGCATTCTGTTTTTCATTGTATGTTTTAGACCGACATACACACACTCATGCAGTCACACTCAAAATGTAGAGTGGTTTAGTGATTTTCAGTAGTTTCAGGCTGTACAATACTATGTACAAATTTAAAGGTAAATAATTCAACTTCATCTCTTTCTTACAGGTATTCTTGAGCACACGTCACTCTTCCAGCTCAGGAAGCTTATGACTTCTTAATAATCCAAAATGGCGCCTGTATATTTGACATGCCGTCTATCACTCTCTTTTATTTGTTTTATTCTATTGTTTTTAGTTGATTTTGTGCAACATGATCGCCAGACATTATTGGAAATAGGTTTATTCACCCAACTTTTAGCTCGGTTTGAAAATGACAACCAAGGTTCTCTGCCTCCCTATTTGGAAGTAACACCACAGCACTGGCGTTCCTTACTACTGCCACTGGATTAAGAGCGACGCAGGAGGCGGGGTAACCGTGGAGGTCGCCTCGTCAAGCTGAGAATCCGGATTTCTTGTTTTCCCCATGAGCTTCACTCCATTCATTGATCCTGTCTGCAACTCTTGGTGCCACTGGGTGCTTTGGACCCGGTGGACTCCTGGTTGGTTCCTGTTGTGGGATCTCTTGAGAAGAGAATCCCCTCCTCTTCAACGTCTGTGTTGGCGTGGAGTGGAGGGAACAAACCTCCGACCGGTGGATCTAGTTGTCACTGCCTTGGAAGTTCCTGACCCAGTTCCTCTCAGATTGGGTTTAATTAATGCCAGATCGGTGAAAATAAGACCTTCATGTAGAAGGAATTTTTCTCTTCCCATGTGCTGGATTTTCTTTGTTTGAGTGAAACTTGGATTCCATCCGGTGAGTTAAGTGTCTTTTCTGAATTACTGGCTGTGCCTTTTTTAGTGTTCCGAGAGTTTCTGGCCACGGTGGAGGGCTAACTGTTATTTTTAAGGCACATCTTGACTTTAAGCAGCTATCCCCATCGATACACCACAGCAGTTTTGAACTCTGTTTGTGCAAACTTGGCCACTCGCCTTCTCTGTTGTGTGCGATTGTTTATCGGTTATGCAGTAATTTTTCTAACAGACACATCCTGAAGTTTGCTGATGACACACTGATCGTCAGTCTTTATGTGGGGGACGAGTCAGGCCATGGGCTGGTTGTAGATGATTTTGTGGATTGGTGTGATGAGTCCTTCCTTTCACTAAATGTGTCAAAAACTAAAGACAGGGTTATTGATTTTAGGAAGTCCTCTTGCTCATCACCTACTATCAATAAAGATGCTGGTATTGGGATTGTGGAGAGTTACAAATATCTAGGTGTGGTATTTGACCATAAACTGTGTTTTGAATCTCATGCTGATGCCACTACTAAAAAAGTTAAACAAAGACTGTTCTTTTTAAGGAAAATTAGATCTTTTAATGTCTCATCTGAGATGTTGTCTTTGTTTTATAGAAGTTTTATTGAATCTGTGATGACTTTTTGTATAGCTGCCTGGTTCGGTAACCTAGAGGTGAAGAATAAGAATTGGTTGGTAGCACAATTTCAGGGCGCTGGCAAGATGGACTTTTGGCCATTTACAACAAAAATGGGCCTGGGAAGGCTCATTCTATTTTTAATTGTTTGAACCATCCACCTCACAGTGAGTTTGAGTTGTTGCCTTCTGGCTGCCGTTTTAGAGAACCTTTGAGGAAGACCAAAAAACTCCAGGTTTCTTTTATCCCCACTGCATCCCATCTCCTTAATGGCAAATAACCGTCCTGTGACTTTCTATTACTATTATTGTCATTATTATTTTATATTATGGTTTTGTTTACTTTTATGTCTGCTGCTAAACTAATTTCACCTTTTTGGACAATAAAGAATTTGAATTGAATTGACCAGATCCTTATGCATGGTGATTTTAATATACACGTCTGCTGCCCAGGGAAGCCCCTGGCCAAGAACTTTCTGGACTTAGTGAACTCTTTTAGTCTTGTTCAGTCTGTTAAAGGTGCCACTCAAGGACTGGGCTCTCCCAAGCCCAGGAAGGTGTCAATTCCGTTACGGGACAAGTTGATCAAACCCAAAATTCTTCTTTAGGTTTTTAGAGAACAAGTCTGGGAGACTCTCTCAGGGTTAGAGAATAAGCGAGACTATACAAAAGACATGAGAAGCCAAGCGAGAAGGAGAAAGTGCGACTGCCTCCGTCAAGAAAGAAATGATGATGATAAGATAAGATAGCCTTTATTAGTCCCACACGTGGGAAATTTGTTTTGTTACAGCAGAAAGTGGACAGTGCAAAGTTCTATAGCAAAAATTAGAGAACACTGGAATACAGTAAGAATAAGACACTGTGCACAACTGTACAGAATAGAATAAAATAAAACACTATATACAAGCACGGTGGCACGGTGGTTAGCACTGTTGCCGCACAGCAAGAAGGTGCTGAGTTCAATTCCACCATCAGGATGGGGTCTTTCTGTGTGGAGTTTGCATGTTCTCCCCGTGTTGGTGTGGGTTCTCTCCGGGTACTCCGGCTTCCTCCCACAGTCCAAAGACATGCAGTTTGTGGGGATAGGTTAATTGGTTAATCCAAATTGCCCATAGGTGTGAATGTGTGAGTGAATGTGTGTTGGCCCTGCGACAGACTGGCGACCTGTCCAGGGTGTACCCTGCCTCTCACCCTATGACAGCTGGGATAGGCTCCAGCGCCCCCCGCGACTCTGAAAAGGAAAGGCGGAAGCGAATGGATGGATACTATATAGAAGCTCTCAATTTACCAGTGGATCTACGTCCCTACCCTCACCTATGGCCACGAGCTGTGGGTAGTGACCGAAAGAACAAGATCGCGGATACAAGCGGCGGAAATGAGCAACCTCCGAAGGGTGGCTGGCCTCTCCCTTAGAGAGAAGTTAGTGAGAAGTTTAGCCTTCCGGGAGGGCCTCAGAGTAGAGCCGCTGCTCCTCCACATGGAAAGGACCCAGTTGAGGTGGTTCTGACAAGGATGCCTCCTGGGCGAGGTGTCCCACCGGGAAGAGGCCCCGGGGCAGACCCAGGACACGCTGGAGAGATTATATCTCTTGGCCTTGGTGTTCCCCCAGATAAGCTGGAGGTGGCTGGGGAGAGGGAGGTTCTGGGCTTCTCTGCTTAGGCTGCTGCCCCTGCGACCTGGCCCCGGATAAAGCGGATGAAGATGGATGGACTATATACAATAGGATAAAAATAGAATACAAATGCTATATACAACTGAGTAAAAATACAACTTTGTCAGTAAAAGAGTATTGCACTTAATTTTATTGTACGTGTCATGAAACATGAATATAAAATATACAAGAATCAAATTATGTGTGTGGTAATTTTTTGCATAGTTAAACATTAGAATTATAAATTAATTTTGTTATAAAGTTTAAGATTTAAATTTTACCTTTCCTTTTGTAAAATCTTATGTCTACTGGATAGACCCAACCCCTATTATTGATTGTATACAACATATTGATGTAGTAACAATGACATGATTTATTGGCCTTTTTACAGACAAATTTTTTAGTCTGGTCCAAGTCAGTTGACACCCGTAAACTTGTAGCTTTTTTCAGTGGTTTGATTTGTTTTCACAAAGATAAAATTCTAAGTGACACCAAAAAGCTAACAACAAACCATGTGAGATGGTTCAGTCTACTTATTGGTCAGATGCGTCTGCAGCAGGAGCAACAAAAGTAAATACAGGAAGAAGGTGCTGTGTACTGGACTGTTGGGGAACATGGAGAATTTATGTTCATTCCAGGGTTAGTTGCTAGCCCATGCAGACATGTTTGCACATTTGTGGTACTTTCCCGTACTGAAAACTCAAAGCATACAAGGCTACAGGACAAGGCTGGATGAATTAATGTATTTTTTTGTTTGTTTGTTTTACACCAAAGCCATGATGTATTCCCAACTACACTCTGACTATTACTAGGCATCAGCAGGCTATATTTATCTATTCCTCTGTTCCTCTGTGCAGTGGTGTCTATGCTTTTGAATATTTAGCAATTGAGATGTTTTTTCTTTTATCCCTCAACCCTTTAGAGAGAAGTAAATTTCCACTCAGCTGTGTGTGTTAGAAATAGAAATACTTGTGGTGAGTAATAAATCACGAGTAAATTTAGTCTTTAGTGGTTGAAGTAGTCGAAAGCCCCAGTGAGTAAGCCTTTTCTGAGAAAAAGTGAGAGGATGTAGTGATCTAAACTGAAAGTTTAACTACACTTGTAGCAGCTTTGCTAGTTCAAAACTCGTTATTTACATTTATTTTCATTTTGAAAATGTGAATATGAATGATGCATGAGTCAATTATACCATGGTTTGCCTTTTTTGTGGAGTTAAATAAAGAATTATACCTGAAAGGTCAATACCTTTCTATAGACTTTAATGCCATCATATTTGTTATTGAAAACAGAGTCCTGTTTAGTTCCTGTGTGATCCAGATAGTTCCTGCTTCAAGCAATGTTCTGAAAATGCAGAATCTGGGGACGAGGGGGACGACTTGCCTCCCCTTTCGGTTAGTGATTACAGTTAGATTTAAATCTTCATGTTTTTGTTGCATATTTTAGTATACTCTTGTAATTTTCTTGCAAAATCTTCATTTCCATGTTAGGACCTTTACTATTCTATTGCTTCATGTCTTATATTGATACTCATGTGTCTTTTGTGCCCTGCCTTAAGTCTCACTTCCCCCTGTCTAGTTGTCAAAGATGATAATTTGTCTCAGCTGTGTCTTATTGCCCACATGTCTCTCCTCTACCCTAATGACTTTTCTCTGCATCTTCATGGTGTGTTCCTGCATGAGTCAAAAGTCCAAATTTCTGAGTTCCCAATTTGAAGTTGAATCTGGAAGGCCCCTTCTATTTGGATTTTATACTAACTAATAACAATCCAATATAAATAACAGTAAAACTGTAATTTTTTTAAATCTATGCTGCCCTGTTGTGTATTTGTGATTTGTTAAATAAGCCACACAGAGTACCAGCAGGCTCCATTCATGGATGTGTTGCAGCTGCATTTTTAAGCGCAAAAAGAAAAGTACTATGTTGTATTTCTAGTGATACCTGAATAGGTCTACCTTGTCTCTTACTTTTTTTCGACTTAACTACTGGGATGTAAAAGAACTGTAAACTCAGGAATTACATCACTCCCAAGTTCGGTGTTCAGACTTTGAGGTATCTGAAACTCGGTAATAGTCATACTCGTCATTTGTCTTCTGTCAGTTTTTGTTTGTGGTGCCTTATGTGTCTGGAAGGCTTTCTACTTTTAAATTCTGCTGTTTACTCCCTGTTTCTGAAGTTTCAAAGAATTCTTCTACTTCACCTAAATAAAAGTTTCCTTTTTTAAAAAAATCCATTTTGCTTTGAGAGCACTTAGCTCAGAACAAACTGGCCCATTGCAGCACTGAAGACTGTGATTATTGACTGTATATAAAAGATAGAAGGAGTTTATGGCTTTGAAATATCTAACTAATATGAAAGTAAATTAACTTGTATTCCATGTAAGGGTCAACAGGGGATGTCTTTCCTGGTTTCAAAGAGTAGTCTGATCATGAATAAAAACCTTTATGACCTCGTATTATGACCTAGTTTGACCTCAGTAAACACATTCCTTATGAATTTATTGTCTCAGTTGATAGTTGCACGTCTTATTAAATACAATATGATGTGTATTTTATAAAAAGTATTAGGAAACATTTTTTGAAAATTAGTTTTTGTATCATTATAATTATATTATAAAAACATTATCATAGTTAGGCCACAGAGGCCAGCTCAAGGCTGGATCCAGGGCTCTTGGAAATAGTTTTAAACATGAATAAAGGGCACTAGACCCTGAAAATAAAAAACTGTCTGTTCTTTAAAGATAAACGTCGCTCCAGTCTGAAAGCGAATGTATTTAAGTGGAGGGTGGAGTGTAAAGTATGTTGCCCCAGCTTCCTTGTTCAAAACAGACTCAGCAGATTGTATACAGTGGTTCAACTATAAGCAGTCCTGAGGCAAGTAAATGTGATTTTTTTCCTTTCATATGCATATTTTTTCTATTTGAAGAGGAAAACATTAGTAAGGAAAGTGTTTCATAATCAGGACAAGTCTGTCATCAGATATCCTACTGAAATTAAGGAATTGTCACGATCCTGGGTCTTTTGACCCAGCGTTTTGAGTTTTCATTTATTTTGATGTTATGGTTGTTTAAGTTCGTTAGCTTATCTAAGTTCATTTACTTATTAGTTTCCCCTTGTGTTTTCAACCCCTGTGAAGTCTCCCTTACCCTTCATGTGTTTCATGTCTGTGTGTCTTATGTTGTCAAGTTCATGTTCAATTCAATTCAATTCAATTCAATTCAATTTTATTTATATAGCGCCAAATCACAACAAAAGTCGCCTCAAGGCGCTTCATAGATACAGAGAAAAACCCAACAATCATATGACCCCCTATGAGCAAGCACTTTGGCGACAGTGGGAAGGAAAAACTCCCTTTTAACAGGAAGAAACCTCCGGCAGAACCAGGCTCAGGGAGGGGCGGGGCCATCTGCTGTGATTGGTTGGGGTGAGAGAAGGAAGACAGGATAAAAGACATGCTGTGGAAGAGAGACAGAGGTTAATAACAGATATGATTCAATGCAGAGAGGTCTATTAATACATAGTGAGTGAGAAAGGTGACTGGAAAGGAAAAACTCAATGCATCTTGGGAATCCCCCGGCAGCCTACGTCTATTGCAGCATAACTAAGGGAGGATTCAGGGTCACCTGGTCCAGCCCTAACTATATGCTTTAGCAAAAAGGAAAGTTTTAAGCCTAATCTTAAAAGTAGAGATAGTTTCTGTCTCCCGAATCCAAACTGGAAGCTGGTTCCACAGAAGAGGGGCCTGAAAACTGAAGGCTCTGCCTCCCATTCTACTTTTAAATACTCTAGGAACAACAAGTAGGCCTGCAGAGCGAGAGCGAAGTGCTCTAATAGGGTGATATGGTACTACAAGGTCATTAAGATAAGATGGGGCCTGATTATTTAAGACCTTGTATGTGAGGAGCAGGATTTTGAATTCAATTCTGGATTTAACAGGAAGCCAATGAAGGGAAGCCAAAACAGGAGAAATATGCTCTCTCCTTCTAGTCCCTGTCAGTACTCTTGCTGCAGCATTTTGGATTAGCTGAAGGCTTTTCAGTGAGTTTTTTGGACATCCTAATAATAATGAATTACAGTAGTCCAGCCTGGAAGTAATAAATGCATGAACTAGTTTTTCAGCGTCACTCTGAGACAGGATATTTCTAATTTTAGAGATGTTGCGCAAATGGAAGAAAGCAGTCTTACATATTTGTTTAATATGTGCGTTGAAGGACATGTCCTGGTCAAAAATGACTCCAAGGTTCCTCACAGCGTTACTGGAGGCCAAGGTAATGCCATCCAGAGTAAGAATCTGGTTAGATACCATATTTCTAAGATTTTCAGGGCCGAGTACAATAACCTCAGTTTTATCTGAATTAAGAAGCAGAAAGTTAGCGGCCATCCAGGTCTTTATGTCTTTAAGACATTCCTGCAGTTTAACTAATTGGTGTGTGTTATCTGGCTTCATGGACAGATAGAGCTGGGTGTCATCTGCATAGCAGTGAAAATGTATGCTATGTCTTCTAATGATGCTGCCTAAGGGAAGCATGTATAATGTAAACAGAATTGGTCCTAGCACTGAACCCTGTGGAACTCCATAATTAACCTCAGTGTGTGAAGAGGACTCTCCATTTACATGCACAAATTGGAGTCTATTAGATAGATATGATACAAACCACTGCAGTGCAGTACCTGTAATACCTACAGCATGTTCTAATCGCTCTAATAGGATATTATGGTCGACAGTATCGAACGCTGCACTGAGGTCTAGCAGGACAAGCACAGAGATGAGTCCACTGTCAGAGGCCATAAGAAGATCATTTGTAACCTTCACTAAAGCTGTTTCTGTGCTGTGATGAGCTCTGAAACCTGACTGAAACTCTTCAAATAAACCATTCCTCTGCAGATGATCTGTTAGCTGTTTGACAACTACTCTTTCAAGGATTTTTGATATGAAAGGAAGGTTGGAGATTGGCCTATAATTAGCTAAGACTGCTGGGTCTAGAGATGCTTTTTGAGTAAAGGTTTAACTACAGCCAGCTTGAAGGCCTGTGGTACATAGCTGATTATTAGAGATAGGTTGATCATATTTAAGATCAAAGAATTAATCAATGGCAGGACTTCTTTGAGCAGTTTTGTAGGAATGGGGTCTAAAAGACACGTTGATGGTTTGGAGGAAGTAATTATTGAAGTTAACTCAGAAAGATCAATTGGAGAAAAAGAGTCTAACTTAACATCAATGGTACTAAGAGTAGCTGTAGATAATATTACATCTGTGGGATGATTACTGGTAATCTTTTCTCTAATGATAAAAATTTTATTTGTGAAGAAGTTCATGAAGTCATTACTAGTTAACGTTAAAGGGATGGTTGGCTCAACAGAGCTCTGACTCTTTGTCAGCCTGGCTACAGTGCTGAAGAGAAACCTGGGGTTGTTCTTATTTTCTTCAATCAGTGATGAATAGTAAGATGTTCTGGCTTTGCGGAGGGCTTTCTTATAAAGCAACAAACTATTTCTCCAGGCTAAATGATGATCCTCTAAATTTGTGACACGCCATTTCCTCTCCAGATTACGAGTCATCTGCTTTAGGGTACGTGTTTGAGAATTATACCACGGAGTCAGGTACTTCTGATTAGAGACCTTAGTTTTCACTGGAGCTACAGTATCCAGAGTCGTACGTAGTGAGGAGGTGAAATTATTAACAAGATAATCGACCTCTGTTGGGGTAGCGTTCAGATAGCTGCTCTGCTCTGTGTTGGTACAGGGCATTGAAGATGATAACAGTGGGTGGATTATATTCTTAAACTTAGTTACAGCGCTTTCAGAAAGACATCTACTTTGATAAAATCTACTCTCCACCGCTGTGTAATCAATTATTGTAAATGTAAATGTTATCAGGAAATGATCAGACAGCAGAGGGTTTTCAGGAAACACTGTTAAATGTTCAGTTTCTATGCCATATGTTAAAACAAGATCTAGAGTGTGATTAAAGTGGTGGGTGGGTTCTTTTACATTTTGAGAGAAGCCAATTGAGTCTAATAACAGACTAAATGCCATGTTGAGGCTGTCATTTTTAGCATCTACATGGATGTTAAAATCACCCACAATAATTATTTTATTTGAGCTCAGAACTAAATTAGATATAAAGTCTGAGAAATCAGACAGAAACTCTGTGTAAGGCCCAGGTGGACGATAGATGATAACAAGTAAGACTGGTTTCTGAGTTTCACAGCTGGGGTGGACAATGTTAAGCATCAGGCTTTCAAATGAATTAAAAGTCTGTCTTGGTCTTTCATTAATTAATAGGCTGGTGTGAAAATTGCTGCCACACCGCCCCCTCGGCCTGTGCTTCGAGGTTTCTGGTAGTTAGAATGACTCGGGGGTGTTGATTCATTTAAACTAACATAATCATCCTGCTGCAACCAGGTTTCTGTAAGGCAGAGTAAATCAATTTGTTGATCAATTATTAAGTCATGTACTAACAGAGACTTGGAGGAGAGAGACCTAATATTTAATAATCCACATTTCACTGTTTTACTCTTTGGTTCAGATGTGGATACTGTACTGTTCTTTCTTTTTGATTGTTTATGTTTAAGTTGTTTGTTGCTGGTTTTTAGTTTGTTTTTTGTCTTTTTGGAAGCTGACACAGTCTCTATGGAGATGGGTTTTTGGGGGGTAGCAGGAGTCTGAGTGGTGTCCCAGAAACGATGTGGGCTTCATAGATAATTGGCAAACCTTCTGGAGGAAACCTGGTCTTGTTAGGAGAGACGGCATCCATCCCACTTTGGATGGAGCAGCTCTCATTTCTAGAAATATGGACAAATTTATTAAACCCCCCAAAATATGACTATCCAGAGTTGGGACCAGGAAGCAGAGTTGCAGTCTTACACGCCTCTCTGCAGCTTCTCTCCTCCTGCTACCCCCCCAAAAACCCATCTCCATAGAGACTGTGTCAGCTTCCAAAAAGACAAAAAACAAACTAAAAACCAGCAACAAACAACTTAAACATAAACAATCAAAAAGAAAGAACAGTACAGTATCCACATCTGAACCAAAGAGTAAAACAGTGAAATGTGGATTATTAAATATTAGGTCTCTCTCCTCCAAGTCTCTGTTAGTACATGACTTAATAATTGATCAACAAATTGATTTACTCTGCCTTACAGAAACCTGGTTGCAGCAGGATGATTATGTTAGTTTAAATGAATCAACACCCCCGAGTCATTCTAACTACCAGAAACCTCGAAGCACAGGCCGAGGGGGCAGTGTGGCAGCAATTTTTCACACCAGCCTATTAATTAATGAAAGACCAAGACAGACTTTTAATTCATTTGAAAGCCTGATGCTTAACATTGTCCACCCCAGCTGTGAAACTCAGAAACCAGTCTTACTTGTTATCATCTATCGTCCACCTGGGCCTTACACAGAGTTTCTGTCTGATTTCTCAGACTTTATATCTAATTTAGTTCTGAGCTCAAATAAAATAATTATTGTGGGTGATTTTAACATCCATGTAGATGCTAAAAATGACAGCCTCAACATGGCATTTAGTCTGTTATTAGACTCAATCGGCTTCTCTCGAAATGTAAAAGAACCCACCCACCACTTTAATCACACTCTAGATCTTGTTTTAACATATGGCATAGAAACTGAACATTTAACAGTGTTTCCTGAAAACCCTCTCCTGTCTGATCATTTCCTGATAACATTTACATTTACAATAATTGATTACACAGCGGTGGAGAGTAGATTTTATCAAAGTAGATGTCTTTCTGAAAGCGCTGTAACTAAGTTTAAGAATATAATCCACCCACTGTTATCATCTTCAATGCCCTGTACCAACACAGAGCAGAGCAGCTATCTGAACGCTACCCCAACAGAGGTCGATTATCTTGTTAATAATTTCACCTCCTCACTACGTACGACTCTGGATACTGTAGCTCCAGTGAAAACTAAGGTCTCTAATCAGAAGTACCTGACTCCGTGGTATAATTCTCAAACACGTACCCTAAAGCAGATGACTCGTAATCTGGAGAGGAAATGGCGTGTCACAAATTTAGAGGATCATCATTTAGCCTGGAGAAATAGTTTGCTGCTTTATAAGAAAGCCCTCCGCAAAGCCAGAACATCTTACTATTCATCACTGATTGAAGAAAATAAGAACAACCCCAGGTTTCTCTTCAGCACTGTAGCCAGGCTGACAAACAGTCAGAGCTCTGTTGAGCCAACCATCCCTTTAACGTTAACTAGTAATGACTTCATGAACTTCTTCACAAATAAAATTTTTATCATTAGAGAAAAAATTACCAGTAATCATCCCACAGATGTAATATTATCTACAGCTACTCTTAGTACCATTGGTGTTAAGTTAGACTCTTTTTCTCCAATTGATCTTTCTGAGTTAACTTCAATAATTACTTCCTCCAAACCATCAACGTGTCTTTTAGACCCCATTCCTACAAAACTGCTCAAAGAAGTCCTGCCATTAATTAATTCTTCGATCTTAAATATGATCAACCTATCTCTAATAATCGGCTATGTACCACAGGCCTTCAAGCTGGCTGTAGTTAAACCTTTACTCAAAAAGCCATCTCTAGACCCAGCAGTCTTAGCTAATTATAGGCCAATCTCCAACCTTCCTTTCATATCAAAAATCCTTGAAAGAGTAGTTGTCAAACAGCTAACAGATCATCTGCAGAGGAATGGTTTATTTGAAGAGTTTCAGTCAGGTTTCAGAGCTCATCACAGCACAGAAACAGCTTTAGTGAAGGTTACAAATGATCTTCTTATGGCCTCTGACAGTGGACTCATCTCTGTGCTTGTCCTGCTAGACCTCAGTGCAGCGTTCGATACTGTCGACCATAATATCCTATTAGAGCGATTAGAACATGCTGTAGGTATTACAGGTACTGCACTGCAGTGGTTTGTATCATATCTATCTAATAGACTCCAATTTGTGCATGTAAATGGAGAGTCCTCTTCACACACTGAGGTTAATTATGGAGTTCCACAGGGTTCAGTGCTAGGACCAATTCTGTTTACATTATACATGCTTCCCTTAGGCAGCATCATTAGAAGACATAGCATACATTTACACTGCTATGCAGATGACACCCAGCTCTATCTGTCCATGAAGCCAGATAACACACACCAATTAGTTAAACTGCAGGAATGTCTTAAAGACATAAAGACCTGGATGGCCGCTAACTTTCTGCTTCTTAATTCAGATAAAACTGAGGTTATTGTACTCGGCCCTGAAAATCTTAGAAATATGGTATCTAACCAGATTCATACTCTGGATGGCATTACCTTGGCCTCCAGTAACGCTGTGAGGAACCTTGGAGTCATTTTTGACCAGGACATGTCCTTCAACGCACATATTAAACAAATATGTAAGACTGCTTTCTTCCATTTGCGCAACATCTCTAAAATTAGAAATATCCTGTCTCAGAGTGACGCTGAAAAACTAGTTCATGCATTTATTACTTCCAGGCTGGACGACTGTAATTCATTATTATCAGGATGTCCAAAAAACTCACTGAAAAGCCTTCAGCTAATCCAAAATGCTGCAGCAAGAGTACTGACAGGGACTAGAAGGAGAGAGCATATTTCTCCTGTTTTGGCTTCCCTTCATTGGCTTCCTGTTAAATCCAGAATTGAATTCAAAATCCTGCTCCTCACATACAAGGTCTTAAATAATCAGGCCCCATCTTATCTTAATGACCTTGTAGTACCATATCACCCTATTAGAGCACTTCGCTCTCGCTCTGCAGGCCTACTTGTTGTTCCTAGAGTATTTAAAAGTAGAATGGGAGGCAGAGCCTTCAGTTTTCAGGCCCCTCTTCTGTGGAACCAGCTTCCAGTTTGGATTCGGGAGACAGAAACTATCTCTACTTTTAAGATTAGGCTTAAAACTTTCCTTTTTGCTAAAGCATATAGTTAGGGCTGGACCAGGTGACCCTGAATCCTCCCTTAGTTATGCTGCAATAGACGTAGGCTGCCGGGGGATTCCCATGATGCATTGAGTTTTTCCTTTCCAGTCACCTTTCTCACTCACTATGTATTAATAGACCTCTCTGCATTGAATCATATCTGTTATTAACCTCTGTCTCTCTTCCACAGCATGTCTTTTATCCTGTCTTCCTTCTCTCACCCCAACCGGTCGCAGCAGATGGCCGCCCCTCCCTGAGCCTGGTTCTGCCGGAGGTTTCTTCCTGTTAAAAGGGAGTTTTTCCTTCCCACTGTCGCCAAAGTGCTTGCTCATAGGGGGTCATATGATTGTTGGGTTTTTCTCTGTATCTATGAAGCGCCTTGAGGCGACTTTTGTTGTGATTTGGCGCTATATAAATAAAATTGAATTGAATTGAATAATACAAGTGAGAGACTCAGCTAGTGTTTACTGAGCTCCACTGGCACAAAAGAGTGTGTGAGTAGAAAGTAACAGTGTGAAAGCTTAGCAACAGAGTGTCAGTGAAGTAACTCTTTCCAACGGTTGCACCACCGCGGAGAGAACCTTTCCAGCTGCGACCGCTGAGGCTCAAGGTTAGCACAGACTGCTTAGCTGCGCGATGGAAGCAGCTATTATACACGGTCAGAGACCTGTACAGTGACTGGCTAACGCGCCGCAGCAGAGGCAGCATTGTGTCCGCAGGGAGAGCGGAGATTGGATTCCGTTTGGGACTGGTGAGCAGCGACTTACCGAGGCACTGAACTGTAAGTTAGACTTTTTGTGCTATTACCAAGGAGAGGAGGAGTTTCGCCATTGCACTGTGTGAGCGACAAACAGGTCTGCAACAACTGTGAATGTGAGTGTGTGTGTGTGAGTATTGTGTTTTTAGTGTATTCATATAACATATTTGGGATGATGTATTTGTGAAATAACCACCAAGAGGTGACAACTTGAGTTTGAGTCATTTAATATCATTTCAAAGAGACTTCTTTCATTTCCAAAGTATATTTCATTTGTTTAAGGAACTGGAACATCATTTGAGTTCAAGAGTGTGTGTTGTACATTATTTTTCCTGCCCTTACGTTCAGTAAACATTCCATTTTGTGTTAAAGAGTCGTCTGGGGCCGTTTCTTTTACTACTGGTTAAGTCTAACCTGCAGGCAAGGGGTTTACTGTTAGTTTCCCTGATTCCTGTCTATACCAGAACCATTTGTGGCATCTGGGCTGTAACGAACCTAACACCCCGCCTTGGGGGTCGAAACTGAGGTAAGTGGGTTTAGATTCAGTATAATGGGTGGGGTGCTACACTCCCATTAGAGCCTACATGGACGACATGACCATCATTACAACAACAAAACCATATACGAGGCGATTGCTACAGAAGCTCCAGGAAAACATTGAATGGGCAAGAATGGAGTTTAAGCCAAGTAAATCTCGCAGCATCTCCATCATAAAAGGAAAACTGACAGCCGAGCAATTCTATATCAGTGGAGAACCAATTCCAACAGTCTTCGAGAAGCCCATAAAGAGCCTGTGACGGTGGTATAATGCAGACCTCAATGATACGTGGCAATTAGAACAACTAAGACAGAACTTGGCTAATGACCTCAGGCGGATTATTAACACTGCACTCCCAGGGAAACTGAAGCTCTGGTGCTTCCAGTTTGGGTTATTACCCAGACTACTGTGGCCGTTGACAATGTACGAGGTCTCGCTCAATCACGCCAATCGACTAGAGAGGCTGGTGAGCTCCTATGTTAAGAAGTGGCTCGGACTTCCCAAGTGCCTCAGCAGCGTAGGACTCTACAGCAACGGGATACTTGCATTGCCTATCCCTAGCCTGGCTGAGGAGTTTAAATGTGCAAAAGTGAGGCTTGAGATGTCACTCACGGACTCCCAGGACCCCATAGTGAGAGTCGCTGCTCCCACCCTAGCAACGGGGAGGAAGTAGACCCCGGCCACATCTGTGCTGCAGGCCAAATCTGCTCTTCGCCACTGTGACGAAGTCACGTCCAACAGGGCAGAGGAGGATTTGGTCTTGGAGCAGTAACACCTCGGTGGCATCTGTAACGAACGTCGAAAAATGGTAATGGAGGAGGTGCGTCGACAGGAGGAAACAGCCCGACATGCTAGGGCCGTAGCGCTGGCCAAGCAGGGAGGAAAAGAGGAAACTCTCATGGAGTGAAATCTGGGGAATGGAGTCTAATAGACTAAGTTTCATCATCCGAGCGACATACATCGTGCTACCTTACCCAATAAATCTGCAGCTGTGGTTTGGAAAGGACCCATCCTGCCCTGTGAGCAGTCCCAGCAACACTCAAGCACATCTTGGTTGGTTGTAGGACTAGCCTTACTCAGGGCAGATACACATGGAGACACAACCAGGTCTAGCCAAGAAAGTTGAGCGCAAGAAGAAATCCATCAACGCTCAGTCTTTCACGAACCAAGAGGAGCGTCAGTAACCATCAGCATTTGTTCAGGAGGGAGACAAGCCGAGGACAAGCTCTTCAACCCCGGACCTGGGCCTGCTCAAGGTCACCAGGGATTGACAGATGCAAGTGGACTTGGATCAGAGGATCATTTTTACCACAGAGATCGTAACAACTACTCTGCGACCAGACCTCGTCCTTTGGTCTAACTCCCAAAAACTTGTGTACGTCATTGAGCTGACAGTACCATTGGTGTGTGGTTCTCCAGCTGCACCACAGCACACAGAAAGGCACTCCAGAGGGTCATTAATATGGCCCAAAAATCATTGGACATCCTCTTCCCTCCCTGAAAGACCTGTACAGCACTCGCTGTCTCAAGAGGACACGCAGCATCCTACGGGCCTGCACACACCCAGGACACGGGGTGTTTGAGCTGCTGCCGTCTGGCAGGAGGTTCAGGCTGCTGAGGTCCCGGACAAACAGACTCAAGGACAGCTGTTACAACAGGACAACAGCCCTAATCAATGCTAACAGCTGACCTGATTGGCTACCTCCCTGGACTTTTTTTTTTTTTTTGGGGGGGGGGTAACAACAATAACAATAATAATATTTATATTTATAACAAGGTGCAATAATGATTAATGTGCAATAATAACAGTGTGCAATACACATACACTTTTTCTTCATTTTTTATTACTAAGTTAAGTTACTGAGTTGTGTTGTTTGTGTTGCGTTGTGATGTGTCGTATTGTGTCGTGTTGTACATAGTGCCGACGTGGGACATTTTTCCAATTTGTGAGATGTGGGAAGCCAGATCGGGCGACCCCCTTCCGGCTCGCGTCTCTGCTCTCTCCTATCTGTCCCTTTTGTCTTACTTCTCTCTATCACCATTTCTTTCCCTTTGAAGAAGTGAGGCTCCAAAAATATTAAAGAGGTAAGCATTACTTTTCAGTTGCAGTGAATTGATAATGAAGAAAATAAATAGTAGAAAACTAAACAGAAGAAAGTAGACGAGAACCAATTTAACATAAACCAGTGACACACTCTGGGACCTGATCAACCCTGGCAGGGCCTCCTTGGATGAGGGTGTCTGGTGATAATGGCCGAAACACCCGATGAATCCAAGGTCCACTACTGACGATGTGTCCCAAATTTGAATATGATAATCTAGATCAGATCTCTAATTCCTAAACCTAACCAAGGAAGGAAAAAATGGCAGATTAGCTTGTGATAAAAGACCGAAGCACCCTGTGAAGTTTAGGCAACGATGTGTCCTGCTGGTGAAGTTTCTTGGCTGCCATCCCTCAAGATTTTCTCCATTTGAAGCGATGAATTATCAGGGACTGTAACATCTAGTCCTTTTTACTGAATCAGAATTAAGCTGTTTAATATGAAGCCTAAAAGTATTTTCCCCACATTTGTCACATGTAAAAACAACGTGATGGCCAAACCCGTGGCCACACTCTAAAGTCGGTAACTTTTGTATTTTCATCCTTCATTTGAACCTAGTAATACATTTTAGTTGCCAATAACTTTATTGATTGGTTTGGATACATTTGTTCTATTTGTAAGCGCGCACATTTAGTTTACTTATGTATTCATACTACTTCATTTCTTTGATTTTTGACTAACCTTTGTCTTTTTATTTCTTACCTGCCATCATCCCTGGGAGTTGCTGGACAAAAGATGGTAGCCAGGGTTTGAAACCATTAAATGCAAAGGAAGATAATTGGACCACACCACCACTTCCTGCTGAAGGGGAGAATGTGTGTTTTCTTTAATTTAAAAACAAAGTATTTGTATTTAATTAAATATTTGACTTTAGGGTTTAATGGGGGTTTTGATTTTCTTCTTTGGTGTTTAGTTTAACAAACTAGATTGTACTGCATCGTTTGTGATTTATGATTGTGTTTTGTTTGTTACCCCTCATGTGTCACAATGGTCTGATCAGCCATTATATATACCTTTGTATGTCATTTCATGTTTTAGGTCAGTTCTGTTTGTTTGTAGCAGTCATTTGGTTGTTAAGTTTGCAGTCTTTGCCTGAGTTCAGTTTTGTTTCTTTGACCTCTTTTATGAGCTCAACATTTATTACTCTTGTAAATATAATTTTTGGGGGTTAAATAAATGGAAACTATATTTTTCTAATAATTCCTGGGACTCCTCCTGTTTTTTCAACTCGGTCCATCACATCTAACCATCATTATTTTTTTCTGTGGTTTTCTTGTGTTGAACTCTGAAAAACGACATTTACTCTCTGCACGTGACTCCAACCAGCGTTAATCGATCAATAAATAAATCGATCACAGGCTGATCACAGCCGGCTGCTGCTGAGCGTCACGTCCCATCAGGATGAAGGCTTCTGCTGATTTCTCCCTGTCTTCTGTCCCAGCAGAGAAATGACGCCCTCTGCTGGGATGAAGAAGAAACTGCAGCAGTGACTGCGCTCATGCAGCACAACAGGCTGCTTTTCAGATGAAAACGTTCCCTTTTGATAAAGCATGCAGTTAGGACAGGTGACCCTGACCCAGCCTACACATGATGCACTCAGTGTTTCTTCTTCACTCACCACTGTGCATGCAATCAATACTTATTATTAACCTTTGACTCTCTACCATGCTGTAGCTCATCACCGTTTCCATAGTGACACTGAAGCTTCCAGGAATCAACAGAGACTTCCACAGACTGTAGATAAAAGATGGAAACCGCAGGAATCCACAGCAATGCTTCTCTGAATGACATCATCAGTCCTTAGAGCGCCACTTCAGCTGGTTTAATGGACACAGCGCCGGCAGAGCGAACACTGCAGCGTGTCTGCTGTGGAAGACCTAAATGGACAGCCAGCCAATCAGAGAACCAGCTTGTGATGAGGTCTTCATGGACTCTCTCCTGGTTTGTTAGCTGTGCACGTTTACCTGTGTAAGTCTGACACCCACCTGTGCACATCTGGACTCTTCTTCTGTGGTTTTGTCCTTCCAGAAACATTTTTGACTTTGGAACAAAATGAAAGTGAAATCATTTCAGGTGCTGATGAAACCTGATGAACTCAAAGTGTTCAGGCTGACGAGCGACCGGCGGCTCCGTCAAACACATCATTACAACATCCACCTGCCCCCCACACTCAGCTGTTTTTCATCTGCAGTAACCTTCATGTGTCTCATGAAGCCGTGCAAAGCTTCGCCTTCTGACTGTGAAGCTCGTCAGTCACAGACCTTCCTCACAGACCCATTGCGTCCTGATTGGGAGGTTTTTATTGTTTTTGCAGAATCTTTGAGGCCCGAGGACTTCATGAGCCGTCAGCAGATTTACACAGGAAACTAAAAGTTTCATCTCTGTGAAAAACTACCTGTGAGAGGCAGGTTGTAGTGCTGCTGTAGTCTGACCTACGTGACTGCACGAATCCACGAGTTCAGTTTATTGTGTGAAATCAATCAAATCACACTTGTGAACGCTGAGCTCTGAGCTGTCATGACTGATCACATGTGTGTGATACCGTGTGTGTGATCACATGTGTGTGATACCGTGTGTGTGATCACATGTGTGTGATACCGTGTGTGTCCTTTTCAGGAAGACAGAAACAAACTATAAGAAGGAGGATGATGTCACCTCCTGCAGGGATGGTGCACACGGCCTCAGAAACATCCACCACATGAGGTGCTGCTGTTACACTAATCTCAGCAGTGCAGGAAGTTACCTGTTAGTGACGCATGTATTTACAACCACTGGTAACTAAATGTGACGAAAGCAAGAAGACGTGCAGATTCACTGACACACATCTGATTTTCAGGGGCTCTGACAGGCAGACGTTTGGCTCCCCTGACTGGATGGAAGAGAAATTTGTAAAACTCACCTGTGTTATCTACAGTACAGGTGAGAACGCCACCACACGGTCAGATTTGAGATTTTAAAAGCTTCCTATGAGCCCACAGAACTCCTTCTCAGTTGCCTGTATGTGTCAGCACACGCACACCTGGAGCCTGCAGGTTGGCCCCGCCCACACCTGCCGCTGTGGGTCCACACAGAGAACAGTTAGATTTTTGTTGCTGTCCTGGAAACAGACATTTTCCAGTCAGCAGGTAACACAGATTTAATACTACGTCTATTCTGTGAGCTTTACTGGACGCTTGTTTTAAACAGACGATGATAAAGTGCTGAGAGTTCATCTGACTGAGACAGTAACACACACACAGCAGGAACATTACAGAGCTTTTATTCGGATGTGAAACAGAGCGCGCGGCTCTCAGGACATCACGCCTTTAGTCTGGATCTCTGAATGACATCGTGAGCTTTAAGAGCTCCAGATTTGTACTCCATTCCTTGCAACAACCAGACGACCATCGTTGGTCAGGGTCAGGCGCATCCTCCTGTTGTCGGGGTTAACGGTTCCAGAGCTCCAAACTGGTTTATCGTCCTGGGTGTACAGGACCAGGTTGGAATCCCCCTGCAGGAGGAGCCGCACAGGGTTTTTGCCGACTGTGGATGTGGCCCAGATAGGAGACAACTTGTAGACGACAAAGTTGCCATCTTCCTGCAAAGTGGAAGCAAAGAGAGCGGATCAGTTTGAACTTTTATACTGTGAGCTAACAAATCATATGGACGACGATACGATTTGTTAAAACAAGGTAGAATAGCTGTGCAGCTATCAGCAAATCAGGTGTTAAGTCAATATTCAGATGTAATTGTCAGCGTCTGAGACTTCCCACTTCCCTTTATTTCTTTATTCCTAACTTCCTGATCTCTTTGTTTTGGTGAAATCTCGTCATTAGGGCTCTTTTATTCATAGATTCGTTTTATTGCCATTTTCTGAGGAAGGGTTTTCATAAACTTCACTAAAAAATCATTATCAAAAGAAAAGTTTTCTAGCCAGGAAAAAGTGGCCAGTAAAGCTGATCTCTTTCTATATCTGCACGTTAAAGACCAGCTTTCAACTTTTAATGTTATCAGCTGTGTTTTTGGGCCATGTAATCATAAACTGATGAGGACAAGGTCACATTTTCCCACCTGTAGGATGGCTTTGAAGTTTTCATTTACACTGACGAGGGACTCGCCTTTACGCAGCTCCTGGTCAGTGCTGATGGAGTTCTTACTCATGATTCTAAAAGACAGAAGTTACAGTTATTTTCATTTAAGAGGCATTTTACAGATTTCAGTTCAAATCAGAAACTCTGTGAATTTTAATGCGTGTAAATGAGCCTGCACCATATTTCAGTTTATTTTACCAAAAGATCAAATGCCTGCAGCTACAAACCCCAGGCAAGATTAATTCTTACAGCTGCTGCATTTATGTACAAAGCTGTAACTCACCGGCTATGAACGCAGAAACGTCAGTGGGAGAATCAGATGCTGAATGTGCTGCAGCGACAGAGCAGAGCCTCATTTATACTGTTTGATAGCAGCAAAGGGTGATGGGAGGGGAGATGGGGACATCAAGAAAGTCAGGTTTTTTTATTCCTTCTTCCTTGGAAATTCTTTTAAAAGAATGTAAAATATGAGGAGATGTTACCTAGAATTACCTCTGACAACAGATTTCTTCATGCTGAAACCCACATGTCCACATACTTTTACACAGGACACTGAAAATCTTTCACACACTCTAAATTTACAGTACTGTGCAAAAGTTTGAGGCAGGTGAGAAAGAAAAGCTGTAAACAAAGAATGCTTTCAATAATGGAAGTGTTCATCGTGTATTTTCATCAGTCAACAAAATGCAGTAAATGAACAAAAGAGAAATCTAAATCAAATCAATACCTGGTGTGACCACCCTTTGCCTTCTTCTAAGTACATTTGCACACAGTTTTTGAAGAAACTCGGCTGGTGAGTTGATCCAGACATCTCAGAGAACTAAGCACAGATCTTCTGTGGATGTAGGCTTCCTCACATCCTTCATGTAATCCCAGACACACACAATGATGTTGACATCAGGGCTCTGTGGGGGCCAGAGCATCACTTCCAGTACTTCTTGTTCTTCTTTACGCTGAAGATAGTTCTTAATGACTTTGGCTGTGTGTTTGGGGTCGTTGTCCTGCTGCAGAATACATTTGGCATTACCTTGGCCTCCAGTAACGCTGTGAGGAACCTTGGAGTCATTTTTGACCAGGACATGTCCTTCAGTGCACATATTAAACAAATATGTAAGACTGCTTTCTTCCATTTGTGCAACATCTCTAAAGTTAGAAATATCCTGTCTCAGAGTGACGCTGAAAAACTAGTTCATGCATTTATTACTTCCAGGCTGGACGACTGTAATTCATTATTATCAGGAAGTCCTAAAAACTCCCTGAAAAGCCTTCAGTTAATCCAAAATGCTGCAGCAAGAGTCCTGACAGGGACTAGAAAGAGAGAGCAGATTTCTCCTGTTTTGGCTTCCTGTTAAATCCAGAATTCAAAATCCTGCTCCTCACATACAAGGTCTTAAATAATCAGGCCCCATCTTATCTTAATGACCTTGTAGTACCATATCAGCCTATCAGAGCACTTCGCTCTCACACTGCAGGCCTACTTGTTGTTCCTAGAGTATTTAAAAGTAGAATGGGAGGCAGAGCCTTCAGTTTTCAGGCCCCTCTTCTGTGGAACCAGCTTCCAGTTTGGATTCAGGAGACAGACACTATCTCTACTTTTAAAACTTCAGAATCTCGCTTCTCAACTTCATATCCCATTAGCCTCAGTCAACACCCCTTCAACCCTACCCGCTCCAGTACCAAACGCAGCCCATACGCACGCCCATTGGACACCACCAAGAGGAGAGTCATCTTCTAGTGGTCTCTACTGCCTCCTCTCCTCTCATCCTGGGTTATCCCTGGTTCTGTCGGCACAACCCCCATATCTCCTGGTCATCGTGTCAGATCCTGGGCTGGGGTCCCCGCTGTTTACAAAACTGTTTCAACCCTGAGACCAGAATGGATCCTGCAAAACTACCCCCTTCAGAGCCCATTGATCTGGAGAAGATTCCTCAAGTCTTCCATGATCTCTCCGAGGTTCGGAGATACACTCTAACCTACCCCCGCTCACCCCTATGACCCCCTATATGTACCAAGACGCTGACAGGTTTTCTTAACCAGGGTGTTAATGTGACAGGGCCATGACAGGTCCTGAGTGATGTGGACACCCAGGTACTGGAAGCTGTCCACTCTCTCCACTGGTGCGCCACTGATGATTAGGGACTCACCTGTTTTGTAGCGAAGTCCACGATCAGGTCTGCTGATGTTTAGGAGGAGGTTGTTCTCCTGGCACCAGTTCTTCAGGTTCCTCATCTCCTCCAGGTCGGCCTTCTCGGTGGTGTCAGAGACCAGGCACACCACAACGGTGTCGTCAGCAAACTTGACAATGGAGCTGGTGTCTGATGCAGCTACACAGTCATAAGTGTACAGTGAATACAGCAGGGGGCTTAAAACACAGCCCTGAGGCACTCCAGTGCTGAGTGAGATGGAGGGGGAGACTTGTTCTCCCACCCTTACAGATTGGGGTCTGTCTGTGAGGAAGTTGAGGATCCACTGACACAGTGATGAGCTGAGTCCTAGATCCTTCATGTGAAAAGCTTTGAGGGAATTATTGTGCTGAATGCTGAACTGTAGTCCATGAACAGATAAGAGAGGAGCGAGCCAAAAACAGGAAACACCTATTTCTTATGAGGGTGGCAAAGGTTAAACATTGAAGAGTATATAAATGATGTTTTACACACATATTGCAATCGTGCTCATATGAGTTGTAACTCAGCCCTAAGAAGGTCAAAAGCTTCGTTCAGCGTGGCTGTCTGAACTGATATACTGCAGGGATGGCGTGGAGTGTAGTGAATGGATGCATAACAGGCTTACATACACAAACATCACATAGATTTATTTTCTAGGGTAAAGGTGGAACACATCTTGCTTTGTCTTTGCTTAGCAACTAGTGATGCAGAAGGTGTTAAAGATAAGCCATGAATAAGTCAACAGGAAACGTGTTGGGGTGAGACAGCTGAAACAAAAATGTTGCAGATAACGGAAACTTGTCGTAAACCCTGATAGACAAAAATTTTGGAGTGTGCTTTCTAGTGGAGATTTATGCTGATATGGTGATGGTGTATATCTTACCCTGGGTGGGTTTAATACAATTAAAAGTGTTGCTCACACACATAAAGAGCATTGAGATTAAGTAAATTAAGATTAAGTAAAGTTAATATAAAGGATAGAGCCCAGAACTGAATATTTTGAACCAACTTTGAATAATTAAGGGAACAATAGATGAACACAGTAGATTATTGAGGCGTAGCAGAGAGGGGCGTTTTGTTTTCTGACTTTACAGGAGAAGATTCCAGAACCAGAGCAAAACCACGGAGGGGTTGGTGAGAATCCAGAAACCAACCATCAGAAAGGGGAACTCAAAAGAAGCACAGAGAACCACAGCTCCAGGAAATGTGTTGCTTAGGAGACTAAAAGCTGGTTGGACACACGTTAAATGTGAGCATAAAAGTAATGAAGAGTAATGAGAAGGACTCTAGGAATAGTTTGCAGGATTTCTGTGTTATTTAAATTGCCCAAGAATAGTGTTAAGACCGGATATATGTTACCCGTAGAGGGGGTGAAAACAGTCTCCATATTCTGGAATATGTCAAATTAAAGATGGTTTTTTGAGCTTTGACCACTTTGAGCCGTGTCTTTCTTTGCCGTAAAGAATACAAAGAACTGGATTTAATACCCTGCTGTCTTGCAACATCTGATTAACAATGTCTTTCGTGACATGCTAGGCTGGTGGCCGTTGGCATATTTGGATTACATTTTGATCTACTCTGGTCCCAAGAAGACCATGTTAGTCATCTTAGGGTGGTGCTTAACAGACAGTTCGAACACCAGCTAGTCTGTGAGCTGGAGAAATGTGCCTGCCATCAAAGCTCCACCACCTTCTTCGGCTTCATTAACTCTTTGTGGCAATGATCGGACCGACAGTGCATATCGACGTGTTTGGGTTTCTTTATTTTGTTCAACAGCTCTTTTAGGTTCCGGCACAACTCGAGCCAGGAGTCTGCTCATCTTGCAGCTTCCTCCACTGCACACACTTCCCCGCCAGTTTCTGCCAACACTATATATAAGAAGAGAGTCACTAGTCTCACCGCACCACCCCTCCACTGCCAGCAGGCCAGAGACCACCCCCCTGCCACACTCTTCTATGGTTTACCCATGGATTCGCAGAAGGTTCAAGCTGTTGCTCAGTGGCTGCAACCAACTAGCCTCAAACAGCTGCAGGGGTTTCACTAACTTCTATCGGTGCTTTTGTGACATGTTCTATTTTCTTATTGACATTTCTTCCCAGGAGGCTTTGGGAAAATGGCGCACGTCACCCGAATGACTACTTCTTCCGTCTGAGAGTGATTGTGAGAAATTCTCTGTCTATCTTGGACTTAACTGGATTGTCATTCACTGGCAATGCTACACACCAGTCACCATGAGCTCCAGGCCTGTCTGTTTTTGTGATTTCAGAGTCTGTCACAGCTCCTAAGAATGGCGCTGTAACGGTCGCAAGGTAATGTGAAGGGGACCAGATGGGAGAAAACAACCACACGAGCCTTCAAACGCCTTTCAGAGCTCTGAATATGTTTGTCTTAAACAAATACAGAAGTTTAACACTCTCAACAGCGACACATCTAAAGACGAACAACCCAGCCTCTCAAAAAAACCCTCCTTAAATAGATGCCGGTCATACCACCACCAATAAAAGACTTCCCCCCGACACGGCCCAGCTGCAAAAAACCTATACGGTGAAATACTTCAGTTATTCTAACACACCTCACACATATCTGATTACAAACACACTCCAGCTAAATAATATACAAACTAACTAAATCAAATCAAACTGAAAGTTCAGCTGGGAAAGGCTCCAGCACCCCCACAACCCTGACAAGGATAAGTGGAGGAGAATGGATAGATGGCTGGAAAAATAACTGATCCAGTGTTCTGTGACCAGGATGGAAACTGCATTGTTCTTCCTCATTCCGAGGTTGTTGTCACACCTGCACTGCAGGTAAACTGCCTGGCTTAGTTTGAAGGATATCTCTGATTAACTGAAAAAGAAACATCAGTGCACAAAACTTCAGATGGCAAGTTTTCAAGGCTGCCAAAAACATCCTCATACTCAGCGTGACTGATTAGTATGATCAGAAACTTTGCCAAAAGAACAGAGTCGAACTCTGTCAGGTTGTAATACAAGACGTTTACTGCCAAGCAGTCCTGATTTGATAAACGAACATCACACCCTCAGTATATTCCTCCATGTCCACACAGTCCCCAGATGTTGTCTGAAAATGCTCCATGGTGTGCACTCCAAGCAGCCCATAGAATTGGAATAGCCTCCTGTGCCCATACTATAACGTCCACGACCACAGGTGGCTCTTTTCTCACTCTGGGCGTGTACACTGTGTTCATCAGCAAAGTGAGATGGTTGGAGCTTCCAGTGTGAGGTAAGGGGGCTGCAGTGTATTCATTGTTGATATTTGAATATACATGATTCCCTCTGTTTGCACACATAACACGCTGTTGCATGTTGAGAGCAAACAGACTTAAGCCTTGTTGAAACTCCTTGCAACGATGTGAAATGCATCTGTGATTTGAGGACAGTGCTGTAGTTCTCTCATCGCCTGCTTTACATCTGGACTCGGCAGAATTTGCACTGCAGTAATGATGCTTTGTAATAGCTCGCATGGTAGACAGAAAGGCCAGCATTTCACAGTCATCAATTCCACATCAGGAGACCAGGAGATGCCAGCAAATCAAAATATTTTCATAAAAGATGACCAAAAGAAGAATTTACTTTATTTACACTAAGCTTGGATACAGTAAACACATTGATGAACAGAGCAGAAACACAGGCTCTATGTTTGCTGCTTAGCAGACTGACTGATCAGCAGTGCACACAGCTTTAGGCAGACTTTACTTGATGTATCACTCCTCCACCTTATCCTGGTGGAAGAGTTTGTGTGACCGATTGATCCTTGGCTCTTTGTTATTGATAGAAATTTACCCCTGGTTGAGTTCGAACAGACTTGCATCGACTGGTTCAGTGCTTGTATGTTGGGGTTTACTCCAGTGAATGAAGGGGTCACTTTCCTGGTATTTGACTTGAGCACAGGTTCTGACTGTTGTCTGCACTTTAGATGCTAAACTTGACTTGTGTTCGGTTGTTGGAAGGAGCTTTGCAGTTTTGAAAGTCAAACTGATGTTAGTTTGGAGAACCAATGAAACCCCGCAACAATCTTAAGTATCTGGCTGTCAGTGTGAAACCGTTTGGACAAAGCTATCACCTTGATGCATCATCCAGGGAAGTAAATCCCAAAAAGTTGATTCTGTTCATCTGGATGTTTTCAGTGGGAGAAACATTTCGTCACTCATCCAAGTTCTTCAGTCTCAGCTGACTGCAGGTTTCCAACCTTACAAACAGGACATTTGCACAATGACTGAAACCAGCGAAGTGAAAGAACAATGGGCTGGGAGGTCAGTTCATCATGAATATGCAAATTTTCATGACCTTTGATCAACAACCACTGATCAAAGCTCACAACATTGTAAGATGGTGACAGATGTACCCTTAGGCCCCCTCCTCGATTCAGAGATGGTCTTTCCCTTTTCACGTAAATGGCCTCCTTGACTCCGCGCTCATTTCTCCCACTGAAAACGTTACGTCCAGATGAACAGAATCAACTTTTTGGGACAAAGCCGCCACTTCTGTCTGATTCACAGCTGAAGAATGAGGCTTCTCAGCATTGCCCTGTCACACCTGCCAGGTAAACGTATCAGTTTGAAGGATATTTGGTGATTTCCTGAAAGAGGGGAAACATCAGGGGAAACCCTCCAGAAAAATCAAAACCTTCCTCGTTGTCAGTGTGACTGACAATTTAGCTTCTAACACCAATTTCAAACACCTGTGTAGACACCTGTGGGTGTGAGTGCTCGTGTTTATAAGGTTTCTCCATTCGAGTTTTTACAGTAGGTAGGTGCAGGGAGCCACAGCCCTGCCCCCCAGGACATGAAGCCTGCATAGAGGAGGCCCCACACATCTAGAGCCCCCCACAGCCTCAGGAGGACCACCACAGGGGCAATCACAGCACCCACTCAGAAAAGAGCAAAGGAGAGCCCAGCAGCCATGGTGCAGAAGCCACTGGAGGCTGTAGCAACGAGGCTACGCAAGAGAAACGAGCACTGGCACAGACCCCCACCCCTGAAGCCCTGCTACATTAGGCTGCCAGAAAAACACCACCCAAGAGCTACCAGACCCCATCCAGGTCAGTGTGACACCACACACCCCAAGCCCATTAACTCCCCCCCCCCCCCCCAATATCAACTACAAAAAGCAAAGGTACGGCAAAACTATGGTGATGGAGACTAATATGGTAAAAGGTCTGTATTTGTATAGCGCTTTACTAGTCCCTAAGGACCCCAAAGCGCTTTACACAACCTGTCATCCACCCATTCACACACTGGTGATGGCAGCTACATTGTAGCCACAGCCACCCTGGGGCGCACTGACAGAGGCGAGGCTGCCGGACACTGGCGCCACCGGGCCCTCTGACCACCACCAGTAGGCAACGGGTGAAGTGTCTTGCCCAAGGACACGACGACCGAGACTGACCGAGCCGGGGCTCGAACCGGCAACCTTCCGATTACAAGGCGAACTCCCAACTCTTGAGCCACGATCGCCCCCTATTAATAAATTGATTACAACAAACAGTAATTGTCACTGAACTCTTTTTATTTACAGGCATTTTTAACATGTATGAACATAACGCGAACAGTTTTACATGGATATTTATTTGATGAGAAGAAAGTAAATAACAATAACTATAAAACAAGAATATTTATAATGCATCAACAACAATCCAGCCTGGGATCCTCCCGGTTAAAAACACGGTCCAGGACTGGACACTCAGGCTAATCCTGCAGGGTCTGGTTCAGGAAAAGGTGGCGAACAACACAAACAGTTTTAGTAGAAAGGTGTGATTCCAATTAGTTGAAGAGATCAAAGCATTATTCAGATTATTAAGCTTAAGTAAAATATACTAATACGCTGTGAAAAGACTTAAATGTTATAGACTTCATCTGTGTAACCAAGCTTTTTTGTGAACTCAAAAATAAGCCTGTTTTCAGCTTTGTGACCTTTTTACGGCCCATCTAGGCACACAGATAAGTGGCAGGATCAAATGAATAATAGAAAATAAATAGAAAATGTTCTCCTATAAGTTTCAAAAAGATTTCATTTACGTATTTTATATAATACAGTAAATGTGTTGGAATGACCGGAGACATGGAAGACACGTACATGGGTATTTGTGTGGACGTAGCCTAATGCTCTCCAAATTCAGTGGCAGCAATCTTCGAAGGACCCGACCCACCTGGTCCACGTAGGACGGGTCCTTCAAAGGCCGGGTAGGTACATCTACAAAAAAATGTAATAAAAGGCAGGCTTAACTCTGAGTATGGTGGTCTGGAATAAAAGACAGGAACAAAGTGGTTCTGAAAATATATTTTTTCATTTTCATTGTTACCTCAGTATTGGTATGGAAATCCAGTAGAGGAATTGAATGGGGTAAAGTGTTTTGGGGAAAACATTTAAAAATTCAATGTATTTTTTGGGAGAAAATGGCTGTAGGCTTAAAGGCCCCTGTGAGTGTTTAAAAAGTATTTGAAATTGTGCGGGAAAATTGAGGCCAGTAAAATTAATGAGTGCTCACTGTAATTAAAATACTTTAATCTAAGAAGATTCTGTGGTAGCACATGTGCTTAAAGCTGTTATCATAATTAGCAGCAAAGTGAGGTAAATGTATGTCTTTTGTTCGTTGTTGTTCTTTGCTGTGTCTTTCTGCCTTTTTCTTTGCCTAAAGAATTCACACAACCTCCGGTAAACTGAAAGTGAGTGCTAGAGCACAGAAGAAAAGAGAAGAGGTAGTAATCTCGGGTCTATTCAACAGAGTGCGACACCGTGTGTGCAAAAGGGGGTATTACAACTAAGAAGGGGAAAAAAGGACTGAGTTATTTACATTCTAGAATAATAAAAGCTTGAATAAACAGTGTTTATCGTGCCGCTTTTAGACTAGTGAATATGTTTTATTCTTTATCTCAAAATGCCCATAAAAGACCCGGAAGAACGTCTGAGGAAATCTCAGAGGTATGAGCCAGTTACCATTCCGAGTGATATGCCGCCCATCCAGGCACCTGAACACCAAATGGACATAAGACCACCTACATGGAGTGAAGTGGAGAAGGTAGTGAAGCAGGCAAGAGCAGCATCGGCCCCAGGACCTAATGGCATCTCATATAGGCTCTATAAAAACACCCCACGAGTGCTCAAATACCTGTGGAAGCTGATGAAGGTAGTGTGGCAGAAAGGAATGATTCCAAGGGCTTTGCGAAGAGCAGAAGGTGTTCTGATCCCTAAGGAGAAGAACTCCTCATCCGTCAGCCAGTTTTGCCAGATCGTCCTGCTGAACATAGATGGAAAGATCTTCTTCAGTGTCTTGGCCCAAAGACTATCTACTTTCCTGCAAAGAAACAACTATGTTGACACATCAGTGCAGAAGGCCGCCATCCAGGGCTTCTCGGGATGTCTGGAGCACGCCAGCGTCATCTGGCACCAGATTGAGGCTACCAAGAAAGAACAAAGAGCCCTTCACGTGGTCTTTTTAGACCTTGCCAACGCCTTTGGGTCAGTTCCGCATGAGATCTTATGGAAGGCCATCAACTATTTCAGCGTACCAAACCACATCACAGGACTGGTCAAGACCTACTTTCAGGATTTACAGTTTTGTGTGACAGCTGAGAACACCACCACAGCCTGGCAGCACCTGGGAATCAGAGTTATGGCAGGCTGCACGATTTCCCCTCTGGCATTTATCATGGCAATGGAGTCGGTCATGCGGGCATCTCGGCGGGTAGAGGGAGGTGAGAGACTCTTCTCTTCTCTTTTTCCTGTAGCCGAGATGGGAATTCGGGAGGAGGAGACGAGAACGGCATGGAGAGATGCACGAGGGTTATCATAATACAAGTGAGAGACTCAGCTAGTGTTTACTGAGCTCCACTGGCACAAAAGAGTGTGTGAGTAGAAAGTAACAGTGTGAAAGCTTAGCAACAGAGTGTCAGTGAAGTAACTCTTTCCAACGGTTGCACCACCGCGGAGAGAATCTTTCCAGCTGCGACCGCTGAGGCTCAAGGTTAGCACGGACTGCTTAGCTGCGCGATGGAAGCAGCTATTATACACGGTCAGAGAGCTGTACAGTGACTGGCTAACGCGCCGCAGCAGAGGCAGCATTGTGTCCGCAGGGAGAGCGGAGATTGGATTCTGTTTGGGACTGGTGAGCAGCGACTTACCGAGGCACTGAACTGTAAGTTAGACTTTTTGTGCTATTACCAAGGAGAGGAGGAGTTTCGCCATTGCACTGTGTGAGCGACAAACAGGTCTGCAACAACTATGAATGTGAGTATTGTGTTTTTAGTGTATTCATATAACATATTTGGGATGATGTATTTGTGAAATAACCACCAAGAGGTGACAACTTGAGTTTGAGTCATTTAATATCATTTCAAAGAGACTTCTTTCATTTCCAAAGTATATTTCATTTGTTTAAGGAACTGGAACATCATTTGAGTTCAAGGGTGTGTGTGTTGTACATTATTTTTCCTGCCCTTACGTTCAGTAAACATTCCATTTTGTGTTAAAGAGTCGTCTGGGGCCGTTTCTTTTACTACTGGTTAAGTCTAACCTGCAGGCAAGGGGTTTACTGTTAGTTTCCCTGATTCCTGTCTATACCAGAACCATTTGTGGCATCTGGGCTGTAACGAACCTAACACCCCGCCTTGGGGGTCGAAACTGAGGTAAGTGGGTTTAGATTCAGTATAATGGGTGGGGTGCTACACTCCCATTAGAGCCTACATGGACGACATGACCATCATTACAACAACAAAACCATATACGAGGCGATTGCTACAGAAGCTCCAGGAAAACATTGAATGGGCAAGAATGGAGTTTAAGCCAAGTAAATCTCGCAGCATCTCCATCATAAAAGGAAAACTGACAGCCGAGCAATTCTATATCAGTGGAGAACCAATTCCAACAGTCTTCGAGAAGCCCATAAAGAGCCTGTGACGGTGGTATAATGCAGACCTCAATGATACGTGGCAATTAGAACAACTAAGGCAGAACTTGGCTAATGACCTCAGGCGGATTATTAACACTGCACTCCCAGGGAAACTGAAGCTCTGGTGCTTCCAGTTTGGGTTATTACCCAGACTACTGTGGCCGTTGACAATGTACGAGGTCTCGCTCAATCACGCCAATCGACTAGAGAGGCTGGTGAGCTCCTACGTTAAGAAGTGGCTCGGACTTCCCAAGTGCCTCAGCAGCGTAGGACTCTACAGCAACGGGATACTTGCATTGCCTATCCCTAGCCTGGCTGAGGAGTTTAAATGTGCAAAAATGAGGCTTGAGATGTCACTCACGGACTCCCAGGACCCCATAGTGAGAGTCGCTGCTCCCACCCTAGCAACGGGGAGGAAGTAGACCCCGGCCACATCTGTGCTGCAGGCCAAATCTGCTCTTCGCCACTGTGACGAAGTCACGTCCAACAGGGCAGAGGAGGATTTGGTCTTGGAGCAGTAACACCTCGGTGGCATCTGTAACGAACGTCGAAAAATGGTAATGGAGGAGGTGCGTCGACAGGAGGAAACAGCCCGACATGCTAGGGCCGTAGCGCTGGCCAAGCAGGGAGGAAAAGAGGAAACTCTCATGGAGTGAAATCTGGGGAATGGAGTCTAATAGACTAAGTTTCATCATCCGAGCGACATACATCGTGCTACCTTACCCAATAAATCTGCAGCTGTGGTTTGGAAAGGACCCATCCTGCCCCGTGAGCAGTCCCAGCAACACTCAAGCACATCTTGGTTGGTTGTAGGACTAGCCTTACTCAGGGCAGATACACATGGAGACACAACCAGGTCTAGCCAAGAAAGTTGAGCGCAAGAAGAAATCCATCAACGCTCAGTCTTTCACGAACCAAGAGGAGCGTCAGTAACCATCAGCATTTGTTCAGGAGGGAGACAAGCCGAGGACAAGCTCTTCAACCCCGGACCTGGGCCTGCTCAAGGTCACCAGGGATTGACAGATGCAAGTGGACTTGGATCAGAGGATCATTTTTACCACAGAGATCGTAACAACTACTCTGCGACCAGACCTCGTCCTTTGGTCTAACTCCCAAAAACTTGTGTACGTCATTGAGCTGACAGTACCATTGGTGTGTGGTTCTCCAGCTGCACCACAGCACACAGAAAGGCACTCCAGAGGGTCATTAATATGGCCCAAAAATCATTGGACATCCTCTTCCCTCCCTGAAGGACCTGTACAGCACTCACTGTCTCAAGAGGACACGCAGCATCCTACGGGCCTGCACACACCCAGGACACGGGGTGTTTGAGCTGCTGCCGTCTGGCAGGAGGTTCAGGCTGCTGAGGTCCCGGACAAACAGACTCAAGGACAGCTGTTACAACAGGACAACAGCCCTGATCAATGCTAACAGCTGACCTGATTGGCTACCTCCCTGGACTTTTTTTTTTTTTTTGGGGGGGGGTAACAACAATAACAATAATAATATTTATATTTATAACAAGGTGCAATAATGATTAATGTGCAATAATAACAGTGTGCAATACACATACACTTATTCTTCATTTTTTATTACTAAGTTAAGTTACTGAGTTGTGTTGTTTGTGTTGCGTTGTGATGTGTCGTATTGTGTCGTGTTGTACATAGTGCCGACGTGGGACATTTTTCCAATTTGTGAGATGTGGGAAGCCAGATCGGGCGACCCCCTTCCGGCTCGCGTCTCTGCTCTCTCCTATCTGTCCCTTTTGTCTTACTTCTCTCTATCACCATTTCTTTCCCTTTGAAGAAGTGAGGCTCCAAAAATATTAAAGAGGTAAGCATTACTTTTCAGTTGCAGTGAAGTGATAATGAAGAAAATAAATAGTAGAAAACTAAACAGAAGAAAGTAGACGAGAACCAATTTAACATAAACCAGTGACACACTCTGGGACCTGATCAACCCTGGCAGGGCCTCCTTGGATGAGGGTGTCTGGTGATAATGGCCGAAACACCCGATGAATCCAAGGTCCACTACTGACGATGTGTCCCAAATTTGAATATGATAATCTAGATCAGATCTCTAATTCCTAAACCTAACCAAGGAAGGAAAAAATGGCAGATTAGCTTGTGATAAAAGACCGAAGCACCCTGTGAAGTTTAGGCAACGATGTGTCCTGCTGGTGAAGTTTCTTGGCTGCCATCCCTCAAGATTTTCTCCATTTGAAGCGATGAATTATCAGGGACTGTAACATCTAGTCCTTTTTACTGAATCAGAATTAAGCTGTTTAATATGAAGCCTAAAAGTATTTTCCCCACATTTGTCACATGTAAAAACAACGTGATGGCCAAACCCGTGGCCACACTCTAAAGTCGGTAACTTTTGTATTTTCATCCTTCATTTGAACCTAGTAATACATTTTAGTTGCCAATAACTTTATTGATTGGTTTGGATACATTTGTTCTATTTGTAAGCGCGCACATTTAGTTTACTTATGTATTCATACCACTTCATTTCTTTGATTTTTGACTAACCTTTGTCTTTTTATTTCTTACCTGCCATCATCCCTGGGAGTTGCTGGACAAAAGATGGTAGCCAGGGTTTGAAACCATTAAATGCAAAGGAAGATAATTGGACCACACCACCACTTCCTGCTGAAGGGGAGAATGTGTGTTTTCTTTAATTTAAAAACAAAGTATTTGTATTTAATTAAATATTTGACTTTAGGGTTTAATGGGGGTTTTGATTTTCTTCTTTGGTGTTTAGTTTAACAAACTAGATTGTACTGCATCGTTTGTGATTTATGATTGTGTTTTGTTTGTTACCCCTCATGTGTCACAATGGTCTGATCAGCCATTATATATACCTTTGTATGTCATTTCATGTTTTAGGTCAGTTCTGTTTGTTTGTAGCAGTCATTTGGTTGTTAAGTTTGCAGTCTTTGCCTGAGTTCAGTTTTGTTTCTTTGACCTCTTTTATGAGCTCAACATTTATTACTCTTGTAAATATAATTTTTGGGGGTTAAATAAATGGAAACTATATTTTTCTAATAATTCCTGGGACTCCTCCTGTTTTTTCAACTCGGTCCATCACATCTAACCATCATTATTTTTTTCTGTGGTTTTCTTGTGTTGAACTCTGAAAAACGACATTTACTCTCTGCACGTGACTCCAACCAGCGTTAATCGATCAATAAATAAATCGATCACAGGCTGATCACAGCCGGCTGCTGCTGAGCGTCACGTCCCATCAGGGTGAAGGCTTCTGCTGATTTCTCCCTGTCTTCTGTCCCAGCAGAGAAATGACGCCCTCTGCTGGGATGAAGAAGAAACTGCAGCAGTGACTGCGCTCATGCAGCACAACAGGCTGCTTTTCAGATGAAAACGTTCCCTTTTGATAAAGCATGCAGTTAGGACAGGTGACCCTGACCCAGCCTACACATGATGCACTCAGTGTTTCTTCTTCACTCACCACTGTGCATGCAATCAATACTTATTATTAACCTTTGACTCTCTACCATGCTGTAGCTCATCACCGTTTCCATAGTGACACTGAAGCTTCCAGGAATCAACAGAGACTTCCACAGACTGTAGATAAAAGATGGAAACCGCAGGAATCCACAGCAATGCTTCTCTGAATGACATCATCAGTCCTTAGAGCGCCACTTCAGCTGGTTTAATGGACACAGCGCCGGCAGAGCGAACACTGCAGCGTGTCTGCTGTGGAAGACCTAAATGGACAGCCAGCCAATCAGAGAACCAGCTTGTGATGAGGTCTTCATGGACTCTCTCCTGGTTTGTTAGCTGTGCACGTTTACCTGTGTAAGTCTGACACCCACCTGTGCACATCTGGACTCTTCTTCTGTGGTTTTGTCCTTCCAGAAACATTTTTGACTTTGGAACAAAATGAGAGTGAAATCATTTCAGGTGCTGATGAAACCTGATGAACTCAAAGTGTTCAGGCTGACGAGCGACCGGCGGCTCCGTCAAACACATCATTACAACATCCACCTGCCCCCCACACTCAGCTGTTTTTCATCTGCAGTAACCTTCATGTGTCTCATGAAGCCGTGCAAAGCTTCGCCTTCTGACTGTGAAGCTCGTCAGTCACAGACCTTCCTCACAGACCCATTGCGTCCTGATTGGGAGGTTTTTATTGTTTTTGCAGAATCTTTGAGGCCCGAGGACTTCATGAGCCGTCAGCAGATTTACACAGGAAACTAAAAGTTTCATCTCTGTGAAAAACTACCTGTGAGAGGCAGGTTGTAGTGCTGCTGTAGTCTGACCTACGTGACTGCACGAATCCACGAGTTCAGTTTATTGTGTGAAATCAATCAAATCACACTTGTGAACGCTGAGCTCTGAGCTGTCATGACTGATCACATGTGTGTGATACCGTGTGTGTCCATTTCAGGAAGACAGAAACAAACTATAAGAAGGAGGATGATGTCACCTCCTGCAGGGATGGTGCACACGGCCTCAGAAACATCCACCACATGAGGTGCTGCTGTTACACTAATCTCAGCAGTGCAGGAAGTTACCTGTTAGTGACGCATGTATTTACAACCACTGGTAACTAAATGTGACGAAAGCAAGAAGACGTGCAGATTCACTGACACACATCTGAGTTTCAGGGGCTCTGACAGGCAGACGTTTGGCTCCCCTGACTGGATGGAAGAGAAATTTGTAAAACTCACCTGTGTTATCTACAGTACAGGTGAGAACGCCACCACACGGTCAGATTTGAGATTTTAAAAGCTTCCTATGAGCCCACAGAACTCCTTCTCAGTTGCCTGTATGTGTCAGCACACGCACACCTGGAGCCTGCAGGTTGGCCCCGCCCACACCTGCCGCTGTGGGTCCACACAGAGAACGGTTAGATTTTTGTTGCTGTCCTGGAAACAGACGTTTTCCAGTCAGCAGGTAACACAGATTTAATACTACGTCTATTCTGTGAGCTTTACTGGACGCTTGTTTTAAACAGACGATGATAAAGTGCTGAGAGTTCATCTGACTGAGACAGTAACACACACACAGCAGGAACATTACAGAGCTTTTATTCGGATGTGAAACAGAGCGCGCGGCTCTCAGGACATCACGCCTTTAGTCTGGATCTCTGAATGACATCGTGAGCTTTAAGAGCTCCAGATTTGTACTCCATTCCTTGCAACAACCAGACGACCATCGTTGGTCAGGGTCAGGCGCATCCTCCTGTTGTCGGGGTTAACGGTTCCAGAGCTCCAAACTGGTTTATCGTCCTGGGTGTACAGGACCAGGTTGGAATCCCCCTGCAGGAGGAGCCGCACAGGGTCTTTGCCGACTGTGGCTGTGGCCCAGATAGGAGACCACTTGTAGACGACAAAGTTGCCATCTTCCTGCAAAGTGGAAGCAAAGAGAGCGGATCAGTTTGAACTTTTATACTGTGAGCTAACAAATCATATGGACGACGATACGATTTGTTAAAACAAGGTAGAATAGCTGTGCAGCTATCAGCAAATCAGGTGTTAAGTCAATATTCAGATGTAATTGTCAGCGTCTGAGACTTCCCACTTCCCTTTATTTCTTTATTCCTAACTTCCTGATCTCTTTGTTTTGGTGAAATCTCGTCATTAGGGCTCTTTTATTCATAGATTCGTTTTATTGCCATTTTCTGAGGAAGGGTTTTCATAAACTTCACTAAAAAATCATTATCAAAAGAAAAGTTTTCTAGCCAGGAAAAAGTGGCCAGTAAAGCTGATCTCTTTCTATATCTGCACGTTAAAGACCAGCTTTCAACTTTTAATGTTATCAGCTGTGTTTTTGGGCCATGTAATCATAAACTGATGAGGACAAGGTCACATTTTCCCACCTGTACGATGGCTTTGAAGTTTTCATTTACACTGACGAGGGACTCGCCTTTACGCAGCTCCTGGTCAGTGCTGATGGAGTTCTTACTCATGATTCTAAAAGACAGAAGTTACAGTTATTTTCATTTAAGAGGCATTTTACAGATTTCAGTTCAAATCAGAAACTCTGTGAATTTTAATGCGTGTAAATGAGCCTGCACCATATTTCAGTTTATTTTACCAAAAGATCAAATGCCTGCAGCTACAAACCCCAGGCAAGATTAATTCTTACAGCTGCTGCATTTATGTACAAAGCTGTAACTCACCGGCTATGAACGCAGAAACGTCAGTGGGAGAATCAGATGCTGAATGTGCTGCAGCGACAGAGCAGAGCCTCATTTATACTGTTTGATAGCAGCAAAGGGTGATGGGAGGGGAGATGGGGACATCAAGAAAGTCAGGTTTTTTTATTCCTTCTTCCTTGGAAATTCTTTTAAAAGAATGTAAAATATGAGGAGATGTTACCTAGAATTACCTCTGACAACAGATTTCTTCATGCTGAAACCCACATGTCCACATACTTTTACACAGGACACTGAAAATCTTTCACACACTCTAAATTTACAGTACTGTGCAAAAGTTTGAGGCAGGTGAGAAAGAAAAGCTGTAAACAAAGAATGCTTTCAATAATGGAAGTGTTCATCGTGTATTTTCATCAGTCAACAAAATGCAGTAAATGAACAAAAGAGAAATCTAAATCAAATCAATACCTGGTGTGACCACCCTTTGCCTTCTTCTAAGTACATTTGCACACAGTTTTTGAAGAAACTCGGCTGGTGAGTTGATCCAGACATCTCAGAGAACTAAGCACAGATCTTCTGTGGATGTAGGCTTCCTCACATCCTTCATGTAATCCCAGACACACACAATGATGTTGAGATCAGGGCTCTGTGGGGGCCAGAGCATCACTTCCAGTACTTCTTGTTCTTCTTTACGCTGAAGATAGTTCTTAATGACTTTGGCTGTGTGTTTGGGGTCGTTGTCCTGCTGCAGAATACATTTGGCATTACCTTGGCCTCCAGTAACGCTGTGAGGAACCTTGGAGTCATTTTTGACCAGGACATGTCCTTCAACGCACATATTAAACAAATATGTAAGACTGCTTTCTTCCATTTGTGCAACATCTCTAAAGTTAGAAATATCCTGTCTCAGAGTGACGCTGAAAAACTAGTTCATGCATTTATTACTTCCAGGCTGGACGACTGTAATTCATTATTATCAGGAAGTCCTAAAAACTCCCTGAAAAGCCTTCAGCTAATCCAAAATGCTGCAGCAAGAGTCCTGACAGGGACTAGAAAGAGAGAGCAGATTTCTCCTGTTTTGGCTTCCTGTTAAATCCAGAATTCAAAATCCTGCTCCTCACATACAAGGTCTTAAATAATCAGGCCCCATCTTATCTTAATGACCTTGTAGTACCATATCACCCTATTAGAGCACTTCGCTCTCACACTGCAGGCCTACTTGTTGTTCCTAGAGTATTTAAAAGTAGAATGGGAGGCAGAGCCTTCAGTTTTCAGGCCCCTCTTCTGTGGAACCAGCTTCCAGTTTGGATTCAGGAGACAGACACTATCTCTACTTTTAAAACTTCAGAATCTCGCTTCTCAACTTCATATCCCATTAGCCTCAGTCAACACCCCTTCAACCCTACCCGCTCCAGTACCAAACGCAGCCCATACGCACGCCCATTGGACACCACCAAGAGGAGAGTCATCTTCTAGTGGTCTCTACTGCCTCCTCTCCTCTCATCCTGGGTTATCCCTGGTTCTGTCGGCACAACCCCCATATCTCCTGGTCATCGTGTCAGATCCTGGGCTGGGGTCCCCGCTGTTTACAAAACTGTTTCAACCCTGAGACCAGAATGGATCCTGCAAAACTACCCCCTTCAGAGCCCATTGATCTGGAGAAGATTCCTCAAGTCTTCCATGATCTCTCCGAGGTTCGGAGATACACTCTAACCTACCCCCGCTCACCCCTATGACCCCCTATATGTACCAAGACGCTGACAGGTTTTCTTAACCAGGGTGTTAATGTGACAGGGCCATGACAGGTCCTGAGTGATGTGGACACCCAGGTACTGGAAGCTGTCCACTCTCTCCACTGGTGCGCCACTGATGATTAGGGACTCACCTGTTTTGTAGCGAAGTCCACGATCAGGTCTGCTGATGTTTAGGAGGAGGTTGTTCTCCTGGCACCAGTTCTTCAGGTTCCTCATCTCCTCCAGGTCGGCCTTCTCGGTGGTGTCAGAGACCAGGCACACCACAACGGTGTCGTCAGCAAACTTGACAATGGAGCTGGTGTCTGATGCAGCTACACAGTCATAAGTGTACAGTGAATACAGCAGGGGGCTTAAAACACAGCCCTGAGGCACTCCAGTGCTGAGTGAGATGGAGGGGGAGACTTGTTCTCCCACCCTTACAGATTGGGGTCTGTCTGTGAGGAAGTTGAGGATCCACTGACACAGTGATGAGCTGAGTCCTAGATCCTTCATGTGAAAAGCTTTGAGGGAATTATTGTGCTGAATGCTGAACTGTAGTCCATGAACAGATAAGAGAGGAGCGAGCCAAAAACAGGAAACACCTATTTCTTATGAGGGTGGCAAAGGTTAAACATTGAAGAGTATATAAATGATGTTTTACACACATATTGCAATCGTGCTCATATGAGTTGTAACTCAGCCCTAAGAAGGTCAAAAGCTTCGTTCAGCGTGGCTGTCTGAACTGATATACTGCAGGGATGGCGTGGAGTGTAGTGAATGGATGCATAACAGGCTTACATACACAAACATCACATAGATTTATTTTCTAGGGTAAAGGTGGAACACATCTTGCTTTGTCTTTGCTTAGCAACTAGTGATGCAGAAGGTGTTAAAGATAAGCCATGAATAAGTCAACAGGAAACGTGTTGGGGTGAGACAGCTGAAACAAAAATGTTGCAGATAACGGAAACTTGTCGTAAACCCTGATAGACAAAAATTTTGGAGTGTGCTTTCTAGTGGAGATTTATGCTGATATGGTGATGGTGTATATCTTACCCTGGGTGGGTTTAATACAATTAAAAGTGTTGCTCACACACATAAAGAGCATTGAGATTAAGTAAATTAAGATTAAGTAAAGTTAATATAAAGGATAGAGCCCAGAACGGAATATTTTGAACCAACTTTGAATAATTAAGGGAACAATAGATGAACACAGTAGATTATTGAGGCGTAGCAGAGAGGGGCGTTTTGTTTTCTGACTTTACAGGAGAAGATTCCAGAACCAGAGCAAAACCACGGAGGGGTTGGTGAGAATCCAGAAACCAACCATCAGAAAGGGGAACTCAAAAGAAGCACAGAGAACCACAGCTCCAGGAAATGTGTTGCTTAGGAGACTAAAAGCTGGTTGGACACACGTTAAATGTGAGCATAAAAGTAATGAAGAGTAATGAGAAGGACTTTAGGAATAGTTTGCAGGATTTCTGTGTTATTTAAATTTCCCAAGAATAGTGTTAAGACCGGATATATGTTACCCGTAGAGGGGGTGAAAACAGTCTCCATATTCTGGAATATGTCAAATTAAAGATCGTTTTTTGAGCTTTGACCACTTTGAGCCGTGTCTTTCTTTGCCGTAAAGAATACAAAGAACTGGATTTAATACCCTGCTGTCTTGCAACATCTGATTAACAATGTCTTTCGTGACATGCTAGGCTGGTGGCCGTTGGCATATTTGGATTACATTTTGATCTACTCTGGTCCCAAGAAGACCATGTTAGTCATCTTAGGGTGGTGCTTAACAGACAGTTCGAACACCAGCTAGTCTGTGAGCTGGAGAAATGTGCCTGCCATCAAAGCTCCACCACCTTCTTCGGCTTCATTAACTCTTTGTGGCAATGATCGGACCGACAGTGCATATCGACGTGTTTGGGTTTCTTTATTTTGTTCAACAGCTCTTTTAGGTTCCGGCACAACTCGAGCCAGGAGTCTGCTCATCTCGCTGCTTCCTCCACTGCACACACTTCCCCGCCAGTTTCTGCCAACACTATATATAAGAAGAGAGTCACTAGTCTCACCGCACCACCCCTCCACTGCCAGCAGGCCAGAGACCACCCCCCTGCCACACTCTTCTATGGTTTACCCATGGATTCGCAGAAGGTTCAAGCTGTTGCTCAGTGGCTGCAACCAACTAGCCTCAAACAGCTGCAGGGGTTTCACTAACTTCTATCGGTGCTTTTGTGACATGTTCTATTTTCTTATTGACATTTCTTCCCAGGAGGCTTTGGGAAAATGGCGCACGTCACCCGAATGACTACTTCTTCCGTCTGAGAGTGATTGTGAGAAATTCTCTGTCTATCTTGGACTTAACTGGATTGTCATTCACTGGCAATGCTACACACCAGTCACCATGAGCTCCAGGCCTGTCTGTTTTTGTGATTTCAGAGTCTGTCACAGCTCCTAAGAATGGCGCTGTAACGGTCGCAAGGTAATGTGAAGGGGACCAGATGGGAGAAAACAACCACACGAGCCTTCAAACGCCTTTCAGAGCTCTGAATATGTTTGTCTTAAACAAATACAGAAGTTTAACACTCTCAACAGCGACACATCTAAAGACGAACAACCCAGCCTCTCAAAAAAACCCTCCTTAAATAGATGCCGGTCATACCACCACCAATAAAAGACTTCCCCCCGACACGGCCCAGCTGCAAAAAACCTATACGGTGAAATACTTCAGTTATTCTAACACACCTCACACATATCTGATTACAAACACACTCCAGCTAAATAATATACAAACTAACTAAATCAAATCAAACTGAAAGTTCAGCTGGGAAAGGCTCCAGCACCCCCACAACCCTGACAAGGATAAGTGGAGGAGAATGGATAGATGGCTGGAAAAATAACTGATCCAGTGTTCTGTGACCAGGATGGAAACTGCATTGTTCTTCCTCATTCCGAGGTTGTTGTCACACCTGCACTGCAGGTAAACTGCCTGGCTTAGTTTGAAGGATATCTCTGATTAACTGAAAAAGAAACATCAGTGCACAAAACTTCAGATGGCAAGTTTTCAAGGCTGCCAAAAACATCCTCATACTCAGCGTGACTGATTAGTATGATCAGAAACTTTGCCAAAAGAACAGAGTCGAACTCTGTCAGGTTGTAATACAAGACGTTTACTGCCAAGCAGTCCTGATTTGATAAACGAACATCACACCCTCAGTATATTCCTCCATGTCCACACAGTCCCCAGATGTTGTCTGAAAATGCTCCATGGTGTGCACTCCAAGCAGCCCATAGAATTGGAATAGCCTCCTGTGCCCATACTATAACGTCCACGACCACAGGTGGCTCTTTTCTCACTCTGGGCGTGTACACTGTGTTCATCAGCAAAGTGAGATGGTTGGAGCTTCCAGTGTGAGGTAAGGGGGCTGCAGTGTATTCATTGTTGATATTTGAATATACATGATTCCCTCTGTTTGCACACATAACACGCTGTTGCATGTTGAGAGCAAACAGACTTAAGCCTTGTTGAAACTCCTTGCAACGATGTGAAATGCATCTGTGATTTGAGGACAGTGCTGTAGTTCTCTCATCGCCTGCTTTACATCTGGACTCGGCAGAATTTGCACTGCAGTAATGATGCTTTGTAATAGCTCGCATGGTAGACAGAAAGGCCAGCATTTCACAGTCATCAATTCCACATCAGGAGACCAGGAGATGCCAGCAAATCAAAATATTTTCATAAAAGATGACCAAAAGAAGAATTTACTTTATTTACACTAAGCTTGGATACAGTAAACACATTGATGAACAGAGCAGAAACACAGGCTCTATGTTTGCTGCTTAGCAGACTGACTGATCAGCAGTGCACACAGCTTTAGGCAGACTTTACTTGATGTATCACTCCTCCACCTTATCCTGGTGGAAGAGTTTGTGTGACCGATTGATCCTTGGCTCTTTGTTATTGATAGAAATTTACCCCTGGTTGAGTTCGAACAGACTTGCATCGACTGGTTCAGTGCTTGTATGTTGGGGTTTACTCCAGTGAATGAAGGGGTCACTTTCCTGGTATTTGACTTGAGCACAGGTTCTGACTGTTGTCTGCACTTTAGATGCTAAACTTGACTTGTGTTCGGTTGTTGGAAGGAGCTTTGCAGTTTTGAAAGTCAAACTGATGTTAGTTTGGAGAACCAATGAAACCCCGCAACAATCTTAAGTATCTGGCTGTCAGTGTGAAACCGTTTGGACAAAGCTATCACCTTGATGCATCATCCAGGGAAGTAAATCCCAAAAAGTTGATTCTGTTCATCTGGATGTTTTCAGTGGGAGAAACATTTCGTCACTCATCCAAGTTCTTCAGTCTCAGCTGACTGCAGGTTTCCAACCTTACAAACAGGACATTTGCACAATGACTGAAACCAGCGAAGTGAAAGAACAATGGGCTGGGAGGTCAGTTCATCATGAATATGCAAATTTTCATGACCTTTGATCAACAACCACTGATCAAAGCTCACAACATTGTAAGATGGTGACAGATGTACCCTTAGGCCCCCTCCTCGATTCAGAGATGGTCTTTCCCTTTTCACGTAAATGGCCTCCTTGACTCCGCGCTCATTTCTCCCACTGAAAACGTTACGTCCAGATGAACAGAATCAACTTTTTGGGACAAAGCCGCCACTTCTGTCTGATTCACAGCTGAAGAATGAGGCTTCTCAGCATTGCCCTGTCACACCTGCCAGGTAAACGTATCAGTTTGAAGGATATTTGGTGATTTCCTGAAAGAGGGGAAACATCAGGGGAAACCCTCCAGAAAAATCAAAACCTTCCTCGTTGTCAGTGTGACTGACAATTTAGCTTCTAACACCAATTTCAAACACCTGTGTAGACACCTGTGGGTGTGAGTGCTCGTGTTTATAAGGTTTCTCCATTCGAGTTTTTACAGTAGGTAGGTGCAGGGAGCCACAGCCCTGCCCCCCAGGACATGAAGCCTGCATAGAGGAGGCCCCACACATCTAGAGCCCCCCACAGCCTCAGGAGGACCACCACAGGGGCAATCACAGCACCCACTCAGAAAAGAGCAAAGGAGAGCCCAGCAGCCATGGTGCAGAAGCCACTGGAGGCTGTAGCAACGAGGCTACGCAAGAGAAACGAGCACTGGCACAGACCCCCACCCCTGAAGCCCTGCTACATTAGGCTGCCAGAAAAACACCACCCAAGAGCTACCAGACCCCATCCAGGTCAGTGTGACACCACACACCCCAAGCCCATTAACTCCCCCCCCCCCAATATCAACTACAAAAAGCAAAGGTACGGCAAAACTATGGTGATGGAGACTAATATGGTAAATGGTCTGTATTTGTATAGCGCTTTACTAGTCCCTAAGGACCCCAAAGCGCTTTACACAACCTGTCATCCACCCATTCACACACTGGTGATGGCAGCTACATTGTAGCCACAGCCACCCTGGGGCGCACTGACAGAGGCGAGGCTGCCGGACACTGGCGCCACCGGGCCCTCTGACCACCACCAGTAGGCAACGGGTGAAGTGTCTTGCCCAAGGACACGACGACCGAGACTGACCGAGCCGGGGCTCGAACCGGCAACCTTCCGATTACAAGGCGAACTCCCAACTCTTGAGCCACGATCGCCCCATATTAATAAATTGATTACAACAAACAGTAATTGTCACTGAACTCTTTTTATTTACAGGCATTTTTAACATGTATGAACATAACGCGAACAATTTTACATGGATATTTATTTGATGAGAAGAAAGTAAATAACAATAACTATAAAACAAGAATATTTATAATGCATCAACAACAATCCAGCCTGGGATCCTCCCGGTTAAAAACACGGTCCAGGACTGGACACTCAGGCTAATCCTGCAGGGTCTGGTTCAGGAAAAGGTGGCGAACAACACAAACAGTTTTAGTAGAAAGGTGTGATTCCAATTAGTTGAAGAGATCAAAGCATTATTCAGATTATTAAGCTTAAGTAAAATATACTAATACGCTGTGAAAAGACTTAAATGTTATAGACTTCATCTGTGTAACCAAGCTTTTTTGTGAACTCAAAAATAAGCCTGTTTTCAGCTTTGTGACCTTTTTACGGCCCATCTAGGCACACAGATAAGTGGCAGGATCAAATGAATAATAGAAAATAAATAGAAAATGTTCTCCTATAAGTTTCAAAAAGATTTCATTTACATATTTTATATAATACAGTAAATGTGTTGGAATGACCGGAGACATGGAAGACACGTACATGGGTATTTGTGTGGACGTAGCCTAATGCTCTCCAAATTCAGGGGCAGCAATCTTCGAAGGACCCGACCCACCTGGTCCACGTAGGACGGGTCCTTCAAAGGCCGGGTAGGTACATCTACAAAAAAATGTAATAAAAGGCAGGCTTAACTCTGAGTATGGTGGTCTGGAATAAAAGACAGGAACAAAGTGGTTCTGAAAATATATTTTTTCATTTTCATTGTTACCTCAGTATTGGTATGGAAATCCAGTAGAGGAATTGAATGGGGTAAAGTGTTTTGGGGAAAACATTTAAAAATTCAATGTATTTTTTGGGAGAAAATGGCTGTAGGCTTAAAGGCCCCTGTGAGTGTTTAAAAAGTATTTGAAATTGTGGGGGAAAATTGAGGCCAGTAAAATTAATGAGTGCTCACTGTAATTAAAATACTTTAATCTAAGAAGATTCTGTGGTAGCACATGTGCTTAAAGCTGTTATCATAATTAGCAGCAAAGTGAGGTAAATGTATGTCTTTTGTTCGTTGTTGTTCTTTGCTGTGTCTTTCTGCCTTTTTCTTTGCCTAAAGAATTCACACAACCTCCGGTAAACTGAAAGTGAGTGCTAGAGCACAGAAGAAAAGAGAAGAGGTAGTAATCTCGGGTCTATTCAACAGAGTGCGACACCGTGTGTGCAAAAGAGGGTATTACAACTAAGAAGGGGAAAAAAGGACTGAGTTATTTACATTCTAGAATAATAAAAGCTTGAATAAACAGTGTTTATCGTGCCGCTTTTAGACTAGTGAATATGTTTTATTCTTTATCTCAAAATGCCCATAAAAGACCCGGAAGAACGTCTGAGGAAATCTCAGAGGTATGAGCCAGTTACCATTCCGAGTGATATGCCGCCCATCCAGGCACCTGAACACCAAATGGACATAAGACCACCTACATGGAGTGAAGTGGAGAAGGTAGTGAAGCAGGCAAGTGCAGCATCGGCCCCAGGACCTAATGGCATCTCATATAGGCTCTATAAAAACACCCCACGAGTGCTCAAATACCTGTGGAAGCTGATGAAGGTAGTGTGGCAGAAAGGAATGATTCCAAGGGCTTTGCGAAGAGCAGAAGGTGTTCTGATCCCTAAGGAGAAGAACTCCTCATCCGTCAGCCAGTTTTGCCAGATCGTCCTGCTGAACATAGATGGAAAGATCTTCTTCAGTGTCTTGGCCCAAAGACTATCTACTTTCCTGCAAAGAAACAACTATGTTGACACATCAGTGCAGAAGGCCGCCATCCGGGGCTTCTCGGGATGTCTGGAGCACACCAGCATCATCTGGCACCAGATTGAGGCTACCAAGAAAGAACAAAGAGCCCTTCACGTGGTCTTTTTAGACCTTGCCAACGCCTTTGGGTCAGTTCCGCATGAGATCTTATGGAAGGCCATCAACTATTTCAGCGTACCAAACCACATCACAGGACTGGTCAAGACCTACTTTCAGGATTTACAGTTTTGTGTGACAGCTGAGAACACCACCACAGCCTGGCAGCACCTGGGAATCAGAGTTATGGCAGGCTGCACGATTTCCCCTCTGGCATTTATCATGGCAATGGAGTCGGTCATGCGGGCATCTCGGCGGGTAGAGGGAGGTGAGAGACTCTTCTCTTCTCTTTTTCCTGTAGCCGAGATGGGAATTCGGGAGGAGGAGACGAGAACGGCATGGAGAGATGCACGAGGGTTATCATAATACAAGTGAGAGACTCAGCTAGTGTTTACTGAGCTCCACTGGCACAAAAGAGTGTGTGAGTAGAAAGTAACAGTGTGAAAGCTTAGCAACAGAGTGTCAGTGAAGTAACTCTTTCCAACGGTTGCACCACCGCGGAGAGAACCTTTCCAGCTGCGACCGCTGAGGCTCAAGGTTAGCACGGACTGCTTAGCTGCGCGATGGAAGCAGCTATTATACACGGTCAGAGAGCTGTACAGTGACTGGCTAACGCGCCGCAGCAGAGGCAGCATTGTGTCCGCAGGGAGAGCGGAGATTGGATTCTGTTTGGGACTGGTGAGCAGCGACTTACCGAGGCACTGAACTGTAAGTTAGACTTTTTGTGCTATTACCAAGGAGAGGAGGAGTTTCGCCATTGCACTGTGTGAGCGACAAACAGGTCTGCAACAACTGTGAATGTGAGTATTGTGTTTTTAGTGTATTCATATAACATATTTGGGATGATGTATTTGTGAAATAACCACCAAGAGGTGACAACTTGAGTTTGAGTCATTTAATATCATTTCAAAGAGACTTCTTTCATTTCCAAAGTATATTTCATTTGTTTAAGGAACTGGAACATCATTTGAGTTCAAGAGTGTGTGTTGTACATTATTTTTCCTGCCCTTACGTTCAGTAAACATTCCATTTTGTGTTAAAGAGTTGTCTGGGGCCGTTTCTTTTACTACTGGTTAAGTCTAACCTGCAGGCAAGGGGTTTACTGTTAGTTTCCCTGATTCCTGTCTATACCAGAACCATTTGTGGCATCTGGGCTGTAACGAACCTAACACCCCGCCTTGGGGGTCGAAACTGAGGTAAGTGGGTTTAGATTCAGTATAATGGGTGGGGTGCTACACTCCCATTAGAGCCTACATGGACGACATGACCATCATTACAACAACAAAACCATATACGAGGCGATTGCTACAGAAGCTCCAGGAAAACATTGAATGGGCAAGAATGGAGTTTAAGCCAAGTAAATCTCGCAGCATCTCCATCATAAAAGGAAAACTGACAGCCGAGCAATTCTATATCAGTGGAGAACCAATTCCAACAGTCTTCGAGAAGCCCATAAAGAGCCTGTGACGGTGGTATAATGCAGACCTCAATGATACGTGGCAATTAGAACAACTAAGACAGAACTTGGCTAATGACCTCAGGCGGATTATTAACACTGCACTCCCAGGGAAACTGAAGCTCTGGTGCTTCCAGTTTGGGTTATTACCCAGACTACTGTGGCCGTTGACAATGTACGAGGTCTCGCTCAATCACGCCAATCGACTAGAGAGGCTGGTGAGCTCCTACGTTAAGAAGTGGCTCGGACTTCCCAAGTGCCTCAGCAGCGTAGGACTCTACAGCAACGGGATACTTGCATTGCCTATCCCTAGCCTGGCTGAGGAGTTTAAATGTGCAAAAGTGAGGCTTGAGATGTCACTCACGGACTCCCAGGACCCCATAGTGAGAGTCGCTGCTCCCACCCTAGCAACGGGGAGGAAGTAGACCCCGGCCACATCTGTGCTGCAGGCCAAATCTGCTCTTCGCCACTGTGACGAAGTCACGTCCAACAGGGCAGAGGAGGATTTGGTCTTGGAGCAGTAACACCTCGGTGGCATCTGTAACGAACGTCGAAAAATGGTAATGGAGGAGGTGCGTCGACAGGAGGAAACAGCCCGACATGCTAGGGCCGTAGCGCTGGCCGAGCAGGGAGGAAAAGAGGAAACTCTCATGGAGTGAAATCTGGGGAATGGAGTCTAATAGACTAAGTTTCATCATCCGAGCGACATACATCGTGCTACCTTACCCAATAAATCTGCAGCTGTGGTTTGGAAAGAACCCATCCTGCCCCGTGAGCAGTCCCAGCAACACTCAAGCACATCTTGGTTGGTTGTAGGACTAGCCTTACTCAGGGCAGATACACATGGAGACACAACCAGGTCTAGCCAAGAAAGTTGAGCGCAAGAAGAAATCCATCAACGCTCAGTCTTTCACGAACCAAGAGGAGCGTCAGTAGCCATCAGCATTTGTTCAGGAGGGAGACAAGCCGAGGACAAGCTCTTCAACCCCGGACCTGGGCCTGCTCAAGGTCACCAGGGATTGACAGATGCAAGTGGACTTGGATCAGAGGATCATTTTTACCACAGAGATCGTAACAACTACTCTGCGACCAGACCTCGTCCTTTGGTCTAACTCCCAAAAACTTGTGTACGTCATTGAGCTGACAGTACCATTGGTGTGTGGTTCTCCAGCTGCACCACAGCACACAGAAAGGCACTCCAGAGGGTCATTAATATGGCCCAAAAATCATTGGACATCCTCTTCCCTCCCTGAAGGACCTGTACAGCACTCGCTGTCTCAAGAGGACACGCAGCATCCTACGGGCCTGCACACACCCAGGACACGAGGTGTTTGAGCTGCTGCCGTCTGGCAGGAGGTTCAGGCTGCTGAGGTCCCGGACAAACAGACTCAAGGACAGCTGTTACAACAGGACAACAGCCCTGATCAATGCTAACAGCTGACCTGATTGGCTACCTCCCTGGACTTTTTTTTTTTTTTTTTGGGGGGGGGTAACAACAATAACAATAATAATATTTATATTTATAACAAGGTGCAATAATGATTAATGTGCAATAATAACAGTGTGCAATACACATACACTTATTCTTCATTTTTTATTACTAAGTTAAGTTACTGAGTTGTGTTGTTTGTGTTGCGTTGTGATGTGTCGTATTGTGTCGTGTTGTACATAGTGCCGACGTGGGACATTTTTCCAATTTGTGAGATGTGGGAAGCCAGATCGGGCGACCCCCTTCCGGCTCGCGTCTCTGCTCTCTCCTATCTGTCCCTTTTGTCTTACTTCTCTCTATCACCATTTCTTTCCCTTTGAAGAAGTGAGGCTCCAAAAATATTAAAGAGGTAAGCATTACTTTTCAGTTGCAGTGAATTGATAATGAAGAAAATAAATAGTAGAAAACTAAACAGAAGAAAGTAGACGAGAACCAATTTAACATAAACCAGTGACACACTCTGGGACCTGATCAACCCTGGCAGGGCCTCCTTGGATGAGGGTGTCTGGTGATAATGGCCGAAACACCCGATGAATCCAAGGTCCACTACTGACGATGTGTCCCAAATTTGAATATGATAATCTAGATCAGATCTCTAATTCCTAAACCTAACCAAGGAAGGAAAAAATGGCAGATTAGCTTGTGATAAAAGACCGAAGCACCCTGTGAAGTTTAGGCAACGATGTGTCCTGCTGGTGAAGTTTCTTGGCTGCCATCCCTCAAGATTTTCTCCATTTGAAGCGATGAATTATCAGGGACTGTAACATCTAGTCCTTTTTACTGAATCAGAATTAAGCTGTTTAATATGAAGCCTAAAAGTATTTTCCCCACATTTGTCACATGTAAAAACAACGTGATGGCCAAACCCGTGGCCACACTCTAAAGTCGGTAACTTTTGTATTTTCATCCTTCATTTGAACCTAGTAATACATTTTAGTTGCCAATAACTTTATTGATTGGTTTGGATACATTTGTTCTATTTGTAAGCGCGCACATTTAGTTTACTTATGTATTCATACTACTTCATTTCTTTGATTTTTGACTAACCTTTGTCTTTTTATTTCTTACCTGCCATCATCCCTGGGAGTTGCTGGACAAAAGATGGTAGCCAGGGTTTGAAACCATTAAATGCAAAGGAAGATAACTGGACCACACCACCACTTCCTGCTGAAGGGGGGAATGTGTGTTTTCTTTAATTTAAAAACAAAGTATTTGTATTTAATTAAATATTTGACTTTAGGGTTTAATGGGGGTTTTGATTTTCTTCTTTGGTGTTTAATTTAACAAACTAGATTGTACTGCATCGTTTGTGATTTATGATTGTGTTTTGTTTGTTACCCCTCATGTGTCACAATGGTCTGATCAGCCATTATATATACCTTTGTATGTCATTTCATGTTTTAGGTCAGTTCTGTTTGTTTGTAGCAGTCATTTGGTTGTTAAGTTTGCAGTCTTTGCCTGAGTTCAGTTTTGTTTCTTTGACCTCTTTTATGAGCTCAACATTTATTACTCTTGTAAATATAATTTTTGGGGGTTAAATAAATGGAAACTATATTTTTCTAATAATTCCTGGGACTCCTCCTGTTTTTTCAACTCGGTCCATCACATCTAACCATCTTTTTTTTTTTCTGTGGTTTTCTTGTGTTGAACTCTGAAAAACGACATTTACTCTCTGCACGTGACTCCAACCAGCGTTAATCGATCAATAAATAAATCGATCACAGGCTGATCACAGCCGGCTGCTGCTGAGCGTCACGTCCCATCAGGATGAAGGCTTCTGCTGATTTCTCCCTGTCTTCTGTCCCAGCAGAGAAATGACGCCCTCTGCTGGGATGAAGAAGAAACTGCAGCAGTGACTGCGCTCATGCAGCACAACAGGCTGCTTTTCAGATGAAAACGTTCCCTTTTGATAAAGCATGCAGTTAGGACAGGTGACCCTGACCCAGCCTACACATGATGCACTCAGTGTTTCTTCTTCACTCACCACTGTGCATGCAATCAATACTTATTATTAACCTTTGACTCTCTACCATGCTGTAGCTCATCACCGTTTCCATAGTGACACTGAAGCTTCCAGGAATCAACAGAGACTTCCACAGACTGTAGATAAAAGATGGAAACCGCAGGAATCCACAGCAATGCTTCTCTGAATGACATCATCAGTCCTTAGAGCGCCACTTCAGCTGGTTTAATGGACACAGCGCCGGCAGAGCGAACACTGCAGCGTGTCTGCTGTGGAAGACCTAAATGGACAGCCAGCCAATCAGAGAACCAGCTTGTGATGAGGTCTTCATGGACTCTCTCCTGGTTTGTTAGCTGTGCACGTTTACCTGTGTAAGTCTGACACCCACCTGTGCACATCTGGACTCTTCTTCTGTGGTTTTGTCCTTCCAGAAACATTTTTGACTTTGGAACAAAATGAAAGTGAAATCATTTCAGGTGCTGATGAAACCTGATGAACTCAAAGTGTTCAGGCTGACGAGCGACCGGCGGCTCCGTCAAACACATCATTACAACATCCACCTGCCCCCCACACTCAGCTGTTTTTCATCTGCAGTAACCTTCATGTGTCTCATGAAGCCGTGCAAAGCTTCGCCTTCTGACTGTGAAGCTCGTCAGTCACAGACCTTCCTCACAGACCCATTGCGTCCTGATTGGGAGGTTTTTATTGTTTTTGCAGAATCTTTGAGGCCCGAGGACTTCATGAGCCGTCAGCAGATTTACACAGGAAACTAAAAGTTTCATCTCTGTGAAAAACTACCTGTGAGAGGCAGGTTGTAGTGCTGCTGTAGTCTGACCTACGTGACTGCACGAATCCACGAGTTCAGTTTATTGTGTGAAATCAATCAAATCACACTTGTGAACGCTGAGCTCTGAGCTGTCATGACTGATCACATGTGTGTGATACCGTGTGTGTGATCACATGTGTGTGATACCGTGTGTGTGATCACATGTGTGTGATACCGTGTGTGTCCTTTTCAGGAAGACAGAAACAAACTATAAGAAGGAGGATGATGTCACCTCCTGCAGGGATGGTGCACACGGCCTCAGAAACATCCACCACATGAGGTGCTGCTGTTACACTAATCTCAGCAGTGCAGGAAGTTACCTGTTAGTGACGCATGTATTTACAACCACTGGTAACTAAATGTGACGAAAGCAAGAAGACGTGCAGATTCACTGACACACATCTGAGTTTCAGGGGCTCTGACAGGCAGACGTTTGGCTCCCCTGACTGGATGGAAGAGAAATTTGTAAAACTCACCTGTGTTATCTACAGTACAGGTGAGAACGCCACCACACGGTCAGATTTGAGATTTTAAAAGCTTCCTATGAGCCCACAGAACTCCTTCTCAGTTGCCTGTATGTGTCAGCACACGCACACCTGGAGCCTGCAGGTTGGCCCCGCCCACACCTGCCGCTGTGGGTCCACACAGAGAACAGTTAGATTTTTGTTGCTGTCCTGGAAACAGACGTTTTCCAGTCAGCAGGTAACACAGATTTAATACTACGTCTATTCTGTGAGCTTTACTGGACGCTTGTTTTAAACAGACGATGATAAAGTGCTGAGAGTTCATCTGACTGAGACAGTAACACACACACAGCAGGAACATTACAGAGCTTTTATTCGGATGTGAAACAGAGCGCGCGGCTCTCAGGACATCACGCCTTTAGTCTGGATCTCTGAATGACATCGTGAGCTTTAAGAGCTCCAGATTTGTACTCCATTCCTTGCAACAACCAGACGACCATCGTTGGTCAGGGTCAGGCGCATCCTCCTGTTGTCGGGGTTAACGGTTCCAGAGCTCCAAACTGGTTTATCGTCCTGGGTGTACAGGACCAGGTTGGAATCCCCCTGCAGGAGGAACGGCACAGGGTCTTTGCCGACTGTGGCTGTGGCCCAGATAGGAGACAACTTGTAGACGACAAAGTTGCCATCTTCCTGCAAAGTGGAAGCAAAGAGAGCGGATCAGTTTGAACTTTTATACTGTGAGCTAACAAATCATATGGACGACGATACGATTTGTTAAAACAAGGTAGAATAGCTGTGCAGCTATCAGCAAATCAGGTGTTAAGTCAATATTCAGATGTAATTGTCAGCGTCTGAGACTTCCCACTTCCCTTTATTTCTTTATTCCTAACTTCCTGATCTCTTTGTTTTGGTGAAATCTCGTCATTAGGGCTCTTTTATTCATAGATTCGTTTTATTGCCATTTTCTGAGGAAGGGTTTTCATAAACTTCACTAAAAAATCATTATCAAAAGAAAAGTTTTCTAGCCAGGAAAAAGTGGCCAGTAAAGCTGATCTCTTTCTATATCTGCACGTTAAAGACCAGCTTTCAACTTTTAATGTTATCAGCTGTGTTTTTGGGCCATGTAATCATAAACTGATGAGGACAAGGTCACATTTTCCCACCTGTACGATGGCTTTGAAGTTTTCATTTACACTGACGAGGGACTCGCCTTTACGCAGCTCCTGGTCAGTGCTGATGGAGTTCTTACTCATGATTCTAAAAGACAGAAGTTACAGTTATTTTCATTTAAGAGGCATTTTACAGATTTCAGTTCAAATCAGAAACTCTGTGAATTTTAATGCGTGTAAATGAGCCTGCACCATATTTCAGTTTATTTTACCAAAAGATCAAATGCCTGCAGCTACAAACCCCAGGCAAGATTAATTCTTACAGCTGCTGCATTTATGTACAAAGCTGTGACTCACCGGCTATGAACGCAGAAACGTCAGTGGGAGAATCAGATGCTGAATGTGCTGCAGCGACAGAGCAGAGCCTCATTTATACTGTTTGATAGCAGCAAAGGGTGATGGGAGGGGAGATGGGGACATCAAGAAGTCAGGTTTTTTTATTCCTTCTTCCTTGGAAATTCTTTTAAAAGAATGTAAAATATGAGGAGATGTTACCTAGAATTACCTCTGACAACAGATTTCTTCATGCTGAAACCCACATGTCCACATACTTTTACACAGGACACTGAAAATCTTTCACACACTCTAAATTTACAGTACTGTGCAAAAGTTTGAGGCAGGTGAGAAAGAAAAGCTGTAAACAAAGAATGCTTTCAATAATGGAAGTGTTCATCGTGTATTTTCATCAGTCAACAAAATGCAGTAAATGAACAAAAGAGAAATCTAAATCAAATCAATACCTGGTGTGACCACCCTTTGCCTTCTTCTAAGTACATTTGCACACAGTTTTTGAAGAAACTCGGCAGGTGAGTTGATCCAGACATCTCAGAGAACTAAGCACAGATCTTCTGTGGATGTAGGCTTCCTCACATCCTTCATGTAATCCCAGACACACACAATGATGTTGAGATCAGGGCTCTGTGGGGGCCAGAGCATCACTTCCAGTACTTCTTGTTCTTCTTTACGCTGAAGATAGTTCTTAATGACTTTGGCTGTGTGTTTGGGGTCGTTGTCCTGCTGCAGAATACATTTGGCATTACCTTGGCCTCCAGTAACGCTGTGAGGAACCTTGGAGTCATTTTTGACCAGGACATGTCCTTCAACGCACATATTAAACAAATATGTAAGACTGCTTTCTTCCATTTGTGCAACATCTCTAAAGTTAGAAATATCCTGTCTCAGAGTGACGCTGAAAAACTAGTTCATGCATTTATTACTTCCAGGCTGGACGACTGTAATTCATTATTATCAGGAAGTCCTAAAAACTCCCTGAAAAGCCTTCAGTTAATCCAAAATGCTGCAGCAAGAGTCCTGACAGGGACTAGAAAGAGAGAGCAGATTTCTCCTGTTTTGGCTTCCTGTTAAATCCAGAATTCAAAATCCTGCTCCTCACATACAAGGTCTTAAATAATCAGGCCCCATCTTATCTTAATGACCTTGTAGTACCATATCACCCTATCAGAGCACTTCGCTCTCGCTCTGCAGGCCTACTTGTTGTTCCTAGAGTATTTAAAAGTAGAATGGGAGGCAGAGCCTTCAGTTTTCAGGCCCCTCTTCTGTGGAACCAGCTTCCAGTTTGGATTCAGGAGACAGAAACTATCTCTACTTTTAAAACTTCAGAATCTCGCTTCTCAACTTCATATCCCATTAGCCTCAGTCAACACCCCTTCAACCCTACCCGCTCCAGTACCAAACGCAGCCCATACGCACGCCCATTGGACACCACCAAGAGGAGAGTCATCTTCTAGTGGTCTCTACTGCCTCCTCTCCTCTCATCCTGGGTTATCCCTGGTTCTGTCGGCACAACCCCCATATCTCCTGGTCATCGTGTCAGATCCTGGGCTGGGGTCCCCGCTGTTTACAAAACTGTTTCAACCCTGAGACCAGAATGGATCCTGCAAAACTACCCCCTTCAGAGCCCATTGATCTGGAGAAGATTCCTCAAGTCTTCCATGATCTCTCCGAGGTTCGGAGATACACTCTAACCTACCCCCGCTCACCCCTATGACCCCCTATATGTACCAAGACGCTGACAGGTTTTCTTAACCAGGGTGTTAATGTGACAGGGCCATGACAGGTCCTGAGTGATGTGGACACCCAGGTACTGGAAGCTGTCCACTCTCTCCACTGGTGCGCCACTGATGATTAGGGACTCACCTGTTTTGTAGCGAAGTCCACGATCAGGTCTGCTGATGTTTAGGAGGAGGTTGTTCTCCTGGCACCAGTTCTTCAGGTTCCTCATCTCCTCCAGGTCGGCCTTCTCGGTGGTGTCAGAGACCAGGCACACCACAACGGTGTCGTCAGCAAACTTGACAATGGAGCTGGTGTCTGATGCAGCTACACAGTCATAAGTGTACAGTGAATACAGCAGGGGGCTTAAAACACAGCCCTGAGGCACTCCAGTGCTGAGTGAGATGGAGGGGGAGACTTGTTCTCCCACCCTTACAGATTGGGGTCTGTCTGTGAGGAAGTTGAGGATCCACTGACACAGTGATGAGCTGAGTCCTAGATCCTTCATGTGAAAAGCTTTGAGGGAATTATTGTGCTGAATGCTGAACTGTAGTCCATGAACAGATAAGAGAGGAGCGAGCCAAAAACAGGAAACACCTATTTCTTATGAGGGTGGCAAAGGTTAAACATTGAAGAGTATATAAATGATGTTTTACACACATATTGCAATCGTGCTCATATGAGTTGTAACTCAGCCCTAAGAAGGTCAAAAGCTTCGTTCAGCGTGGCTGTCTGAACTGATATACTGCAGGGATGGCGTGGAGTGTAGTGAATGGATGCATAACAGGCTTACATACACAAACATCACATAGATTTATTTTCTAGGGTAAAGGTGGAACACATCTTGCTTTGTCTTTGCTTAGCAACTAGTGATGCAGAAGGTGTTAAAGATAAGCCATGAATAAGTCAACAGGAAACGTGTTGGGGTGAGACAGCTGAAACAAAAATGTTGCAGATAACGGAAACTTGTCGTAAACCCTGATAGACAAAAATTTTGGAGTGTGCTTTCTAGTGGAGATTTATGCTGATATGGTGATGGTGTATATCTTACCCTGGGTGGGTTTAATACAATTAAAAGTGTTGCTCACACACATAAAGAGCATTGAGATTAAGTAAATTAAGATTAAGTAAAGTTAATATAAAGGATAGAGCCCAGAACTGAATATTTTGAACCAACTTTGAATAATTAAGGGAACAATAGATGAACACAGTAGATTATTGAGGCGTAGCAGAGAGAGGCGTTTTGTTTTCTGACTTTACAGGAGAAGATTCCAGAACCAGAGCAAAACCACGGAGGGGTTGGTGAGAATCCAGAAACCAACCATCAGAAAGGGGAACTCAAAAGAAGCACAGAGAACCACAGCTCCAGGAAATGTGTTGCTTAGGAGACTAAAAGCTGGTTGGACACACGTTAAATGTGAGCATAAAAGTAATGAAGAGTAATGAGAAGGACTTTAGGAATAGTTTGCAGGATTTCTGTGTTATTTAAATTGCCCAAGAATAGTGTTAAGACCGGATATATGTTACCCGTAGAGGGGGTGAAAACAGTCTCCATATTCTGGAATATGTCAAATTAAAGATGGTTTTTTGAGCTTTGACCACTTTGAGCCGTGTCTTTCTTTGCCGTAAAGAATACAAAGAACTGGATTTAATACCCTGCCGTCTTGCAACATCTGATTAACAATGTCTTTCGTGACATGCTAGGCTGGTGGCCGTTGGCATATTTGGATTACATTTTGATCTACTCTGGTCCCAAGAAGACCATGTTAGTCATCTTAGGGTGGTGCTTAACAGACAGTTCGAACACCAGCTAGTCTGTGAGCTGGAGAAATGTGCCTGCCATCAAAGCTCCACCACCTTCTTCGGCTTCATTAACTCTTTGTGGCAATGATCGGACCGACAGTGCATATCGACGTGTTTGGGTTTCTTTATTTTGTTCAACAGCTCTTTTAGGTTCCGGCACAACTCGAGCCAGGAGTCTGCTCATCTCGCAGCTTCCTCCACTGCACACACTTCCCCGCCAGTTTCTGCCAACACTATATATAAGAAGAGAGTCACTAGTCTCACCGCACCACCCCTCCACTGCCAGCAGGCCAGAGACCACCCCCCTGCCACACTCTTCTATGGTTTACCCATGGATTCGCAGAAGGTTCAAGCTGTTGCTCAGTGGCTGCAACCAACTAGCCTCAAACAGCTGCAGGGGTTTCACTAACTTCTATCGGTGCTTTTGTGACATGTTCTATTTTCTTATTGACATTTCTTCCCAGGAGGCTTTGGGAAAATGGCGCACGTCACCCGAATGACTACTTCTTCCGTCTGAGAGTGATTGTGAGAAATTCTCTGTCTATCTTGGACTTAACTGGATTGTCATTCACTGGCAATGCTACACACCAGTCACCATGAGCTCCAGGCCTGTCTGTTTTTGTGATTTCAGAGTCTGTCACAGCTCCTAAGAATGGCGCTGTAACGGTCGCAAGGTAATGTGAAGGGGACCAGATGGGAGAAAACAACCACACGAGCCTTCAAACGCCTTTCAGAGCTCTGAATATGTTTGTCTTAAACAAATACAGAAGTTTAACACTCTCAACAGCGACACATCTAAAGACGAACAACCCAGCCTCTCAAAAAAACCCTCCTTAAATAGATGCCGGTCATACCACCACCAATAAAAGACTTCCCCCCGACACGGCCCAGCTGCAAAAAACCTATACGGTGAAATACTTCAGTTATTCTAACACACCTCACACATATCTGATTACAAACACACTCCAGCTAAATAATATACAAACTAACTAAATCAAATCAAACTGAAAGTTCAGCTGGGAAAGGCTCCAGCACCCCCACAACCCTGACAAGGATAAGTGGAGGAGAATGGATAGATGGCTGGAAAAATAACTGATCCAGTGTTCTGTGACCAGGATGGAAACTGCATTGTTCTTCCTCATTCCGAGGTTGTTGTCACACCTGCACTGCAGGTAAACTGCCTGGCTTAGTTTGAAGGATATCTCTGATTAACTGAAAAAGAAACATCAGTGCACAAAACTTCAGATGGCAAGTTTTCAAGGCTGCCAAAAACATCCTCATACTCAGCGTGACTGATTAGTATGATCAGAAACTTTGCCAAAAGAACAGAGTCGAACTCTGTCAGGTTGTAATACAAGACGTTTACTGCCAAGCAGTCCTGATTTGATAAACGAACATCACACCCTCAGTATATTCCTCCATGTCCACACAGTCCCCAGATGTTGTCTGAAAATGCTCCATGGTGTGCACTCCAAGCAGCCCATAGAATTGGAATAGCCTCCTGTGCCCATACTATAACGTCCACGACCACAGGTGGCTCTTTTCTCACTCTGGGCGTGTACACTGTGTTCATCAGCAAAGTGAGATGGTTGGAGCTTCCAGTGTGAGGTAAGGGGGCTGCAGTGTATTCATTGTTGATATTTGAATATACATGATTCCCTCTGTTTGCACACATAACACGCTGTTGCATGTTGAGAGCAAACAGACTTAAGCCTTGTTGAAACTCCTTGCAACGATGTGAAATGCATCTGTGATTTGAGGACAGTGCTGTAGTTCTCTCATCGCCTGCTTTACATCTGGACTCGGCAGAATTTGCACTGCAGTAATGATGCTTTGTAATAGCTCGCATGGTAGACAGAAAGGCCAGCATTTCACAGTCATCAATTCCACATCAGGAGACCAGGAGATGCCAGCAAATCAAAATATTTTCATAAAAGATGACCAAAAGAAGAATTTACTTTATTTACACTAAGCTTGGATACAGTAAACACATTGATGAACAGAGCAGAAACACAAGCTCTATGTTTGCTGCTTAGCAGACTGACTGATCAGCAGTGCACACAGCTTTAGGCAGACTTTACTTGATGTATCACTCCTCCACCTTATCCTGGTGGAAGAGTTTGTGTGACCGATTGATCCTTGGCTCTTTGTTACTGATAGAAATTTACCCCTGGTTGAGTTCGAACAGACTTGCATCGACTGGTTCAGTGCTTGTATGTTGGGGTTTACTCCAGTGAATGAAGGGGTCACTTTCCTGGTATTTGACTTGAGCACAGGTTCTGACTGTTGTCTGCACTTTAGATGCTAAACTTGACTTGTGTTCGGTTGTTGGAAGGAGCTTTGCAGTTTTGAAAGTCAAACTGATGTTAGTTTGGAGAACCAATGAAACCCCGCAACAATCTTAAGTATCTGGCTGTCAGTGTGAAACCGTTTGGACAAAGCTATCACCTTGATGCATCATCCAGGGAAGTAAATCCCAAAAAGTTGATTCTGTTCATCTGGATGTTTTCAGTGGGAGAAACATTTCGTCACTCATCCAAGTTCTTCAGTCTCAGCTGACTGCAGGTTTCCAACCTTACAAACAGGACATTTGCACAATGACTGAAACCAGCGAAGTGAAAGAACAATGGGCTGGGAGGTCAGTTCATCATGAATATGCAAATTTTCATGACCTTTGATCAACAACCACTGATCAAAGCTCACAACATTGTAAGATGGTGACAGATGTACCCTTAGGCCCCCTCCTCGATTCAGAGATGGTCTTTCCCTTTTCACGTAAATGGCCTCCTTGACTCCGCGCTCATTTCTCCCACTGAAAACGTTACGTCCAGATGAACAGAATCAACTTTTTGGGACAAAGCCGCCACTTCTGTCTGATTCACAGCTGAAGAATGAGGCTTCTCAGCATTGCCCTGTCACACCTGCCAGGTAAACGTATCCGTTTGAAGGATATTTGGTGATTTCCTGAAAGAGGGGAAACATCAGGGGAAACCCTCCAGAAAAATCAAAACCTTCCTCGTTGTCAGTGTGACTGACAATTTAGCTTCTAACACCAATTTCAAACACCTGTGTAGACACCTGTGGGTGTGAGTGCTCGTGTTTATAAGGTTTCTCCATTCGAGTTTTTACAGTAGGTAGGTGCAGGGAGCCACAGCCCTGCCCCCCAGGACATGAAGCCTGCATAGAGGAGGCCCCACACATCTAGAGCCCCCCACAGCCTCAGGAGGACCACCACAGGGGCAATCACAGCACCCACTCAGAAAAGAGCAAAGGAGAGCCCAGCAGCCATGGTGCAGAAGCCACTGGAGGCTGTAGCAACGAGGCTACGCAAGAGAAACGAGCACTGGCACAGACCCCCACCCCTGAAGCCCTGCTACATTAGGCTGCCAGAAAAACACCACCCAAGAGCTACCAGACCCCATCCAGGTCAGTGTGACACCACACACCCCAAGCCCATTAACTCCCCCCCCCCCCCCCCCAATATCAACTACAAAAAGCAAAGGTACGGCAAAACTATGGTGATGGAGACTAATATGGTAAATGGTCTGTATTTGTATAGTGCTTTACTAGTCCCTAAGGACCCCAAAGCGCTTTACACAACCTGTCATCCACCCATTCACACACTGGTGATGGCAGCTACATTGTAGCCACAGCCACCCTGGGGCGCACTGACAGAGGCGAGGCTGCCGGACACTGGCGCCACCGGGCCCTCTGACCACCACCAGTAGGCAACGGGTGAAGTGTCTTGCCCAAGGACACGACGACCGAGACTGACCGAGCCGGGGCTCGAACCGGCAACCTTCCGATTACAAGGCGAACTCCCAACTCTTGAGCCACGATCGCCCCATATTAATAAATTGATTACAACAAACAGTAATTGTCACTGAACTCTTTTTATTTACAGGCATTTTTAACATGTATGAACATAACGCGAACAGTTTTACATGGATATTTATTTGATGAGAAGAAAGTAAATAACAATAACTATAAAACAAGAATATTTATAATGCATCAACAACAATCCAGCCTGGGATCCTCCCGGTTAAAAACACGGTCCAGGACTGGACACTCAGGCTAATCCTGCAGGGTCTGGTTCAGGAAAAGGTGGCGAACAACACAAACAGTTTTAGTAGAAAGGTGTGATTCCAATTAGTTGAAGAGATCAAAGCATTATTCAGATTATTAAGCTTAAGTAAAATATACTAATACGCTGTGAAAAGACTTAAATGTTATAGACTTCATCTGTGTAACCAAGCTTTTTTGTGAACTCAAAAATAAGCCTGTTTTCAGCTTTGTGACCTTTTTACGGCCCATCTAGGCACACAGATAAGTCGCAGGATCAAATGAATAATAGAAAATAAATAGAAAATGTTCTCCTATAAGTTTCAAAAAGATTTCATTTACATATTTTATATAATACAGTAAATGTGTTGGAATGACCGGAGACATGGAAGACACGTACATGGGTATTTGTGTGGACGTAGCCTAATGCTCTCCAAATTCAGGGGCAGCAATCTTCGAAGGACCCGACCCACCTGGTCCACGTAGGACGGGTCCTTCAAAGGCCGGGTAGGTACATCTACAAAAAAATGTAATAAAAGGAAGGCTTAACTCTGAGTATGGTGGTCTGGAATAAAAGACAGGAACAAAGTGGTTCTGAAAATATATTTTTTCATTTTCATTGTTACCTCAGTATTGGTATGGAAATCCAGTAGAGGAATTGAATGGGGTAAAGTGTTTTGGGGAAAACATTTAAAAATTCAATGTATTTTTTGGGAGAAAATGGCTGTAGGCTTAAAGGCCCTTGTGAGTGTTTAAAAAGTATTTGAAATTGTGCGGGAAAATTGAGGCCAGTAAAATTAATGAGTGCTCACTGTAATTAAAATACTTTAATCTAAGAAGATTCTGTGGTAGCACATGTGCTTAAAGCTGTTATCATAATTAGCAGCAAAGTGAGGTAAATGTATGTCTTTTGCAGAGGTGGAAAGAGTACTAAAATATTTTACTCAAGTAAAAGTACTATTACTTTGCTGAAATTTTACTCAAGTACAAGTAAAATTACCTGTCTAAAAATGTACTCAAGTAAAAGTAAAAAGTAGCTCATTTAAAATGTACTCAGAGTAAAAGTTACACAGTTACTTTTCTGTCAGCAGGAGGACAGCCGCTTCTGAGTAGTGCAAAAAAAGACAGTGGGATATAAATCTCAAAGTAGTTCTTTTTTAGTGAAAAGAAAAACTTACAAATTAAAGTGCCGTGGCAGTTAAACTGCAAGTCTATACATGAAAATGGATAATGGTCACCAAACCAATCAACCAAACTGTCAGGTATCACAGTGTTTTCAATACAAAACCACATCATTCTTTCACATGAGAATGTGTTCTAAACTGTCAAATAAGAGAACAAGTACTGAACTGAACGGCAGCTGCTTTAAAAATGTTTTTAAATTTTTTAAACTTGGCCCTGCCCTACTGTACCTCTAGATTAAAGTTCCTTTGTGTCCATCCTAGAGTGTTACTCTCTGAACTTCCTGTTAATTTTGAGGAGCAGTTGATTTTCAAAGTTAGTAGAGTTCATCCTTGCTCACTTTGCAGTGAACAGTAGTCCAGCACAGCTAAAGAGACGCTCGAAGGCAGCTGAGGCAGGCAGGCCAGTGTTAAGTTTGAGAGAAAGTTTTTTGACGTCCCTAATAAGACATCAATGCATTACATAGCTACCGCTGGTAAATTACACCAATATACCTCGTGTTTTGTTTTATTGGACAGTAACAGGCTAGTTAACGGGAGGTTGCAAGTGCTAATTAACAAGTAACAGAAGTCAGCTGTCTTTGACTAATCTAAGGTAAGTGAGCGCTCTGTTATTCTTTTGCCTGCAGTGTGAACATATGTGGGTTAAGTAAGAAAGTAGCCGCTTCTGTCTTTAATTTAACTATTTTTTAAAATAAATTATTATTATTAACAAACAGGAAAAACGTAGGTAAACACATTTTCTTTTGGCAATTTACCAACCCAGTAAAAAAATGTAAGTTGCGTGGACAACAAGATTACAGCAAGTTGCTAGTACCAACCAACGTTATCTGTGTTCTTCACAGAGGTCTTAACGTAATGTGATTAATTTGAACACAGCCTTTTTGCTACCATAACGGTACGAGTTGTATTTAACTTACCTCTACATGCTTGCGCAGGTTTGATGTGGAATTTTTAAAAGCTGCTAACTCGGTCTCTCTGGGCAAACACAGCTTACACTGCATAATAAAGCTGTTGCCTTTCTTGCACTTGAAGCCGAAATGGTCCCTTAAATACGGCCAGGGGTTCACATCCGTTTCTTCGAGTTCAGGGTCAGCAGAATTCGACGGGGCTTCTTTTTTCACTGGATCCGTAACACCGACGTCAGACTCCATCTTTAACGCGACCTTAGCGCCAATTTGTTCTACTACCCATCATTCCCTGCAGTATTTCCGAAGCGCAATGTTTTTATTTTTATTTTTAATTTACTCAGTAACGGGTGTGATTGAAAACGTAGCGAACTACAATACTTTTTAAAAAATATACTTAAGTAAAAGTAAAATTACAGACTTGAAAAATGACTTTAAAAAGTACAAATACACAAAAAAACTACTCAATTACAGTAACGCAAGTAAATGTAATTCGTTACTTTCCACCTCTGGTCTTTTGTTCGTTGTTGTTCTTTGCTGTGTCTTTCTGCCTTTTTCTTTGCCTAAAGAATTCACACAACCTCCGGTAAACTGAAAGTGAGTGCTAGAGCACAGAAGAAAAGAGAAGAGGTAGTAATCTCGGGTCTATTCAACAGAGTGCGACACCGTGTGTGCAAAAGAGGGTATTACAACTAAGAAGGGGAAAAAAGGACTGAGTTATTTACATTCTAGAATAATAAAAGCTTGAATAAACAGTGTTTATCGTGCCGCTTTTAGACTAGTGAATATGTTTTATTCTTTATCTCAAAATGCCCATAAAAGACCCGGAAGAACGTCTGAGGAAATCTCAGAGGTATGAGCCAGTTACCATTCCGAGTGATATGCCGCCCATCCAGGCACCTGAACACCAAATGGACATAAGACCACCTACATGGAGTGAAGTGGAGAAGGTAGTGAAGCAGGCAAGTGCAGCATCGGCCCCAGGACCTAATGGCATCTCATATAGGCTCTATAAAAACACCCCACGAGTGCTCAAATACCTGTGGAAGCTGATGAAGGTAGTGTGGCAGAAAGGAATGATTCCAAGGGCTTTGCGAAGAGCAGAAGGTGTTCTGATCCCTAAGGAGAAGAACTCCTCATCCATCAGCCAGTTTTGCCAGATCGTCCTGCTGAACATAGATGGAAAGATCTTCTTCAGTGTCTTGGCCCAAAGACTATCTACTTTCCTGCAAAGAAACAACTATGTTGACACATCAGTGCAGAAGGCCGCCATCCGGGGCTTCTCGGGATGTCTGGAGCACACCAGCATCATCTGGCACCAGATTCAGGCAAGAAAGAACAAAGAGCCCTTCACGTGGTCTTTTTAGACCTTGCCAACGCCTTTGGGTCAGTTCCGCATGAGATCTTATGGAAGGCCATCAACTATTTCAGCGTACCAAACCACATCACAGGACTGGTCAAGACCTACTTTCAGGATTTACAGTTTTGTGTGACAGCTGAGAACACCACCACAGCCTGGCAGCACCTGGGAATCAGAGTTATGGCAGGCTGCACGATTTCCCCTCTGGCATTTATCATGGCAATGGAGTCGGTCATGCGGGCATCTCGGCGGGTAGAGGGAGGTGAGAGACTCTTCTCTTCTCTTTTTCCTGTAGCCGAGATGGGAATTCGGGAGGAGGAGACGAGAACGGCATGGAGAGATGCACGAGGGTTATCATAATGTTGTCATGTCTGTCATACAGTCGGCCTCTGCCAGAGGAATATCAGTAACTAATATTTTCATCTCACTAGAAATGGTTTTGATGCAATGTTTGATCTAAGAAGATACAATTAAGGTTTATTTTATCCTCTGTTACACGCAAGTACAGCTGGCTAACATTCAACTCTAATGACTAACTTTTGGTTTAATAAACCATTCTCCAAACATTTGTATCTATTCATGGTGAAGTGCTTCTCCCACTAAGAACGTTACATCCAGATGAACAGAATCAACTTTTTGGGATTCCATTACCTGGATGATTTAGCATGCATCAAGACATTTGTATCTCTAATTTCACCTCTGCTCAAGAGCAGTACTAACTTTGTGCCTTTTTTAGTCTTATTTATTTATAGCATCTCCATCACTGAACAGCGAACACAGATGGAGCCTGTTGAAGTGGTAATGTGGATTGACATCTGTGTCTGCCTTCCTTTGACCATACTGATCATCTATTGTATGTGCTGTGCGGTATGTATGTAATTACGTCCATCTCTATCAGTATTTGAAGATTTAACAAATCAACTAACCTGTCCTGCTAGTTAAGTATTCACTTTGCTTTTTGGATTTAGCCAACCGCATTTAGCAAGATATAAGGAGTTATTTCATACATATGAAGGATTTCCAAACCCCTAGACACTATAGTGAGTGAATGTAATAAGAATCATGAGTTTAAACATAAATTAATGTTGCCTACCTTGGCTGTAACCCATCATTACTAGAAATCATTACAAATACTACAAAGTCTAGCAGACCTAGAATGACAATAAAATCAGACAATGTTGTCTGTGGGAAAAGAAAGCTGATGCATCTGCATCACTGGCTTTCTCCTTCGGGTGGCACTGACTTCCTGTTCCAACACACAGTTGTGTTTTTATGTATCTTGTCTGTTTAATTAAAAACTTTGATAATGTCTCATTTCATAGTCCAGTCTTTATGTGCTTTAGCCAAGCATGCTCTGTTGATTCACTCACTGTGTCTTTACCTTAGCTTAGCTTGTAGCCAACTCACTAGCAGCATGTGCTCTTCAGCTGTCTTTCCCTCACTTTCCTGCTCATTGTGTAAGATACTTGGTTACTCCTCGGCGTCCTTTAGTGACAATGATACTAGTGTTTGCAGATCTGGAGGCCCGGATTACTGGAGACCTGGCTTCACAGCCCAAATTTAGCTAGGTCCCTGCCGGTGCAGCCTCATTAGCTCTGATTCTATCCAGAGTTGCAGTCAATGACCCACAATAATTATTTTATTGTGGGTGATTTTAACATTTATGTAGATCAGGGCTGGGCAACTGCAAGCCTCAAGGGCCGGTATCCTGCACGTTTTAGATCTCACCTTGGGTCAACACACCTAAATCAAATGATTAGTTCATTACCAGGCCTCTGGAGAACGTCAGGACATGTTGAGGAGGTCATTTATCTATTTAAATCAGCTGTGTTGGATCAAGAACACATCTTGATGCAGGACACTGGCTATTGAGGCTTGGAGCTGCCCACCACTGATGTAGATGCTAAAAATGACAGCCTCAACATGGCATTTAATCTATTATTAGACTCAGTTGGCTTTGTTGAAAATAAAAGAACCTACCCAGCACATTCTCGATTTAGTTTTAAAGGTCTGTAGAGCCAGTGGTTATGATTTGGTTATCGATATTCTTTAAGGTTTCTATTATTTAGTTCCACCGTGTGTTCTGTCTGCTAGCCTGCCTGTCTATTTTACTTTATTTGTATTCCCAGTTTAGATAGTGTTGGTTTTTCAGGTGTTCAGCAAGAAAGCTGTTTTTTGAGTTTACAGTTTGCCTCCTGGAGTCTGCATTTTGGGTCCTCCATTCCTGCCTGCTGCACACAGCCCTGGACAGTAACCTTTAAATCCTTAAACCTTATATAGTGTTTAGTTATATGTCCTTATTAATGAGTAGGAAGGGGGAAATATAAAAAAGCCTTTGGAACAATAATTCCATTTATCAAGGTAAAAAGGACTCTTGGTCCACTTTCCTTTGCAGAGACACTAGACACTGAATACACTAAGGCAATATATAGAGTTATATAAAAAATGGCTTATTATTGTAAATCTCATATTTTCTGCAGAGACGAAGGGATCCAGGCCCTGCCCCCTATTACATATACATCCTGGTTTCCAATCTAATCCAGCTCTGTGCTCCAGTTCTTTGGCTGGCTAAACTGGAAGACCATCAGCAGCCCACCGGTGTCTCTGAAGTGTTTTTCTTCTTCGGTGTTACAACTAGTCTTAACTTCAAAACCTGCATTGTTCTGGAAAGGTATTTATCTTTCATATATCTTTCAATGCAAGTATACTACATTTTATTGTGACTTGAAGCATCCTTACAGTCAAACTTTTGTCTACCGCATCAATCAGAATACTGTCTGTTTTGTGTTGCAGGTATTTTTTCATCACCTGTCCAATGCTGAACTTCATAAGACAAACTAAAGGTTCTATTTTGGTGTCTGTTCTGGTCTGGACCATGTGTGTTATCACTATCTCTCTTGCAATATTACTACACCAACATGAACGCATCTATGTTTTTACCTTCTACCCTGCCCCTCTGTTCATTCTTTGTTTAGCTGGGACCCTCAAAGCTCTGCCTGCTGCCACCTCAGTTCCTGCTGAGGAAAAACGAAGAATTATAGGAACTTTGTTTCTGTTGCACCTGAATTACTTTGTGTTGGTCTTGCCTGCAGTAATTCTATTATCTTTTGTCAGAAATGTAAGTTTGGCCATGATCCTGCTCAGTCCTTTTGTGGACTTGATGCTATTTTGTTTCATGCAGAAAGGACCTGTTGACAGTTTGCTGTCATGTCTGTGCTGCTGCAGTATGAACAACACTGCAGCAGATGTCAGCAGCAGATCACCAGTTTAACTGATTTTAGCAGAAACAGGTGGGCTTGTGTTGGCAAAAACAAAGTGAGAATAAAGAGGGGAACATGTGATGGGACAGATGCAGAGAAATTTAAAAATAAAGATGGACTATGTGCACATAAACACACAGAGGAATGCAAACACAGAGTGTGTAAACAGTTGATGGAAATGTCATGTATATGTTTTATATGATATTTTTGGCTTATTTCATCATCTTCAAAACATTTATTTCATTAAATCTTTAAATGTCCACAGCATCTATACATATCTGCACAATTTCTTTTACAATTTCTGAATTTGATTCAAGAATCTTTTACAATCTGTACATAATTTTAGTTTTACTTTTATGATAGTTTGTTTCTGTCAAACCCATTTTTTTTTTTTTTCATTTTGCACATTTGTGACTTGACCAAATCCAGTAGCTCCTTTAGATCCCCCCCTGAACAGCAAGTAAATATTTGTGTCAGCTACAAACAATAATTTGAATACATCTTTTACTACTTTATCTAAATTCATGGTCACATGTTAAGAGAAGATAAAGAGTTCTAAAATCCTGTAAAGAAATGTGGCCTAGTTTTCTGTACTGACAATGTGACACATAACATGATCCTTGTCCAATACATTTTTACATGACCTTCATGTATGCTTTTTATTCATACAAACATTTATTAAAAGGTACAAAAATGAGTTATGTTTGTCTATTTGCTGCTGTGATGTACATGGATATCAAGGTTTTTTTAAGTGCTGTATAAGTCACATAATAATAACAATAACAGTAATGGAGCTTTTCCATGCATCCCAACACAGTGGTTGTATTTCATTTCACTCTAAATTGGGATATGAATATGGAAACATTTGAACATTTATTTTCATCAGGTTTTCATTTTTGGTGTCAATCATTCAAATCCGTTTGAGCTTATGCCACCTGTTTTATGTTTGGCCACTAGATGGAGACATCAAGTTTTCATAAATGATGAGTTCAGAGGGTCATGGTATGATAGTAGCTACCTTTCCAGTATCATTTAATCTTTGAAATTGTCATGTCTGCAGTGGCAGACAAGTGGAGATTGAAAGTAGGACCCAAGATGCAGGCAGCTTCTGATGTGGGCGAGCTTTATTGATATGGTAGGTGAAACAAACAGGAACATAATGGGCATGAAACAAAACCTAAGGATAATTTAAACTGTGAAAAATTAACCAAACAAAACTGAAACCTTAAATGGAGGCGCAGGGACGATGATGCAGGGAAAGAACACAGACGAACCAGCAATGCACACGAGAAAACACAGGGCTTAAATACACACAGGGCAATCAGGGAATGGGAGACAGGAGGGAGACAAGGCTGGGATTAATGGGACATAACGGGAAAAGGGGAAGCAAAACTAGAAACATTGACAAGAGAAACAAACCTTCAAAAAAAAAAAAAAACAGGAAACACACCACCAAACCTCTAAACACGCAAACTTAACACAGACTGGGGAGACAGAACATAGGAACTTGAAACGTGGAACAGAAGAGCACAGAGGACACAAAACACTAGGGATAATCACAAACAACCCAACAGAATATTAATACACTCGAGCATAAACACCAAGTCCACAGACTCTGGACCATAACAGGAATATTGCTACTATAGTAAGGCTACTACTAGAATCAAACTTAAAAAGTTTGAATTAAAGAACAGGGTCTGTAACAAAACAATTTCCCAGTTTGGAGTGAATAAAATACTCTTAATTCTGAACATTATGTGTACAAAAATGGTTTCTGGTCCCTGTTCTTATAAAAAGGTGGACTGAAGCTTACATTCCAGAGTTCTGTGTCATAGTTCCCTTTGTTCCCTTCATGTCCACTCTGTCCAAGTCTCATCTTTGTGTTTTGCTCTTTCATTTTCCTCAGTTATGTAACTGTCGCTGTCTCCAGCTTGTTCCACCAACAGTTCCCACCTACTGCCATCCTCTCGTTACCTAGTGTGTTCTTAATTCCTTAGTGACGAGCAAGTTTGGGAACCAAACTCAGGACCCCAAAAGCACAAAGGTTGAATTAAAAAAGAAAAAAACAGATTTATTGCTGGCTCCTCTCAAAATGCCAGGAATCCTGGTCGAGAGTAAATAATCCTGAACACGGGAAACACTCTTGAGGAAGAACACAGCCATCAGAGGATGACAAAACAAGGAACAGAGGGACACTGGGACTGGGACAGAGCAGACATGGATACGTGACAGACTGGGGGATAAGAGAAAAAATACAAAGACATGTACATGACGAGGGATAGGACTGCAGATGTAGACAGCCACAGCCACTGCCCGTTCTTGAGCCTGTTCTGCTACTATTTTGTTTTTTCTGTTATATAGGAATTTTATAACAGGGTTTTCCATCCCATTGTCACCAAGTGCTTGCTAGAGTCTTTGCTTTACAATATTAAACACCTTGAGCCTACTGCTGTTGTGATTTGGTGCAATATAAATAAAACTGAACTGAAAATTTAATTGAAAGCTCCGTCATGTCGAAACTAGTGTGAGGGCACAGCAATGTTCAGATCTCTCCAGAGATATTCAATCAAGTTTAATTCAGGGCTCTGGCTCAGCCACTCAAAGAGATGACAATACCTACAGACCTGCTGTTAAGGCACAACAACACCTTTACTTCCTAAGGAGGCTAAAGACAGCCTAACTCCTGTCAGATTATAATATTATTTTATGCCATGTTAGACCCTTAATTAAAGATGGTGAATTATTATGTAGTTTTAGTTTGCATTATTCTCCTGAATTAGAAGAAGGTGATAACTATTGCATTTGTTAAGCTGATTTGCATTACATTAGACTGCTGGTTGATTGTGAATGAATGATATTGTTTTATGATGCATTATACTGCTGAGTTATGAGAAATACTGTTTGCAGAAAGTCATCGCCTTATTTGTCTGATTAGAAGAGAACAGAACACACTGGAGTTTTCTGCCCCATCTCAGCAGGAGCAGATAAACAGGGAGCCAAGGTTGTAGCTTAGGCACTGTGTGAGAGAAAGAATGTGAATGTTTAGGCTTTTATGATTAGGTGGGGGCCACTAGAGGCTATAAGAGTTTGATCAATGCTCCACCATTTTGAGATCTGATGCTGTCTGCGTACGGTGTCCATCTCCCACGCGTGTGATCATTAAAATCATCGTTTGACTCAACCCGGCCGGACCAGTGTTGTTATTGTGGTTTTTCCTCTTGTATCCATCCCCAATATTTGAATCCGTAACAGTTTGGGGGCTCGTCCTGTGGTATTGGGGTGGAATTTTGGAGGTTTGGACGGTCCGAGGTTGTCGAACGGACAGGCACAAGCCAGTGGTCTGACGTGAGTGGGCATAAGCCGGCTTATACAAAGGTAAGGCACTACCTGTTGAATTATTTCCAAAGTGTGCCAAATTGGACATGATAAAATTGAAGTCTACTCACTGACATTACTGGTAAATGTCTGTTTTGATTTTGATGAAAAAATCTCATGAGTTGAAGCAGTTAGAGTCTGCTAAGAAATAAATGCAGTTAGAGTCTGCTAAGAAATTGGGTTGGAGTCCCAAGTAGTTTGATAGGGAATTGGTCATTTAGTGAGTTAGAGGCTCCGTTGGTTATATGGTGGACCTGAGTTGGTCATGTTGTGAGTTAGAGGCTCCATTGACCACTAGGTTGCACCTGCCTCAGTCAGACTCTTGTTTTGGGGTGCTGACTGTTGTTTCAAAGTGTTATAAATTATTATAGGACGGCAGTTGGAGTCTGCTAAGAAGCGCACAGCTCGGAGGTTACGCTCCCTCCTGGCCGTGGACGCGCGACCTTGACCTGTCGGCGAACAGGGTTAGTTCAGTTTGGCTTAACTGTGGGGTACAGGGCATCCTGGAATAAGCTAGGAGTTAGAGGCTCCTTACCGTTTGTAACGGTATCTGCGCTTTTTTGGACACTGTTAAATTGAGTTAGGGACTTTAGAGATGAGGCCAGATACAGTTAGAGGCTGATACTGGTTAATTGATCACAAAAAAGTTGGACTTTCTTCGGTTGGACCCGTTAACTTAAATTTGTCAAAATTGTGTAGGCGCTAAATCTGCCAGGCCTGATAGTGATTGTAAATATAAGACGTCTTTGTAATATAAAATAATAGAGCTGTGTGTGAGACTGTGTGTGACGAGAGCGCGCTGCAGCGCTGCGAGCTATTTTTAGACGGTGTGTGAACATGCAAATGAGGTGGCTGCTGTGAAGCGCACAGAGGACTTTTGCTTCCTGTTTAACGTGTTTTTTGAGTTTTATAATTGTGATTTGCAAATACGGTTAAAAACCTGTAAACAAGACGCTGATTTTGCTGATTATAATATTACAAATAAGGTTTTGAATGACTAGGGTGAATGTTTGATGTTTGGCTGAGTTTTGATATAGAAAAGACAAATCGTGCATGATTTAGACCGACACTTCAGTCGGCAGAGTAAGACTGAGTGATAAATACAGCTGTGATTTGTTTCAGTTTTGTGGTAGGAAGCAGGATTTATAAGATTTTTAAAGTGACTCTTGGTTCAGCTCAATAATATAAGCGGTTACATTTGATTTACTGTTGGTTTTATCATAATATAGGGTGAGATCAAGCACGAAGTTCAGCTGTGTGTGTGACAGGAACTCTGCATGCCCATAAAAGGCAACGGCCAGACTGTGAGAAGTATGCACAGAGAGAGAGAGTAAAATCTAGTCAGATGAAGTGAATCAGGAGGTTTTTAGAAAAGAAATAGTAAGTGAATGTTTTAGTGTGTTAATACAGGTGGATTTCTCCCAACCTGGAAACCTGAGTACAACGGCAAAAGCATAAACAGAATTGGGACGACAGACAGGCCAAGCTTTGGCTCAAAAGTTTACAGCTTGACCTCACTCTGTCCCCACCCGGAAAAGAAGCTTAAAGGACATCTTCTCCTCCAGTTATCGGTTACCATCACTGGAAATTTTCAGGCAAGTTTTTGACTGAATTGTTGTTGGCACCATGTGTCCCTGAATCTCACAAGCAAGCCCTAACTCCTGGCTGTAGACATGGAATGCTGTTATTTAAGGTGGGGAATCAAAATTTGGGAAACAAAATAAAAACACACACACAACCAGAGAAATGTATGAGAAAGGCACGTGTTAGAGAAATGCCTTGTTTGAGAAAAAAACGTTAAAATAACCCACCTACAAACGCACACACACGCAGTGAAGATTTTCCAGCAAGGTTAAAGCAGCGAAATTTAACATACACCTGTTGTTAAATGATAAAGTTTATCCACTACTAACAAATAAACTCTCTGGGTTGCAGGACAACAACTTAACTTCAAAAAAAAGAGACACTGGTCTGACCAACCAGTGACGACACGACAAATTTAGTGGTTAGAAGATTCAAATTGTGACATGTTTTCTGCTGATTGATTAATACAAGTGATTACTGAATGAAAGAAAATTTCTTTTTTGGGCTTTTAAACATGATCTTAACAATTTTAACATGTACCTGTGTTGTCCTGTCAGCTTGGTGGGTTATGAGTTGATTATATGGTGGACACTGTACTGCTGAACAACAAACAATTATATTGCCATCACTGTTATAATCTTACAGTGACACAAAGTCTCAGATTTAGTTATTCTGAAAATAAGTTTATCAGACCAACTTTTATTTTCAAACACAACAAAGTATAACAGCCAACATACATACATACATACATACATACATACATACATAACATTGAGAAAAAACAAAAAAAAGGGGGAGAGAAGGCTGACACAGGGCCTGGCCCGGTGTTTCTCCCCTCTCTGAATAACACAGCCAACACAACATCATTTTCCTGTTCGTCTGTTTTTGTTTTGTTTTTGTTTTTTCTCTTTATGCTTGATTACAGGCTGCTTTGCCAAGGCTGACCTGGACTCCTGCTCTCCCCTCTACCATCTTTGCTCACTCCTCTACCATCTTTGATGTGACCCTGACCAAACGCTACAGCAGCTGGACCCACAACAACAACCTGAAAATGTCAACACTGCAGCAGGAAAACGATCTCATGCAGTGGAGACGGAGAGCGTTAAATCCAAGGCCCGTTTCACTACACGGGGGAGATTTCCAGACAGCTTCAGCTGACAGAGCTCTGACGAGACGCCCATTAAGCCCAGAGGAAAAGTGAGGCCGAGCAAAAGAATGCTGACCTTAACAACTCTGCATTAAAACTGTGCAGGACAGTGACTGACCAACACGGATGATCGGGCAGCAAAAAGGGCGTGCCAGAGACAGGAGGAGTAACTGAGGTCAGGAGGCACCTCAGAATGGACAAAAGCACCAGAAGAAAATAAGCTGAAGGCACAGGTGTCGGGGCTCGGCCAGGAGCTGACCTCTGAGAAGAGCCGGACAGCAGAGCTGCAGAAGGCCGTGGAGCAAAGCAAGGAAAACATCAATAAACTTCAATCTGACGTGTACGGAAAAGACTCTGAGGTTTCTGCCCTCAGTAAGAGCTCAAGGCATCAGAGCAGAAACTGAGCATGGCTCAGGAGGAGCTGGCTGCTAATCGAACCCATCAGTCAGGCTTAGAGTCCCAGACACAGGACTTGAAATCAGGCCGGAGCTTGCTGGAGCAGGAGGTCGTCAAACCTGACAAGAAGCTCCTACAGCAGGAGCAAGCCCTGAAGGAGCTACAGAAGCAAAAGGGTCAAGTTAAGGAGGAGCTGGACAAGGAGAAGATGCAGGACACTGGAGAAAAGGACTGCCTCAATTGGGGCCAGAACCAGTATGGACAGAACTTTGAGCAGCAGCACCAATGGATGCAAACGGACTGAAATGGAGGAGGGCAGGACCCCAGGGCACGCCTCAGGCCGTGGTTTACCCAGAACACCAGAACAGGAAAGTGATGAACACACACACACACAAACACACACACATCTACATACACTGACTCAGAATGAAGAGAAACACACATATGAACACATATGCACTCGTTGATTCACTGACACACACACACACACACACGCGCTGAGTCAATTGAGTGAGAAATGACGCACACACACACACACACACGCACACAAATCGAGATGCTGATTCAGTTCACTGAGAAGTGATCCACACACACACACACACACACACACACATGCACACGCTTGTGCAATGAAGAGTGATACACACACACACACGCTGCTGCAATGAAGAATGCTTTACTAACAAATGCTTATGCTGACACGCAAAATGCTGCACACAAACATCCAAATACAGAATCTGTTACAACAACAAGAAGCCATTGATTGTTTATTGGTTAAATGCATTTCATGTCACCCAGAGGGCGTTTGTGTAGATTTAGGGGACAGGGTCTAAGGCAGTTTGGTTATGAAAACAATGTGTGTGCGTGATGTCTGTTTATGGCTCAAGGCCTCGACTGAATTGTTTACTGTGCTTCACACAGCATGATAAGGAGCAGTGGTACAGAGTGAAAATGATGAATTAACGGTGTGAGTTTTATTTCAGAGCGCCACATTTTTTGTGATTGAGATTTAATTGAAGGAGGAACACACTGAAAAAAAAAAAAAAAATTCAACAACTCAATTTGTTCTCATTGAGATGACACGATACGATCTAATAAGAGTGGTTAGCTGCTGAACTCACGGAATCCACAACACCGCATAAGATTTCAAACTACAGGAACATCACTGGAGTTATAAGAGGCAGACAGCGACACACACACCACATGCATGCTATTGCTATTTATTGTGAATTAACCTGTGAAGGGCAAGAACAAAAGAATTCTGCATCAAATACAGGAAATCATAGCTCCTGTATTTCCTACATTGTTGGCATGCTGGTTGGTGCTGTTGCTCCACAGTAAGAAGGTCCTGGGTGCAGGTCCACAGTCTGGCTAGTTTGCAGTGGTTTCTCTCTGGGTGTTCTGGTTTCCTGCCACAGTGAAAAGTCATGCAGCTATTAGAGCTAGGTTAATTGATGATTCTAAATTATCCATGAATGTGAGTGTGAATGGCTGTTTGTTTCTATCTGATAGACTGGTCAGCTGTCCGGGGTGTACCCTGCCTGGCAACCTATCACTTCAGGGTTATTTCCCAGCCCTGCTGCAACCAGGAGAAAGATAGGAGGATGGTAGTTGTTGTAGACCCATTCAGTTTTTATGGTAACCAGGATCTAGACTTTGTTGAACCGCATGCAATATGAAGACAACATGTAGTATTTAAGTGACCAAGTAGAATTTGAATAAAAGTTATTGAATAGTGTTGAAATAAACTGACAGAATTGAAGGATCAAAATATTCCAGGAGCTCAACTTACTCCATCTGAACATGTTTCAATCGTGTGTTATGAACACAAAATGCAGGTTTGCTGAATATGAAAAGGTTGTGTTGATTTAACTCAGTAGTTTAAGTTTCTGCAAAAGCAAAACATTTGTGTGCAACCAGTGTCCACTATTGAATCAAGTAAATCCAACATGCTTTTGTCAGGGCAAAAAGGAGTTACGGTCCCTGTATTCCTACACAATATTGTCCCAGGAGGGAGAAAAACTTTCTGGTGAAGTTTTGGTTGATTTTTGGGTTTTGCTTAACACTAGGTTGATTTCATCAGTGAGGTTTGGATTGTTTTCTTTCTCTAAGAGAGAGAAAGATGGTTTTATGCTTGGACATGTTTGCAATGGGCCCCAGTATTTGTTATTATATGAGTATTTTATTGGTTACGTTTGTTTTTGCTTTTGTTACAGTGCACTGAAATAAGAACATCTGAGAGGTGTGATCCACCGGTGGTGATATTTTGGTATTTTGTGAGTTCCTGATTTAACAAATCAGCTCTTTAATCCAGGCCTGAGAGATTGAACTTTAAAGCGCTATAAAATATTCTTACTGAAAACAGTCGCAAAGTGTTTTTCTCCATGATTATAATGGGCTTGGGAGAAATTCACTTATATGGGACATTGATCACATGAGAAGTCCTGAGCCTAAAAGGATTGCAGCGAGTCAATCCAGTCAAAAAACAAGGAACTGTTTTCCTTTAAAATGATGACGTCATCTTGCTGGTGAGGGAGGCTCGAATAGGTTGCGCGTGAGACTCCATTATCAGCAACTTCTGGTATGAATGTGTGTGGATGTATGCATGTGGCTGGACTGTGATGGACTGACGACTAAAAGTTTTAACTGACTTGATACTGAGAAAAAAACGGTACCGACTTTAGGATTAGTAAATGTCCACAAACAATTCACCCAGCCTGTAAAAGAAGGTGGATGTTTTGTCTTGCTTTGATTTGTTTTTACAGGAACAGAAGGATGACAGAGACTAAAGGGGGAGGCTGTATCTTCACATGAGCGTGAACTTAACCCTTTGGTTGCTAATTTTGAGTTACTGATGTTTGCATTAAAAAAATTGTGTTTTAGTAGCTGTGTTTCGATTAATGTATCACATTATATTGTTGGGAAGGTTAAATGCTAAAGTGAAGAAAAGGTTTGATTTCACTCATGACTGAACATGTTATTATTAACCATAGCAGCCCACTGTAAAAAGTCAATTAACTTTTATAGAGGAAAAAAGAAAAGAAAAAAGCCAAAAAAAACCTCTATTGATGTCTATGAATAACAGGGGAATGATAGGCTTGTCACATTCAAAATGGAGATATGTAAGGATAAACACTGGTCCCCATCTTTTAGGTCCTTTCATTGAAATAGTCAATAATTCAGAAAAGTAGAGATATAACCGACAGGGGCATGTGCTGAGAGGTGGTGCTGCACAGGAACAAGAGAAAAATAAAGAAAATTTTTGTGTTTAGCTTTGAGAAATTCAAATTAAAATGTACCATTACACTCAGAGGATCAAGATGAAATCAAATATATGCTAATTTTGTATGTGAGTACATGACTGGTGACTGTTCTGTCCTGAGCTTTTGTTTTTACAGCACCCACTTGACCACACCAACAGTTTCTCGCCACCAAAAGGGGGTACTTGCAAAGAATAGGGAGGAATATCATCAAAACTGGGAAAGGTAAGCCCCAAAAGGGGGTGATAACATCATAACTTTCACTTATGGTCAAATTCTCAAAATTTGACCCCCGGCTTGAAAAATTCTTCAAAACATTTAGAGACAGAGTGGAGTTTTAGATAAATATAATGTGCCAAACCACATGCGGATGGAGAGTTGGAATCGATAACATGGTGAAATAACACGCAGGAAAATATTGACCATGTCGATTATGTTTATTCAAGTGTGCAGAGATTGGCTAATCTGACCAGGAAATGTTATAAAATGAATTGTCGGAACAGTCAGCGTTAAAGTCACCTTTGACAGTCCAGAGCAAGGTTATTATCGTTAATAATTCGGTCTAAACTGCTGCAAGTGAATTGGAAACAAAATTTGAATGAATTTAGGACACTTCATACTTATAACACAAGTGATGGTAAGCCATAACTTGATTAGGTAAAGCTATTAAGATAATTATGAGCTGCCTTGACACAAAGAAAGTGGAGTCCTTCACCCTGAAAGGATGGAATGATGCTCTGCCTCTGTAGTCAAGTTCAGACATAGGCCTTAAGCAATCATGAGCCACTAATAAGCGTGACAGAATTAATAAGCTTAAATAAAGCACATTGGGTGAGCGACCCTGACAAGAGAAAATCTATGAGCACGCAATGAAGTGGATTTGTTAGAGCCCGTTTAACATCTGTCTTTCAGAAAAATAAATAAATAAATAGATTTGCATTAACAGACACACATTAAAAAATCCCATTTGACACTGATAAATCCCTGTTCAAATAGAGTACATGTAAACGAAATAACGAAAACTAGAAGTGAAAGAAAAAACATTTTCGTTAACAGAAATAAAAATAAAAAACAAAAAAAGGGAAAACTAACTAAAACTGTAATGAGCGTTCACAAAACTAACTAAAATTAACTGAAGTTATAGCAAAATGTGTTTAGTTTTCATTGAGGTGTGCGTGTCCTACAATAGTCATGGGTGAAAATGAAGTTTAGTTTCCAGATTTCTTCTTGCTGTGTCTCATTATGCCAGCAGGTGGCAGTACGTTAGGCGAGTCGTCTGTGTTGCTGCTCCGTCCACGTGCAGAATCATGTCAGGAAAAGTCGGGAGAAAGCGCCAGAGTCCAATTGGGATTACTTTGAATATAACTGTGTTTAGTATAAAGCAAGTGTCTTGTAGTGAAAAGAGACAAATTAGGAGGGACACTTATAAGCGGAAAAATCCCACAGACCTTAAAATGCACTTGAGAAGCTCACACAAGAAGGCTAACCTAGCTTACCTTGAAAAGGTAAGGGGGAGCACACTACCCCTTTTGTTTTTTGACTCCCCCTGCTCAGAGAGCTCGCCCACTCAACCCTCATCCCCAGAAAACAGAAGCTAACCCCATGCAAGGCAGCGTGATGCATCCCAGGACAACAGGACTGGGACATCTACATAACTGTGTGAGTCAATTGCCTACAAAAACGTTATCAATTCACTTGAACCAAAATTGCGAACACCCGGTGCTGCAAGAGTTAATGGTCTCAATACCCAAGGATAAGCAGAAGAGCATGACTGATATGATGAAACTGGGATTTTGTTACACTTAATTATTGCAAACACAACTAAAACTATAACTGAAACTGATCAGAACTAAACTGAAACTAAGGATTTTCAAAAAATGAAAATAAAAATCAGACTGAACTAGCAAACAATTGGTAAAAACTAATTACGACTGACATAAAATTGAATATATAAAGTCGAAACTAAATCAAAATCAAAACTAACGAAAATTGCAAATCTATTAGAACCCTGATCCAGACTAAGATGGCGTTGGACATCTTCAGGGCGGAGAAAGGTTGGTGTGACCAAGGTGTGGTTTGGCTTGTTGTGTGTATATTTCGAGATGATATGGCTCTGGATGGACCAGTTACCAGGGCATGGAAGGAGGACTGACTTATTAAATGAGGAGAAGGAATTTTCTGGGATTGGAGATCCTCTGGGTGAGTGTTTGACTAAAAGCATGCATAAAATAAAAGCTATTTTTCATTATTGATTGGTAATAGATTGATAATTGGCCACATTTACAGCTGTATTGACTTGTTGTGGACGTAGTCTACTTCATGTTTAAGCACTCTAATTAACAGATTGAACATAGAGACGTTAAAGGAAGAATATGCAGCACCACCCTGTCAGACGCCAGTGGCGATGGGGCTCAGTGATGAATCAGGTGAGCTGGATTCATGGCTGAATCAAAACATAGGTTCCCCTGCTGTGGTCAGTGAGGGGAAAAAAGGGGGAAATAAAATTCAAAAGAGGCATGGATAAACGTTTATTTGTGAAGTTTGTAAACGGGATAAAAGGGGGTGTTTTACTGTTATTTTAGCATCAGCATTATTATTGCATCAGAATCATATAACGAGCATTGCATTAATGATTTATTGAAGCTTTTGACATTATATTAACATTTGTGTTCCGGTGATTGTCATAACCTCAGGTTAATCTTCTATTTACAGGTGTCAGGATAATCGTATGGTCTTTCATTGCAGGTGTAACCATGATCATTTTTATACATATTGCAGTTTGCTGCTCATTATAGAGTTGTGCTCAAGTTAATAAGGGTTAAGAGCTACAGTCAGCGCGATGTCTGGCTGATCTATGGACTGGAGTGACTTTGAGCATAGAAGGCCGCACGCGCTTACACAACACAAATATCATGCTTTTCTTGGCTCTGGGCGGAGCCTACTGGAGCTACGACACTGGATAGGAGAAAGTCTGAGACTTTCTGAGAGATGAGGTCACTAACCTTTTCTTTTAATTTTCTAGCTCCGTTGATTTGACACATTGGAATGTGTCAAAAAAGGGGGGGAAGTTGGGTTTTAACATCAAACAAGGGTTATATGAACATTTTTATGACTTCATTTGTGTTTTAATAACTTAGGTATGGTACAGCTTAAGCCAATAGTGACCCAAGAGGTCTCCGGACTTTTTTAGAGAACCAGTGAGAAGCATAAATCATTTTTCCATGTTTAAGCATTAATCATTGAAATGAATTGAATAGCGTTTAGAAGATAAAATGCCTGTGTTCACGAGAAGCTGAGCACCACACTGGAGAGGAAACCGTGGGACAGTAGGCGGAAGGAAACACATGAGTGGTTTTAATAATTTCTTACACACCTTGCAAATGTGCTTATAATGAGTTGGCACTTGGTCTTTTGAAGGTCATAAGCTTCGTCCGGCGTGATGGTCCGGACTGATATATTGCAGGTATTGACTTTGAGTGCAGAGGGCTAAATGCAAACACGCTTACACACACATAGGATATGATTAGAATAAGTCCCTGGGACATTCTGAATATTCTAAACCAATTCTGAATCACCAGAAGGTCAGTAGATAACAACAGTAGATTATTAGGGCTAGGCAGAGAGGTGTTTTGGTCTTCTGTCTCTTACAAAGAAAGGAACAGACACCAGACGAGGTCACAGATATACGAGGATCCTTCGCAGCAGAGGCAGACACAGTGACTGCCGAGACACCAACTGGGTCCAAGTGTCATGGCATTTTGGGCTCTGATAAGTCACCTCAAAAGGATGGATCCCATAAACACAGCAATAACCATGAATGGGTTGGCGGAGATCCAGGGACACCAGACCAACGAGGTTCGAGAGGCTCTTGGGCAAAAGGGGGACACGTTCCTGTTCCTTTTTCTGGGGAATACACGGGATACACAGGACCCGAGGATACACAGATTGTTGTTTGACATCGGGGCAGAATAATCCCCTGATCTGTGCAACGACTGAAGGGTTGTCTAACCCCTGAGGTTAAAGAAAGAAGAGCAGTGGATCACCCAACTGGAAGACACTGGTGGCTGCAGCAATAAAATAAAGGCTAAAAGCTCCTCGGACAGAGGTTCTAGTCTGAGTACGTCTGAAGGGTATAAGGTAGCACCAAAATAAAGCTGTGGGAGAACTGGGGAGTGTCATCTGTACCTGCTACGGTTGGAATAATAGTTCTTCTTGCACCTGGACTGCGCAAACATGGAGGTCATCTCACATAGGGTTCGCCCAACAGGGGGACAAAGGGCCTCAGGCGTAAGAAGAAATGAACCCGGCCGCATTGGACTACAGGGTGTAGGTGAGCTCTTTATTCTAAAGAGCACAAAAGGGGGAGTGTCAGATTATAATATTATTTTATGCCATGTTAGACCCTTAATTAAAGATGGTGAATTATTATGTAGTTTTAGTTTGCATTATTCTCCTGAATTAGAAGAAGGTGATAACTATTGCATTTGTTAAGCTGAGTTGCATTACATTAGACTGCTGGTTTATTGTGAATGAATGATATTGTTTTATGATGCATTATACTGCTGAGTTATGAGAAATACTGTTTGCAGAAAGTCATCGCCTTATTTGTCTGATTAGAAGAGAACAGAACACACTGGAGTTTTCTGCCCCATCTCAGCAGGAGCAGATAAACAGGGAGCCAAGGTTGTAGCTTAGACACTGTGTGAGAGAAAGAATGTGAATGTTTAGGCTTTTATGATTAGGTGGGGGCCACTAGAGGCTATAAGAGTTTGATCAATGCTCCACCATTTTGAGATCTGATGCTGTCTGCGTACGGTGTCCATCTCCCACGCGTGTGATCATTAAAATCATCGTTTGACTCAACCCGGCCGGACCAGTGTGGTTATTGTGGTTTTTCCTCTTGTATCCATCCCCAATATTTGAATCCGTAACACCCTGTAGACTGTTTGATGGACTGCTTGTCTTCCTGTTTGTTACCGCCGCCTGTTTTTTAATAAAGATTTGGATTTGTGACTTCAACACAGCCTCTGCGTGTCCTCCCTTTGTGTCCTCTTCCTCTGTGAATGTGTTGCATGTGTCACAGATTCATTTTATTAACAGCTTTCCCACAGTGAGTTGCATCAGCATTCATTCACAGCACATTTCAGAAGGATTCAGATTAATACAGTGATCTTACAGTCAGAATGATCCTGACAGAGTGCCACTGTAAATGATCTTTCATCAGGTAAATTTTAAAGTTCAGTATTTCAAAGCAGGAGTTATGAAGAATCATATTGGCATTAGGACTAATAATATGTACTTACAAAGTCAAAGTTTTTTAATTATGCTAGAATATTGGAAGACAATCAACTTTTAGTGTTTTCCGCATATTAATTATTCTGAAATAGAGACGGTGACCCTAACTGTACAGAAGCACTAAACAACTGACAATCTAACAGACATCTTTGGCCTGAGCCGTCATGCACAGTGAGTCTGATCCTTTGCTGTGACAGTCTGACAAGCATGTTTCTGGTCAGTTTGGAAGAAATAATATCACAATGTTGATCTTTCTTTCCAATATTCCTTCTCTTTTACAACATAAACTGATTGTTATGAAGGAAAGGAAGGCTCAGGGTTGAGTAATCAGCATCATGGGCTCATCCGATTAGGATAAGAATAAGCAGTCATCTAATCATTCACAGGGTTCTCCTTTTATTCTCAAATCAATAAAGAAAAGAAGGAAGGAAAGAAAGACACACATGGACTGCCAATGCTGAAAGAAAACAGAGAGATCTGTTCTCCTTCTGCCATTTGTGTCTTCTTTGGAGGGATGGTAGATAGTCCTTTATGAAGTGCCGCCAGAAGTGATCTGCCAATATTTGTGCATGTCGCCATCGTCGTCGACCTAGGAGGTCAGAATCAGAATAGGATACTAAGGGAAGTGACGAATCATGTCGGCCCATAATGAGAAGGTTTGGGGTTATGGGATCAATATCCGCAATGTCTGAGGATACATAGCCTAGGGGTTTTGAGTTAAGAATGCCTTCAATCTCAATTAGGACCGTTCTTAAGACCTCTTCAGTGACCATTTGTGCACCAATGGTTCTCTTCAGAGCATTCTTCACAGAACGTATCTCCCTCTCCCAGGCTCCACCGAAATGGGGTGCATGCGGGGGATTGAATTTGAAATGGATTCTTTTAGTCATCAGGACCGGCTGTAGAGTCGGAGCAAGGTTGTCAAAAGCAGCCCGTAGTTCCTTATCTCCTTTGAAATTAGTTCCTTGATCACATATAATTTCCAGGGGTGTTCCTCGTCGAGAAATGAATCGTTGGAGGGCCATGAGGAAGGAGTCGGTATCCATGCTGTTTAGGAGGTCAAGATGTATACACTGAGTCGTGAGACATTTGAATATTATTCCCCACCTTTTCTCCGATCTGCGGCCGGTCTTGACCATGTATGGTCCAAAGCAGTCTATTCCTGTGGAGTAGAAAGGTGGTTTGAATAACCTAAGACGAGCAGCAGGCAAGTCGGACATTTTTGGAATGATGGGCTGTGCTCTCCATTTCTGACATGCAACGCAGCTATACTGATGCCTGCGTACGGCTTCCCTTCCTCTGAGAATCCAAAATTTCCGACGTAGTTCAGCAAAAAGTCTTTCTGAACCAGCATGATGCAGTTTGTCATCATAATCTTGTATGATCAGTTTGGTCACTGGATGAGCAGGATCAAGTACTATTGGGTGAATGACATTCAATTCCAAGTCTGGGCTTTGCCGTAGTCGGCCTCCTACATGGATAAGTCCAGAATTCCTGCACAACACTGGTGACAAACACAATAGACGGCTGTCGGATGAGAGGGGTTTGTCTGACTGTAAACGGGCTAAATCTTCACCGAAACTGTCCAGTTGTGCCTGACGAAGGATTTCTTGTTCTGCTGTTAGATAATCAGCTGCAGAAGGAATGTTACCCTTTTGGTTGGAGAGTGAACGAGCCGTGAAATCCAATAGCTCTTGATAGATTCTGAAGCTGGGTGTGTATGTATGGGAGGGTATACTGACAATACCAAAAAAGTAGGATTTCTTTAACTCAGTCTGATCATCATCAGGATGGAGATCTGTAACTGTGGGCCAGTTATTCGGAGGTTCATGCAGAAACGAGGGACCCTCGGTCCACCTGTTTGGGCTAAGGAACTCTTTCAGGGATTTACCTCTCGTAACATCATCAGCAGGATTTGTGGCTGAATTGATGTATCTCCAGTCTTGACTGTTTGTGAGGTTTTGAATTTCTGAGACTCTGGCTCCTACGAATACCTTGAAACGGCAGGAATCTGACTGAAGCCAGTGAAGTACAGTTGTTGAGTCAGTCCAAAGGGTGGTAGTCCTGACTGGTAAGGTGAGTTCTGTTTGTATGAGCTCACAGAGGCGTGCGCCTAGTAGGGCTGCGCATAGCTCCAGTCTGGGTATTGTTAAATTCCGTTTAGGAGCAACACGTGAGCGAGCTAACAAGAAACTCAGTTCCACATGACCTTCAAGATCATCTGATCTCAAATATGCGACAGCACCATATGCTCGCTCCGAAGCGTCACAGAAGATATGAATGTCTCGAACTGTGGTAGAAACATTCATTTCCTTAGAAGTATAGCAACGTGGGATGGCAATTTGTGGAAGATAACAAAGTTCTTCTTCCCAGGACTTCCATGCCTCTAAGAGGTTGTATGGAAGGGAAGGGTCATCCCAATCTCTCTCCTTTCTCCATAGCTCTTGCACCAAGGTTTTGGCGCGTGTTGTGAATGGGAGTAAGTAGCCTAATGGGTCATACAGACGAGCAAGTACTGCATAGATACGACGCATTGTGGTGGGGTGTGAGGCTAGAGTTCTGTATTTATAGGCAAACAAGTCAGTCTCACAATTCCACAATAATCCTAATGTGCGTTCATGTGGGCCAGATGGCTTGTCTTCAGTCAGGCAAAGTTCATTACTTGCCATTCTTACCTCAGATGGTAGATGGCTAATCACAACAGGATTATTGCTGGCCCACTGGCGAAGATCGAAGCCTCCTTCTGATAGATGGTTTCTTAATTTGTCTAGGAGTGTTCGAGCTAACTCTGCTGATGGAAAACTCTGCAAGCAGTTATCAACATAGAAACACTGCATTACTGAAGACTGCACATCTTTGTCAGATTGATATTCCTTCACATGTTTCTGCAGTGCATAGATTGCACAACAAGGGCTGCAGGTCGTACCGAAGGGGAGTACCTGCCACTCATACACTGAAGGGGGAGCTGCTTTGTTCATGTCACGCCACAGGAATCGGAGGAGTGGTTTATCAGGAGGCAGAAGACTGACTTGGTGAAACATGCCTTTGATGTCGCCACTTATTGCCACTGAATGTTGCCTAAAACGCAACAAAACACCGAGAAGTGTTGGCCCAAGGATTGGTCCTGGCAATAGGTACTTATTGAGACACTGACCTTGAAATGTGAAAGAGCAGTCAAAGACTATGCGATCTTTATTGTTGTGACTTGTCATATGATGAGGAATATACCAGGCTTCTTTGCTATTGTGCATCTCCTCCGGGCTAAGTTTAACTACATAGCCTGCTTGCTCCAATTTCAAAATCTGATCCTTGTAAGACATGGCTTTGTCAGGATCTTTAGCTAACCGAGCCTCAGTGTTGCGGAGTCTAGACATGACTACAGTTGGAGGGACATTCAAAGGAGGAAAGTTTGCCATCCGAAGAAGAGGAGTGGCGTAGCGATTAACACCATTGATCTCAACCCTTTTTGTGGCCTGTTCAAGGAGTTCCAGTGCCAGTTGATCTTGCTTTGATCGGATCACAGATTTCTCACTGTATTCAGGTAAAGTGTCTAGTTGCCATAGCTTCTCAACATGATAACGCAGTACGTCTGCAGATGAACTGAGAGATGTGAACAAACACTGCACATGCTCTGTACTGCTCTGGGGCTGAAAATCTGTGATCGGACCTTGAAGTGTCCATCCTAATTGGGTTTTAACTCCTGCAGGAGACCCATATGGTCCCTGTCTCAATGGAGCAGTAGGCGTGATGAGGTGAGTATGATCTGAGCCTATGAGCAGGAGTGGCGCCTCTTTATTAATAATGGGTAATGGGATACCTTGAAGATGCTTGTATCTCCGTTGGAGAGATGATACAGGGTAGGTGTGGTCTGAAAGTGCTAGGTGACTTGCAGTGAAGGCATTAATTGTGTAGGTTTTCTCTGGGTGTGCGATGGGTGAGATTTTGAAACTTACGGAAGAACCTTGAATAGTTTCAACTTCTTGACGGACAGTTCTAAGTGATAATCTCTCTGCTTCCCCAGTTAGGTTGAGATGCTGCGCCGCTGATGGTAGAAGAATGGTACGCTGGGAGCCATCATCAAGTACTGCATATGTTTCAAGAGTTCTTTTGCCATTTCGCAGGAGCACTTTCACAACCTTTAAAAGGACACTAGGACAATCACTAGGTCTATCAAAGTACAGTGTCCTCACTACAGGATTAGATTCAGTTGTAGATCTCTTATTTACATCACATAGGATCTGTAGATGTCGTCCCATACAGGTGGCACATGCTTTCCTCAGGTCACACTTTGCGGCCTGATGAGTCCTAGCACAACGCCAACACCGTTTGTTTGCTTTTATCCAGTTTATTTTCTCATCCTTTGTCTTCTGAATGAACTCGGGACACTTACTAATGTGGTGTTCAGGTGAGCGGCAATATGCACATGTTGCCTTAGTTGTTATGATCGGTTGTGCTGCCTGTACAGGATCATCAGATGTATTTGCCCCATGTAATATTGTTGTAAGTGGAGAGGTGTACTTACGGGCAGGTCGTGGCTGGTTGAAGGATGAAACAGGACTGGCCTTTCTGGGTTGACACTTGCATTCCATTTGCAACCAGGATGAGAACAAAGGCAAGGTATACGTTATTTCTCCCTGTTCCCTGTAAACGTGCCGTTTGAAGCGACTGAAATGCTCTGCAGGCAACTTCGCTAACAAGCGATCAACATGGGAGCCACAATCTAGTTCTGCACGTCCTTGTTCTCCCATAGTGCTAAGCAACCCAACTAAAGCCTGTACACGAAGAGCAAAATTATCAAGACTCTGACCATCACCTGCTCTGATAGGAGGCAGTTCCAGTATATTCTTTAGCTCTTTCAATGCCAGCTGTCTTGGTTGCCCATAACGCTCATCAAGGGCTTTGATGGCTTGAGTGTATGGGTCAGGAGCGTAGGAAAAGGCAAGAGCTAATCGTTTAGCCTGGTCTACTTTGAGGTGATCAAGAAGGACATGATATTTGAACTGCTCTGTCTCATGAGGATCAAGAAGGTTTGTAAGGGCCATCCGTAACATCCTGTATTGCATTTCGTCTTCTCTACTAAGGTCTGGAAACGAAGGACCTTCAAGCTTATATACATGTGTTCTCGTGCTAGAGGAGTGACCCGAGCTAGCAGTAACAGGTATCAAAGGTTTCTGTTCATGTGAGGCATTGGATGTAGCTGGTTGCTGCTCTAGAGGAGGGCAATACTTGTGGTCAGATATGCAAATGAGAGGTTGAACAGGGTCTTCAGCTAAAGGAACAGCAGGTTGAACACATGAAACCTGGTGGGGATCCTGCCGTGATAAGGCCAGGAAATCAAAGGGAGTCTCATCTTCTGTAGCAAGGACTGGTCTAGGTAAACCAGTTGAAGGGACTGCAGCATCTAATATTGTTGAATTAGGTAAAGGAGGGCTGGCAGCTGTAACTAAGCCAGACTGACGGCTAATCTGTGGGGGCTGGAAGGGTGATTGACAGGTTGCTGTATCAATCACTGGGAGCTGCTCATGTTGTTGATGTGTTTGAGGACTGGCTCGTAAACTGCATACAGAAGATCTGATTCCATCAGATGAGACAGTGCGAATTGAAGATCTGGAGCTACGAGAATGGGAAGGAGATGATTGAATCATAAATTGCCTGATCTCCCTCATCGTCGTCAGGAGTTCCCTCATGACCTCATCTTGGTTGGTAGGTAAAGGAGCAGGGCGGGTCTCTGGTTGACTTTCTGACTCTCCGACAGGATCCTGCAGCCCATGTGTGTCTTTGTCACTATGCTGGCATTCGGTTTGACTCTCTGTCTCACATGTAGCTCTTCTACTTCCATGATACTGAACGTCATACTGCTGCAGGTGGGCGACTATCACGACTGGATCTTCTCAAACCTTCAGTCAATGGCTGCTTTGAATCCATGACGCTAACACTGCTCCGGCTCGGAGGACCATGTTATGAAGGAAAGGAAGGCTCAGGGTTGAGTAATCAGCATCATGGGCTCATCCGATTAGGATAAGAATAAGCAGTCATCTAATCATTCACAGGGTTCTCCTTTTATTCTCAAATCAATAAAGCAAAGAAGGAAGGAAAGAAAGACACACATGGACTGCCAATGCTGAAAGAAAACAGAGAAGTTACTCATTACCTTAAACAATACATAAAATAAGAAAAACCAGAACAGAACCTCACCTCTGCTGCCGCCCCGTGTGGGAGTGAAGAAGGAGTGAGCCTAAAGTGAATGCAGTCCTTATATAATGTGTGACAGGTGAGTGCAATTAAGGACAAGCACCACACCCAATCAAAGGTGAGAGAACTAAACAAGGTGCATCTGGTGAAGTGAGTGGGTGTGCTGGGATGTGCTAAAAGGTGGGTCTCTACAACAGTGATCAAAGGTACTTATGTTCACAGCGTGTAATAATACTGACAGTCCAGGGCATTGTGGTCTGTTGAGCTAGGGCTAGGGTTAGGCTTAGCAATTCAGACATATGTAATCAATATTAAACGTCTCTGACGTGGGCCACTGTCCGCAGTGTTGGGAAATCCATACAAGGCTGGGACGAGTCAAGGTAGGTGAGCATCCACGAGAAGACACAGCAGATGCATCCTACTAATACTGACAGGACCAGGAGACTCCAGAAACCGAGCATCTTCTCTTCAGTGCCATCCTCTCCTGTCACCCTCTCTGCCCGCAGCTCTTTGAGTATGGGGTAGATCAGGGCGCAGAGAAACCCTTATTACTAATTTTTATTATAATTCAATTTTCATGAAATATTCATATTCAGTATTGGTCCTTATATTAATAACCACGTATCCACCCAGGCTCATGGTGGGGCAGGGCTCTGTCCTGGGATGCTTGAGTACAAGGTAATGTACACCCTGACCAGGTATCCAGTCTGTCAGAATTGTTTTCAATATTTGGTTCAAAAACATGAGTGACAACAAAAATCCAACTAGGATTCTTGCATATGATGAATGAAGTCTGTCTTTGACTGTATTGTCCAGCTGATCCATCAAACCCCCAGCAGGTGAACCTTATTCATGACATAACACGGCAACAATGTAAAAAATGAAACAGCAACAGTCTAAATGTAAAGTGCATTCTAAACTCCTCTTCAATAAATCATATGCAAAGAGTCATTCAGGACTGTAAAACGTGAACTACAGAACCCAGAGTCTTCATCATTAAATCTCTGGTTGCTTCATTTTTCTATCCTATATCAGATACTTTAAGGTTAGGTTAGGTAAACTTGCATTCTCATGGTGAGGCAAAGTGCTTTATGTGTGTGTGTGTGCGTGTCATGAACGGCTATAAAAGGCCTATAATTAAAGAACAAAGCGGGGTTTGAGTTCGAGTTGCGGCAGACTGTCACTACTTGTAAATGGAACGCAGCCTTCCTACGGCGGACAGCTAATAACAGGAATCGGACGCGGTCCACCCAAGTCCACAGCAACCACCATAGCAACCGCCTAGCATGACCTTAAAAACATATTCTGTCTTCATAACTATCAAACACGTGAAATGATTTGCAAAGTGTTTAAGTGTTACAGCTGCAGAGAGCTATGGCGGTATCTTTGGAAGCTGTTTCCATAGCTAATAATATACGATGTAACCATGGAGACAGTCAGTCACGTGAGCTAGCGGTGCATGTTTACTACAGTGAATAAGGTGACTGCGTGCACAGCGACCACACGCTGCAGAGGGTAAAGACATTACTTCAATATTGTTTTATATTGATATATATTTGCCTTCTGTTGACCATCACCTCAGGTTCACCATTACAGTTTCAGCATACAGATGCACACTGTCTAAATATGAACACATTCAAAACTCATGTCTCAGAAATAAGCACAGCTGTTCATGTTTGTCATTAGAGTTTTATTTGTAAGAAAATTATGAACTTCATATTGTGCATCAAATAAAAGAACATTTCACAACTCTGAGTCAACAGAAACAGGTAACAGAAATGTCTCTAATGTAGACATGTACAGTGTAGTGTAAGCATTAAAAGATCATAAAGGAAACACTAACATTTATGTGAAACTAATTGTAATAAAAAAATGAACAGGTGGTTTATAGATGTAAAAGAAAGAATCTGAAAACAACACTTTTTTGGTCTAAGTGATCAAAGTAGAAAACAGAACTGATGTTCAAAAACAAACCGTAGCTGCACTAATATTACACATCTCCATTGTTGTGGTGAACAGACATGTTGCTTTTAAAACCACATGCAGTGTGTGACCGTGACTGTTCACTGAGACCATGAACGCCACTTCGCTGAAGCCTTCGCCTTCTTCTTCTTCTTCTTCTAAATTGGAAGCAGAAGGAGCACGAGCTGCTTTGATCTACTGAAAGGAAAAAGCAGAACATCTGAGCTGAAACCAGTCAGCTGAAATCATTAAGACAGGAACAATCATTCAATGCAGTGTCTCAGGTGGCTTAGCCTGTTACAACTGTTGATACAAGCTAAATACGGTTAACACACAGTGTCAGGGAGCTCCAGTGTGGGAACTAGTGGCTTTAGGTTTGTAGTCATTTAACTTTCATCCATTCATTCATTTAATTCAGGAGGAAGAAATGTCAGGTTGATGCAGGCTGGCTACATGCATTTGGTCCCATGCTGTCTTTAACTAAATGACTTGGTTCATTTTATGGCTGGGCTGTATGTGGGGTTATATCATGTTATTTGGGCAGGAGTACCTGTCCTCTGTTAGACTTAGAAAGTTTCTCCATAAGTAGAGTTTCTAACTCTTATAGCACATCTGTGGCTGACAGCTTTTTGGTGGCTCTTTTTACCCCACACTGGTTGTGAGTGTGTAAATAGCCTCACTAGTTCTTTTGGGTTGCAGTTAACTTGGGAGGAAGAGGTAGGTCTGCCATGACTAGATGAATAACAATGATCTGGGATACATAAATTTCATAATGCATGCATATATCTCTATAAACCTGGCCTGAGGGCTGCCATTTTTTACATTCAGTTATTTCTTTGTTGAATCTAAATAATGAATGTGTTACAGTTAAACTGACACTGATCAGTGTAAATGGCTCATTGAGACACAGAAACCTTTAAATTAAACCCTATCACCTGATATCGAGTGTCAAACAATATCAAAGCTGTAAAAGCTGTTTACAGTCAGAATTTATAAAACTATGATTGTAAATGAATTCAAACAAGTGAGCTTTTCTCTTTGTGCTGAATATCAACACTGTGATTTCTTAGACTGTAAGCTTTACTTTAGCACAACCAGTTGTAGAAGCTGCCACTCCAAATGTCTTTTGATAACAAGAAAAAAATACCTTTTCAGTCCACGGCCTGAAGTTCTTCTCTGACATCTTCTGCCATCAGCTTTGTCTGCTGGTTTGAAGACAATAAACCACAAAAAGATGATTTAGTCACTTTGTCTGCGTCATGCAGCTCGAATGTGTCGTGTAACGATGTTGAATAGCCGTCGTTATCCCTCTGCTGTGTCAGTAGGATTGTACTGTGCAGCATCTCATTGATATGTGAGGAATGCTAATGTAACACGATAACAGACGTCTGGTCTTACATCATTAAAACATAAAGGACAGGAGATATTTAGATATTTTTATATTTATATTACATTTTATAGCTGACGGATATTACTAAATAGATAGAATTTACTAAATAGCTGGATGAACATGAAAAATATGTCTATAATAACAAATGACCATGAGAGCCAGTAGAATTAATTCAACTGGACACTCAAAAGACGTCCTTAAATGCTCTTTAAGTGGCAGAACAAACGAACAAACAGTTAATTGCTTACTTGAGATGAAATCTGCTCAGCTACTTTGAAAACAGCTTCTAAGTGGTTCCTCCTTTAACAGGATGACTGCTCAGGGGTAAGGCCATCATGCAGTCCAGCAACCTTTATGGTTCTGCTTTGATTCACCAGGAACTATTAGGGAAACCTTCCAGCGCCTCCTGTGAAAGACACAGGCATAAACACACAAACATTTATTAACATGTTCCACAGTCTTCCAGTTTGATTTTCTCATCCTGTGGACAACAACGTACATGGATGCAGGTTTATTGTTAACTTTTGTAAGGTTTATTTAGTGAACATATCCAGCTGCAGCTCCACTGTGATCCTGAACTGGATAAGCACTTAAGAAAATGTGTCAATAAATGGACATACATCAACTTACTATATTTATCCAAACAGACGGGACCAATAATGCTTCACTGAGTTAGAGACTTTAACAGTCTCTTCTATGTAAGAATGTCTCGTGCTGATATACCTGCAAACTTGACAACAAAGGTTTTTCAGACTGCATGTAGCTGTCCTCTATGTCAGCTCACACATTTACATTCATGTCACACTTATTTCTGCTTTCCCATTTTATAATTATTACTTACATTTTGATTAGATACCTTGAGTTTGTAAATGATCAGATTACATAATTGGAATACAATGTATCCAATTCAGGGTTGCGGGAGGATGAAGCCTATCCCAGCTGATACAGGACAAAGACAGGCTGCCAGTTTATTGCAGGGCTAACACAATATGTGTAACAGAAAATCCACTTAAATGTTTGATATTTCTTATAATAATCATAATTATGACTATTATTTAAAGGTTTCTTTATAAATACATTTTGATTTTTTATAACCTCTAAAATATAAACCTGAGCTGTTTCAGATTCTGACCTCTGACCTCACTGCAGCTCCCTCTTGGAAGTACGTCTGCTTCTTGTCTACCCCCAGTGTTGACCGCCTGCCCTTGATATCACGTACTGTACCTGAGGAACAAAAAAGGACAAACACTTGCCTTCATTTAAGAAGTACATTCATACAGAGGTAATCTATGGAAACACACTAGTTCAACCTTTGGGAGAAATCAGTTCCTGTGAAACATTTCTGTAAATGAACATCATGTGGAGAATGAATGAAATGAGTTCTTCAGGTGACTCAGCAGTCCCACACTGACAAATGAAATCTAGTTAAACTATTAAGCATATTTGCTCTTCTGAAATCTGTGTTAAACAACAACAAACATAAATTAGTAACAAAAATACAGCTGAGTAGAGGCTTTACAAGCCACCAGCAGCCGCAATGCTAAATTTTAATCTTCAAATGTTTCTGAGCCGTCTTCAACCTGCTTTTAACACATTAAAGTCCCACAGTCAATGCAGCCTGACTCAATCCTAGATGTTCAGCACACAGAGACACAGAGGTACCGTTTAAACTTTAGTGTTAACCTGAGTCACTGATCATTTGCAGTATTACAGAGTCTGGCAGTCTTTGCATGATGTCCACGTCACTGTAAGTTTCTAGCTGACTCTCAGGTGTGACAGGTGTGCCAGCAGGAAAGAGTAATAATAACCTGCATCCTGAGGTTTGTCATGCAGGATTAAAGGAGCCAGGCTTTGTTCACACAGCTAGGATTGTATTTTACACTGACCCTGGGTCAGTATAAGTATCATACAGTTTAAACGAAGCACTGAAACTTGCACATATTTATTACAGATGCACTGAAGCTAATCGAGATATTTGCTGTCAGTCTGTGGCTGCGATTAAACACTTTACTGGAAACTTTATTAACTAGTACCTTCATCAGTCATGACAGAAGCTAATATTTCTGTGCTAACATCGTTTAACCAGTAACAGCTTTCCTCCAATATAAGCTAACGTTTACACCGTAACTTTAAGCTAGCACCACAAAGACGGTAAAACACGTAAAAATATCTACAAATGCATCTTAAAGCTGTTATATTAGCACTCGGTGTATTACTAAGATAACCACATTAACATTACTGACACTCGCTGACTTTTAATAGTCATTCTATAAATGCTGTCCGTTTAAATGGTCTTACCTGTACACACTGCATATCCACCGGATTCCAGCCAGAGTGGATTCTGGAGTCTTCCCACGCTCCTGTTAGTGATCCTCCATCTGGATGGATGAGAACAACCTTCTGAACAATCTAGCAGGAGATGGCCCATATCTATGGGACTGATTTGTGCTAATAACGCCCATTGTATGGACTGATAACAGCCGAAGCGGGTGAATAAAGTCACCCAGTAGCTAGCTGTGCCATTACCCAGCATACATCACTCCCTCCATAAATGCAATAAACGATAGAAAAGTATCGTTCTACCTGTTTTTCAGGTAGTTGTTTACATTATATAATTTATTGTGTTCCGTATACGTCACTACAATGTGATTTGGAAAATGTCTAAATATACCGACAACAGGCACTTCCGCGGCAATCTCTTCAATCGGAGGAGCCTTCACGTCAATTCCCGACGCGAGGGGGGTACCCTGCGCGTCCATAAGCGAAGCAGAGGGAGCCTGACCATGCGTCACACGTTTGACGAGTTGGGAGTGAGAACGTGTTGAATTAATAGTGAATTTAGACAAAATTAAACATCTGCTACTCTAACAGCCATCTTTCTATACACACACATCCCTCTTTACAATTTAGTCACAACAAAAAGTTACTTTGACGAGGTTTAAGCATTAAAAGCTCGCTGGTCAGTCATCTCCATGTGTTCTGTCCTTGGTCTTTCTCCCATTGCTCATCTTCTTAGCTTGGCCTGGATTTACTGAAGGGCTCCTAAATGTGGATTCCATTTATGTAAAATCATACTAACTCTTCACCACAATTACATATTTTAACTGTAGGCAACACTAACTAACTGTCAGAGAGCCTGACAGATGCTTACGGCACATCAGTTGACCAATCTAGTATTTGCCAAAGCTTCACAATGACATGTTTTTGTTTTTTTTGGTTTGTTTGCATAAAAGTCAACCCGACACACTGTTATGTTGATCACTCTGGACGAGTGTTTGTTTAAGCACCACACATATGGCTTTCATGGTTTGCCAACCTGTTCCCCAACTCTCCGGTTGGTCTTCTGCACATGCTCCTGCTCACTCTGGTCTCCGGCTTGACTATATAAAAAGGAAAACCTCGTTAGGAAGATCATCACCACCTGTCCCTGCAGCCTCCCTGGCACCGCCCCCTTGAGCTCACTGCATCACTCCTCCCCTGCGGCTGAGCCAGGGACCACACCTCCACCACAGTTTGGATTTCTAAATAATATTTATTGGGTGTTTATAATTCATGTAACCATTATCAGTTACAATTACCATCAATCTGCATTTTGTTATTATTCAATTCAGAACTGCCCAGACCAGACACAGTGACATTCCACCAGAATCCCTTTGATCTCTGATCTTCTTTATGACATCAGCACACTAAAACCCTTAAAGAGGGGAAAGGTTCTCATTCTTGTCAGTCTTTCAAAGATAGTGGAAGAATTCACTAGGCAGTTAAACTACTCGAAACTTCAGTTTCTGACACAGTTGACCGTATTTTTAAAAAATCTTTTAGTTAGTACAGAGATTTAACATCAACTTCAATTTGAAATATGAGTCTGTCAAATCCTGTTGTGTGCAACCTGAGAGCCGAGAACGAAAAACTTAACCAGCAAATCAAAGAGCTGAAAAATGAGAATAAAACTCTCAAACAACAAAGCTCTACCATACGTGACCTTAAAGTCGAGAACGCCGACCTTAAGGAGCAAAAAAGAGAGCTCATAAATGAGAACAAAATTCTCCAAAAAAACATTGAAGTTCTCTTCAAACGAAGTGGGTTCTCTAAAAACAAGAGGAAAAGAGACCTGCAACTAGAGAATGAAAAAATTAACTTCAAAATTCAAGACCTGGAATATTGGAACCAAATTCTAACGGATTTAAACAGCTCCAAAACCAAAGAGATCCAGCAACAGAAAGAGGTGATGCAGGAAATGGAGGCAGAAATCAGAGAGCTTAAAAGGGACTTTGAAAAGGAAAAAGATGACATGCATCAGGAAATACGGGCTGTTAAAGATAAACTCCATCAGGCAAACACAGCCTTTAAAGAGTTACAAGAGAGTGGAGAAAGAAAAAGGATCATGAATGAGGACAACAAAACAACGGACAGTGAACAGCTCAGACAGACCCTGGAACTCCAATGCTTTGCACGTGAAATTGACATATCGAGGCATAACGAACTTCTTGAACAGGACCTCCAGGAGCTTTCCAAAAGGAGTGGTGATTCTCAAAAAGAACTGAAACCACACGATGAGGGTGTGAAAGGAGAATCACGGATCTTCAAAGCCACTGAGAAAGACTCCGAACATGATTTTAACGTGACCAACAGAGAAAAGGAGTTGTTGTGCCATGAATTTGAGGCACTGAAAAGAGAGCTTGAAGAGGTCAAGAAAAATCTGTGTGATGTACAGGAAGCCTTGAAAACAGAAGACATGGCGTTGCAAACCCAAGCTCAGACTCCCAAAGTTTCACAGGAAGAACATAACAATCTGATAAACAACTACGATGTCCAAGTTGACATACTCAAACAAGAAAATAAGGCCTTAGAAAATAAGGTTAGTGACCTTACCAAAAAGATGTGGAATGGACGGGAAGCGATGAGACAAATGGAAAAGAACTTTCAAGAACAAAGGAAGCTACTCGAAAATCTCCGAGGAGAATTCGAGGAAATTTAGCACAACTACGACTTTGGCCCTCCCTATTAAACCTGGTTAACACAGGTTCAATTCATTTGATTTAATTGGCCCAAAATGAGTGACTGCACCCAGACACTCAGTAGCAAAAAAATTACAGAGATTCAAGAGAGAAAACTGTTTCTGCATAGACTCCTATAGTACTGCAAGTCGTGTCATCACTTGGTGTCCTGCATAGAGTGCAGGTTTAAGGTATTTACCTATCTTTCAGAATTAGAAGCTATGCTGCGTCAGGGGTTATAACAGCTGTGCCCCCCCCCAACCGGTCGAGGCAGATGGCCGCCCCTCACTGAGCCTGGTTCTGCCGAAAGTTTCTTCCTGTTAAAAGGGAGTTTTTCTTTCCCACCGTCACCAAGTCTAAGGAGCTTGGAGAAAAGCGCCTGGACTTCTTTAACTTAAAGAAGTCCAGGCGCTTTTCTTTCCAAGCTCCTTAGACTACTATGGCCTTGATGACTGATAACCTTCACAGACACTGTCATCAAGGGTTTGCTCACAGGGGATCATCTGATTGTTGGGGGGTTTTCTCTCTTATATTGTATGGTCTTTACCTTACAATATAAACAGCCGAGAAGCGGCTATTTTTGCGATCCGGTGCTTTAGAAATACATCTTAGCTGAACTGAACTCCATAACATCTGGACTGAAATGCCTACACACAACGGTAGGCATTTCAATCAAGAGCTCTGTCCAAAACGTTCAATGACAAGCATCAGCACCAGGATTGTTTTTTAGCTCACCAACAGTTCATGTTCCATACCCAGATTTTATTGTAACTGCAACTTTGTAAGACTGGGTTGGGAGATGTTCTTGTGGTGAGCTTTTATTCACATAATTGGTTTCTTTAATAGTGAAATAAAATAAATTTGTATAACTGGAAACAACGTTCTCATGTCTGATTATCACATTGTATTCTTTAAACCATGTAACAGAATATATAATATATATAATTTACTCATAGTAATATTAATATCTAATGTGATTGAGTTTCCTCATCTCTACTTATGTGCTGATGTGTTCACTGAGGCCATTGTATGGTCCATTTTGGCTGCATTTCCATGTTTTAAACATGAAATTTGCTTATTTAAAGGGTGTCTCATGTATCTCTTATGCAGAAATATGTGTTGCCTAGCTGGACGAATGTAGCACAGGTCTACTATTATTGGCCTAATGTATTTTAACAATCATTTCAGTATCCAGATAATCTCTTTCATCATCTCTTTCGATGAATTTAGCCTGGTTGTCATGAAATAGGCATTTGAAACAATAACTACCAGTATCTTTGAATGTGTGTGATTTCACTAATCCTACACATTGTTTGCAAGACAACTGGGTGCTTTTATGTAAAGAATGATCTGAGAACACTGAGGCTAATGAAGTAACAAGAGAAACATAGTAAGTAGTCTTTCAGTTTGCATGATCAATTTTGATTATTGTTCATTTTCATTTACCATGTCAACATGTTTTAGAGCAACGTTTTCTGATTTTGAGCTCTTTTAGGTGTACGTCATCGTCCAACACGTTCTCACTCCCAACTCGTCAAACGTGTGACGCATGGTCAGGCTCCCTCTGCTTCGCTTATGGACGCGCAGGGTACCCCCCTCGCGTCGGGAATTGACGTGAAGGCTCCTCCGATTGAAGAGATTGCTGCGGAAGTGCCTGTTGTCGGTATATTTAGACATTTTCCAAATCACATTGTAGTGACGTATACGGAACACAATAAATTATATAATGTAAACAACTACCTGAAAAACAGGTAGAACGATACTTTTCTATCGTTTATTGCATTTATGGAGGGAGTGATGTATGCTGGGTAATGGCACAGCTAGCTACTGGGTGACTTTATTCACCCGCTTCGGCTGTTATCAGTCCATACAATGGGCGTTATTAGCACAAATCAGTCCCATAGATATGGGCCATCTCCTGCTAGATTGTTCAGAAGGTTGTTCTCATCCATCCAGATGGAGGATCACTAACAGGAGCGTGGGAAGACTCCAGAATCCACTCTGGCTGGAATCCGGTGGATATGCAGTGTGTACAGGTAAGACCATTTAAACGGACAGCATTTATAGAATGACTATTAAAAGTCAGCGAGTGTCAGTAATGTTAATGTGGTTATCTTAGTAATACACCGAGTGCTAATATAACAGCTTTAAGATGCATTTGTAGATATTATTACGTGTTTTACCGTCTTTGTGGTGCTAGCTTAAAGTTACGGTGTAAACGTTAGCTTATATTGGAGGAAAGCTGTTACTGGTTAAACGATGTTAGCACAGAAATATTAGCTTCTGTCATGACTGATGAAGTTACTAGTTAATAAAGTTTCCAGTAAAGTGTTTAATCGCAGCCACAGACTGACAGCAAATATCTCGATTAGCTTCAGTGCATCTGTAATAAATATGTGCAAGTTTCAGTGCTTCGTTTAAACTGTATGATACTTATACTGACCCAGGGTCAGTGTAAAATACAATCCTAGCTGTGTGAACAAAGCCTGGCTCCTTTAATCCTGCATGACAAACCTCAGGATGCAGGTTATTATTACTCTTTCCTGCTGGCACACCTGTCACACCTGAGAGTCAGCTAGAAACGTACAGTGACGTGGACATCATGCAAAGACTGCCAGACTCTGTAATACTGCAAATGATCAGTGACTCAGGTTAACACTAAAGTTTAAACGGTACCTCTGTGTCTCTGTGTGCTGAACATCTAGGATTGAGTCAGGCTGCATCAGCTGAAGCTGTTATTTGTATATATCAGTATTTTTTATTCAGGTGTGGGGAAAATACGTAAGACTGCAGTGAAGCGATGCACCAGATTAATCCCTGGCCAAAGCTATCGTACTTAAATCAGACTACTGATCCAGCCACATCAGCCTTTTGTGAGGTCTGTTTAAAGTAGACTAAAAGTGAACTGCAGGTTCCTGAGAGGTGGACTGTGAGCACAGAAACACATGTTCATACATACAGCTGCAGCAAACTTACATTAATTTTAAATAGATTTGTTACTCTGATGTCTGTCTCTGTGTTAGTCCTCTGACAGACTGGTGACCTGTCCAGGTGTGCTCTACCTATGACTACTGGGACAGGCTCTAGCCTTTTTAATAGAAATTTTCTGTTATTCTCATTTAAAGTATTTAAGTGCTTATGCATATGCTTAGTTGTGACACTGTTATAGACTGTTCAGTGAAAGTTTCTAAAACTAGATGAACTTACTTCAGCGTCAGCAGTTTGAGAAAACAACTCCCTTTACAGGTGCTGATAAGGCCAAGGGCACAAAACAGCTTAACCATTGATCGGTTAGGTTTCATAGCGAGGCACGTGAAGTGTGGTAGGATCAGTTTGTAACTTCCTCCCTCTTCCTTGGAATGCATAAAGGAGTAGGAGCACCACTTCTGCGGCAGCGCTGACATGACTGAACTGTGATGTTTGATGTGTGTTGGCGCAGTAATAAATAGCTTGATCACAGCTCTTTCTGTGTTGCAGACTTTATTTAAAAAATTCCACGACACCTCCCACCCTCCCACTGTGAACCTGAATTGAATATTCAGAAGACATTTGTTTAAATAGTTCTACAAATCTGAGCTGTTGGTGTGTCCTTGGATTGTGTGGTAATAATATTTGAGCCTGCAATCTTTCTTACTGAATCTCTACTATGAGTCATGTTACCTGAGATTAATTCTATGTTTACCTGTCAGCCTGGACGAATGTGCTGTGTGAAGGAAATTAAATTAAATCAGATCTGAACTGCTTACATTTGAGGAACCTGTTCATATTTAATTGAAATATGAACCAGTGGTTTTTTTGATTGCTGATTCCAAGAGAGTCTTTGTGGAAATCCTGTTTGGCTTTTTGTTATTTTAATTCTCTTCTCTGTTTTCCAGAACAGTTCTCCACAGTCACTGTCCGCATGGGTCAGTGGGACCAAGAAGCACTGTGCTAATGTGTGGACTCTGACCAGCAACATCCAGCAAGACCCAGACAGCGTTTTCTATCTCCCAGCTGGAGGTTTTTGTTTGTCTGTGACTGGAGAGTCAGATTTTTGTTGAGCTTCACACTTGCAGAGGTAAGTCAGTTTGCAGAGATCCCTCCCACCCTGGCTTTTATGTCCTAGATTTCTTATCTGAAAGAGTAATATTTCAGTGACTGCTGCTTATACCACAGGTTAATACACGCTACTGATCCCTGATAGGAGAATCATCAATTTTGCCAACAAAGAAGCCTGGTGGATGTTTGTTTACAGTCTGATGATGGGACATCATGCTCTGCATCTTCAAAGTTTGCCTCCTCATTATTATTCATACCCAGTAATGTGAAGTATGCTTATATCTACTATAACTGAACCAACCTGGTGCTCTTCATTTATGGAGGCTGTTGAGTCTGAATGTTGGATGTTGTGTATCTCGTGTTCTCTGGGCTTTGTTGTCCTCAGTCTTTTCGCAGGATCAGAAAACAAAACCAGGAGGCGCGTAAATGTTTCTTCTCCATGATGTTTCTTCAAATGTTTCTTCTGGATGATGATAAGACTGTGACACGGGATGCCACCTTTGGTCTTGTGATGAAGCAAAGCTCAGGAAGAAGTGTGATTAAATGGTACCCACATGTGTGCTGCTGAGAAGGATGTACAGGGGCACCTGCAGCCAAATCCAAGCTTCGGGTTAGTTGTAGTTGCAGAACGCTATAGGACTGAGACAGCTGAGGCATCAAATGTTTGATTAAACGGATGAAAAAGAGAAGTTTCTTCCCTATAATTATCACTTCTTAAAATCTGTAGCAACTTCAAGTCTGTCAGCATGCTGAGCATGCTCAGAATGTGACAATATATTTTTGTTCAATATTTAATTTCTTTCAGTTGCAATTGTTAAATGACAAAAATAAATAAAAATATATTCTTATAATTTAGCAAACTAATTTATCAAAAAAAAATATACATATATCTGTATTAGTTTTAATAAATTAATTTGACACCTGTATTGAAAATACCATATTGTATTCATACAGAATCAGTATGGTATCATTGTTTGTCTGCTCACTGATTGCTGAAACTAAGAGCTACTTTGATCTGTTAAGATCTAAAGTATCCAAAGTTGAGCTCTGATGTTTCTTCACCCCTGTGTGTGATATGTGATTTCCTACATGCTGGCAGAGCAGAGCGGCAGTTTGTGCTCACAGATGGTGACGGTGTGGAGAGACGGTGGCGTTTCCTCAGAAGAACCAGCAGAGTCACTTGCTGACTGATGTTCGTCTGCACTGCACAGAGGAAATCAACTGACCAAGGTTTGTCCAGTGACGTGTTATGAAATGTATATTTGTTTTATGCTTACAGTTATGTTTTTCTTGACAGAGGCTCTGCAGAGGTTAGACAAAGCAGAGAAAACATGTGCTTTACATTTTACTGTGATTTATTGAGATATTTGTTGCCTGATGTTGAGCAGGAATGGAGAAATAGAATCAAAGGGAGATGTTTTTGCTGTTTTTGTAATGATGTAAGTAAATCTTCAATATTATTTATTTGCTTGGTTATATTAGGAGTGTTTCTGAGTGAGGGGGAGAGGAGTCATCATCCAGGTAAAGTGACGTAGAGCTACACACAGCATAGTGGCATACGTGAACTCACAAGCATTTAGTATGTCACCACGGGCACAACAGAGATTGAGCAAAGTCTTAGAGGCCCCAAATCTAACATTCACACATGAAGGAGCAAACATGGCAGATTTAATGGGAGCAGGGGAACCCCATGACTGCGTCAGAAGAGCACAGGTTGAAGAAAAAATTAGAGAGGACCTGAAGGCAGAACCTATACCTGGAGCTGAGGACTGGTTCACTGATGGATGTTGCCACAGAGACGAAGAAGGACTGAAAGCAGGATATGCGGTAGTCTGCAGAGTAGGAGAGGAGTATCAGGTCAAAGAAGCAGGAAGAATTGGGGGACAGCAGTCGGCACAGAGAGCTGAAGTGATAGCCCTAGCTCGAGCCTTGAGATTAGCTAAGAATAGGAGAGTGAACATCTACACTGACTCAGCGTATGCATTCGGAGCAGCTCATGTGGAGCTGGCTCAATGGAAAAGAGCAGGATTCAGAACAGCAACCAATGCACCTATCTGCCACAAAAGTGAAATGGAGGAACTGGAAAAGGCCTTGGCTGACCCAGATGAAGTGAGTATCATAAAATGCAAAGCGCACTCACAAGGAACCAGCATGGTGGCAAAAGGAAACCAGAAAGCAGATGAAGCCGCAAAAGAGGCGGCAGACTACAAAGGACGGAAACAAATGATACAGGTAACTGCAGAAGAGGAAGTATCCACTAACATGACGGAGGAAGTCAAACAGGCTCAGGAGGAGGCATCCCCAGAGGAAAAGGGGGTGTGGAAAAACAAAGGAGCCTGGCAGGATGGACACTTGTGGAGGGGGCCAGACGGGCGCCCCGTGTTGACAGCCAAAATGGCAAAACAGAAGGTGGAGGAGGCCCACGGACTTGCCCACGTGGGGGTAGCACAGATGGAGAGAAACTTGTGTCATTGGTGGCATCCTGAGTTGAAAGAAATGATAAGGGAAAAGGCCAGGATGTGTTTAATCTGTGGCGCACACAATCCCAAGCCAGCAGTCAAACCGGAAGTGGGCTTCACACCGTACGAGCTGCAAACTGGGAGACAGTTTCCGGCCCCTTGGACGGTGGGCTCGGTGGGACAGGACACCAGAGGGAACAGGTCTCACGCAGACTATTGGAACGAGTTAAAGGCGCTGGTGTCCAGTTTCACCAAACAGGTGGCTTGTGAAAAGCCCACAGGAGGAGGAGAGGTCCCGGACGCAAAGGCAGTGTGGCTGAAGGTCATCAAACGCAAGTGGAAGGAACCCCGTTGGACTGGTCCATACGAGGTGTCGGCTCGGACAGCTACAGCGGTTCAACTGAGAGGGAAAGGCGACGCCTGGTATCACTGGACGCACGAGGACTTGGTGGGGAGAAATCAATCTCCACCCAACACAGGTGAAACTCAGAGGCAGAATGAACACTCACACCTGTGCAACGGGCCAACCGGTGGTCTACCCGGGAGGTCGAAGAAAGAAGAGCAGCCTAGGAGGAAGTCGCCGCGCCAGCGAAAGGGAGCGGCACCAAACTGAGCATCTAAAAAGGGCTTTGAACTTTTTGCTACAACATAACTTACACACAACACCATGCCATCACAACAATCAGATACTCGTGACGAGAAAAGAGTTCAAAAGGCTATCACAATGTTCAATAATACCATAGGTTTAATGTCGATGATGTTTTTAATCACAGCTATATGTTTTTTGGTTTATTTTTTGCAGGCCGACAAGGGAAAACTGTCTGAGCACGGAGGTCAGGCCGGCCCGGCGCTGTTTGATACGCCACTTACACCACTCGTGATCCTTAGTGACTTCAGGCCGTGGGCGAGAACGAAGCGCGAGGTCTCTGGTAAAAAGGATGAGTGTCTCAGCACATACGGTGGAGTAGAATTAGATTATGTTAAGGGTTCCACAACTTCTTTCACGTTTGATCTGTGTGATGTTTTTAATTGTCAGGATGTAAGCAGTAGCTGGAGGGGATATAATGTGTGGGTCTGTTGGGACTATTCAGTGAGTACACACTGCGAAAGGGGAAATCGGCCTTATGACAGCTGGTGCCGTAATTGGGATCAGGTAAGGGGTTACACTGGGGAAAATTGGGAACCGCCAGAATTAGGACCAGAAAATGAGCTTAAACTTCAAAGGGACTACAGCCCATCTAAAAATCTGTTAACCTTATCATTAGGTAATTGGCGTCGGGAAAAACCTGTATATCTAATCTTGGGGGTGGAAACAGCTGGGGTTGATCCAAAAGTGTTAATTAAAGTTAATTTTCTAGAAAAGACTAATCCCAGGTCGCCAGGTAGAGAAGAAATGACAACACACGTGATTCCCAATCCAATGAACTCTGTTGCATCTTTTACAGGGCAAGAGGGGAGCGGGTCGTCGGAGGCTGGACCAGAGGAACAGGAACCAAAAGTTAGACAAGTCGTTTCGGTGGACTACAGCACGTTAAAACCTCAAGATCTGATTGAACGCGCCACCGGGTTCAGTGACAGCAACATCTGGCTGGACTGGATGGCCCAAAACGCTAAAGAACAGAAAGTGTCTAACTGTGTAGCTTGTGCTTCCGCAAGGCCGCGTTTATTTACTGAGCCAGCACCGCTGCATCCAGAGGATCAGTGGGGCTATAACTGTATGTTGCGAATGACTAGAGAAGTTGTTAATACGGGGAACTGCACTGTGTTGTCCAGTCTATTTCCCCCTATTGACAAACTCACGCGAGCAGGACCGTTTATGCCCAGAAAAGATAACTATACGTGTTTTACTTTTTCCACAGATAAAGTTAAATATCGACTAGGGGAAATCGATCCAAATTGGTGTTCGGTCACCCGGACGGGTAGGACCACCAACAATGTGAGTGATGCAGCCACCGTAATTGGAACATGGGCTAGAAGCGGGCTGTATTACTATTGCGGGCATAGGACTCTTGTGGTTCGTGTTCCTGTGGGGAGCGTGGGTACATGCGCAATGGTGAGACTAGGGGCGCCACTTATGCTAATTGGAAACCAGGTAAAAGCGATTCCACAACACAACACGCGCACATTGGCAGCTAAACGCAAAAGACACATTTTAATGAAGACAGGCTTTGATGGCACACATGCATACGACCCTAGGTTGAATTCCCCCACCTGGATTGACTCCATTGGAGTGCCCAGGGGAGTTCCAAATGAATTTAAACTCGCTGATCAAATAGCAGCCGGTTTTGAGAATATTCCAATAATCTCTGCTTTCTTTCCAGTGACCCCAAACAAGAACGTAGATAGGATAAATTATGTTCATTATAATGTGCTGAGACTCTCTAACCTCACCAAAGATGGCATGGAGGGGTTGGCGGAGCAGGTGGGTCCGACCTCGTTAATGGGCGTGCAGAATAGGATGGCCCTTGATATGGTATTGGCAGAAAAAGGGGGCGTCTGTTCCATCTTTGGCGATCAGTGCTGCACCTTCATTCCCAACAACACTGCTCCAGATGGCTCAGTGACTCGGGCTCTGGAGGGCCTAAAGAGCCTTTCTGAAACTATGCATGATCACTCAGGTATTGACAATCCGCTGGAGGGCTGGCTGACCTCAGTGTTCGGACGATGGAAGGGGCTTATTGTGTCGGTCATGCTGGCTTTATCTGTTTTGGTATGTATTATGGTTACCTGTTGTTGTTGTCTCATTCCTTGTGCCAGAAGAGTGTTAGTGATGATGTTTAGGAGGGCAGTGGAGCCTAGAGTTATCACTCCAATGTCCATGATGCCAATGATGTACGTAGGACCTGCTGTGTAGGCCAAGGAGTGACATGACACAACTGTCAGTGTTGTGACCTCTGGATTCTCCAGAGGTCAACAGAGGGAATTGTGGGATAAAAGGGGTGTTCTTTTTCTTTTCTTTTATTATTTTGTTATTTTATCATCGGCATTATTGAAACCTCAGAATCATATAATCATAATCATATAAGAATCATATAAGCAGCCTTTAATTAACCTTTGATTAAAGCTTTTGACATTACATTGACATTTGTATTACAGTGATGGTTATAACCTCAGGTTGATTTTCCATTTACAAGTGCCAGAATAATCATATGCTCTTTCATTGCAGGTGTTACCATGATCATCTCATACATATTGCTGTTTGTTGCTCATTATAGAGTTGTGCTCAAATTAATAAGGGTTAAAAGCTACAGTCAGCGCGAATGTCTGGCTGATCTATGGAAGGGAAAGGCTTTGAGCATAGAAGGCCGCACGCGCTTACACAACACTGATATCATGTTATTCTTTGCGATTCTGTATTCAGTTATATCTTTTGTTATGTTTTAGTAGTGGCAATTGATTAAACAATATTCATTTAATATTACATACTTGATTTAGAGCATTACACACTGATCACCTTAACCAATCTGGAAATCCTTGTAGCTGCAATATTGTGTCTCCGCAGGGGACAGTTGGCTCCAGGAGATAGGCGGGAGTCAGTGCCTGTCCTCGGGAAGGAGAGAATGTTCTTTTTGCTGTGTTAAATAAAATGGTCAACATTGATTGTATTGCACCTGTCATACGCATGAAGGGGCGTTCTAATACCCCGATTTCATAAAACTATTGTGATGTGATTTTTGGGGTGAGATCTGATGCTGTCTGCGTACGGTGTCCATCTCCCACGCGTGTGATCATTAAAATCATCGTTTGACTCAACCCGGCCGGACCAGTGTTGTTATTGTGACTTTTCCTCTTGTATCCATCCCCAATATTTGAATCCGTAACAGTGGATACACTTGTCTCCCCTTTAAAGGAGACAATCCAAGTCATCCTTAAATGTTAGTGCTTTCAAATACACAAACATTTTTAAAGGACAAAAATGAACATCCAACTTTGACTGTAATACAAAATAAATCTTTGCATGTGTGTTTTCAAACTCTCAGATGGGCAGCATATCAGTCTTGGACTGTCTAACCTGCCGGAGCAGCACTGAATGACCACCACACATGAGCATGTTCCTGCAACATTCAGCATCTGATCCTTCATCTGTGTGCTTCTGCTTTTGGTAAGTAGAGTTACCCAACTCCAGTAACTCTAAACACATGCCATCCATTTCTAACGGCCTGGTTACTTCCTGTCAGTTACTTTAGAAACCATGTGGTCACCTGACCTAACACTGTTTCTTCTTCTTCCCCTTAATGTTCAAGTGTCACATGTCAAACAGCTGGAGGGGAAACTACACCAGTGTACTGAGATGTTTCACCAACACGTGCCAGATGCTGTTCCTTCATGGTGACATCACCAGAGACAGCCCCACCCACCTCAGGACCTCGCCATTGATCATGATGATTATAATGATGACAGCGAGCGGAACTAAGACTGTAAAAATCCACGACCAGAATTTTTCTTTCTAATTATTAATGAATACTGAGAGCCTCTTTCTGTGTTTTGTCTGTTTTGGGGTTGTTGTTTTTTACCTCATTTGTTACTAACAAAGTTCACCAAACTCACACAGTTTACATTCTGTATGTTTCCATCTTTACCAGCCACACTCTAACTGCATTTAAGAAAATAATCCTTAGAAATAATTGATGATAATTCAGTGAATATACTGCGCTGCTTCCTTTTATTGCGTCACACATTGCTTTAAGTTTTTCAGTGTCCAGTTATTTTTTACTGCTGTTTGAATTCTCTGTATGTTTGACCCTGTAGACTGTTTGATGGACTGCTTGTCTTCCTGTTTGTTACCGCCGCCTGTTTTTTAATAAAGATTTGGATTTGTGACTTCAACACAGCCTCTGCGTGTCCTCCCTTTGTGTCCTCTTCCTCTGTGAATGTGTTGCATGTGTCACAGATTCATTTTATTAACAGCTTTCCCACAGTGAGTTGCATCAGCATTCATTCACAGCACATTTCAGAAGGATTCAGATTAATACAGTGATCTTACAGTCAGAATGATCCTGACAGAGTGCCACTGTAAATGATCTTTCATCAGGTAAATTTTAAAGTTCAGTATTTCAAAGCAGGAGTTATGAAGAATCATATTGGCATTAGGACTAATAATATGTACTTACAAAGTCAAAGTTTTTTAATTATGCTAGAATATTGGAAGACAATCAACTTTTAGTGTTTTCCGCATATTAATTATTCTGAAATAGAGTCGGTGACCCTAACTGTACAGAAGCACTAAACAACTGACAATCTAACAGACATCATTGGCCTGAGCCGTCATGCACAGTGAGTCTGATCCTTTGCTGTGAGAGTCTGACAAGCATGTTTCTGGTCAGTTTGGAAGAAATAATATCACAATGTTGATCTTTCTTTCCAATATTCCTTCTCTTTTACAACATAAACTGTGATTGTTATGAAGGAAAGGAAGGCTCAGGGTTGAGTAATCAGCATCATGGGCTCATCCGATTAGGATAAGAATAAGCAGTCATCTAATCATTCACAGGGTTCTCCTTTTATTCTCAAATCAATAAAGCAAAGAAGGAAGGAAAGAAAGACACACATGGACTGCCAATGCTGAAAGAAAACAGAGAAGTTACTCATTACCTTAAACAATACATAAAATAAGAAAAACCAGAACAGAACCTCACCTCTGCTGCTGCCCCGTGTGGGAGTGAAGAAAGAGTGAGCCTAAAGTGAATGCAGTCCTTATTTAATGTGTGACAGGTGAGTGCAATTAAGGACAAGCACCACACCCAATCAAAGGTGAGAGAACTAAACAAGGTGCATCTGGTGAAGTGAGTGGGTGTGCTGGGATGTGCTAAAAGGTGGGTCTCTACAACAGCCGCCCCCATATTTCTAGTGAGAAATATGTTGATATGATCAGGATCAGTCTTCGTCAGGAAGCGGGGGCAGGGGGATAAGACAGGAGACAGGGCGGATATAGGTTTTATCCTGTGCTAAGACTTCCACGGTTCTGATGCGTTCATCTGGGCTTTTCAGGAGGCGTGTCACTCTGCCTATGGGCCAGAGGGCACGTGGAAGGCGTGAATCCATGATCATTACGACAGAGTTCAGTGTGAGATCTGGGTTCTCCTTCTGCCATTTGTGTCTTCTTTGGAGGGATGGTAGATAGTCCTTTATGAAGTGCCGCCAGAAGTGATCTGCCAATATTTGTGCATGTCGCCATCGTCGTCGACCTAGGAGGTCAGAATCAGAATAGGATACTAAGGGAAGTGACGAATCATGTCGGCCCATAATGAGAAGGTTTGGGGTTATGGGATCAATATCCGCAATGTCTGAGGATACATAGCCTAGGGGTTTTGAGTTAAGAATGCCTTCAATCTCAATTAGGACCGTTCATAAGACCTCTTCAGTGACCATTTGTGCACCAATGGTTCTCTTCAGAGCATTCTTCACAGAACGTATCTCCCTCTCCCAGGCTCCACCGAAATGGGGTGCATGCGGGGGATTGAATTTGAAATGGATTCTTTTAGTCATCAGGACCGGCTGTAGAGTCGGAGCAAGGTTGTCAAAAGCAGCCCGTAGTTCCTTATCTCCTCCTTTGAAGTTAGTTCCTTGATCACATATAATTTCCAGGGGTGTTCCTCGTCGAGAAATGAATCGTTGGAGGGCCATGAGGAAGGAGTCGGTATCCATGCTGTTTAGGAGGTCAAGATGTATACACTGAGTCGTGAGACATTTGAATATTATTCCCCACCTTTTCTCCGATCTGCGGCCGGTCTTGACCATGTATGGTCCAAAGCAGTCTATTCCTGTGGAGTAGAAAGGTGGTTTGAATAACCTAAGACGAGCAGCAGGCAAGTCTGACATTTTTGGAATGATGGGCTGTGCTCTCCATTTCTGACACGCAACGCAGCTATACTGATGCCTGCGTACGGCTTCCCTTCCTCTGAGAATCCAAAATTTCCGACGTAGTTCAGCAAAAAGTCTTTCTGAACCAGCATGATGCAGTTTGTCATCATAATCTTGTATGATCAGTTTGGTCACTGGATGAGCAGGATCAAGTACTATTGGGTGAATGACATTCAATTCCAAGTCTGGGCTTTGCCGTAGTCGGCCTCCTACATGGATAAGTCCAGAATTCCTGCACAACACTGGTGACAAACACAATAGACGGCTGTCGGATGAGAGGGGTTTGTCTGACTGTAAACGGGCTAAATCTTCACCGAAACTGTCCAGTTGTGCCTGACGAAGGATTTCTTGTTCTGCTGTTAGATAATCAGCTGCAGAAGGAATGTTACCCTTTTGGTTGGAGAGTGAACGAGCCGTGAAATCCAATAGCTCTTGATAGATTCTGAAGCTGGGTGTGTATGTATGGGAGGGTATACTGACAATACCAAAAAAGTAGGATTTCTTTAACTCAGTCTGATCATCATCAGGATGGAGATCTGTAACTGTGGGCCAGTTATTCGGAGGTTCATGCAGAAACGAGGGACCCTCGGTCCACCTGTTTGGGCTAAGGAACTCTTTCAGGGATTTACCTCTCGTAACATCATCAGCAGGATTTGTGGCTGAATTGATGTATCTCCAGTCTTGACTGTTTGTGAGGTTTTGAATTTCTGAGACTCTGGCTCCTACGAATACCTTGAAACGGCAGGAATCTGACTGAAGCCAGTGAAGTACAGTTGTTGAGTCAGTCCAAAGGGTGGTAGTCCTGACTGGTAAGGTGAGTTCTGTTTGTATGAGCTCACAGAGGCGTGCGCCTAGTAGGGCTGCGCATAGCTCCAGTCTGGGTATTGTTAAATTCCGTTTAGGAGCAACACGTGAGCGAGCTAACAAGAAACTCAGTTCCACATGACCTTCAAGATCATCTGATCTCAAATATGCGACAGCACCATATGCTCGCTCCGAAGCGTCACAGAAGATATGAATGTCTCGAACTGTGGTAGAAACATTCATTTCCTTAGAAGTATAGCAACGTGGGATGGCAATTTGTGGAAGATAACAAAGTTCTTCTTCCCAGGACTTCCATGCCTCTAAGAGGTTGTATGGAAGGGAAGGGTCATCCCAATCTCTCTCCTTTCTCCATAGCTCTTGCACCAAGGTTTTGGCGCGTGTTGTGAATGGGAGTAAGTAGCCTAATGGGTCATACAGACGAGCAAGTACTGCATAGATACGACGCATTGTGGTGGGGTGTGAGGCTAGAGTTCTGTATTTATAGGCAAACAAGTCAGTCTCACAATTCCACAATAATCCTAATGTGCGTTCATGTGGGCCAGATGGCTTGTCTTCAGTCAGGCAAAGTTCATTACTTGCCATTCTTACCTCAGATGGTAGATGGCTAATCACAACAGGATTATTGCTGGCCCACTGACGAAGATCGAAGCCTCCTTCTGATAGATGGTTTCTTAATTTGTCTAGGAGTGTTCGAGCTAACTCTGCTGATGGAAAACTCTGCAAGCAGTTATCAACATAGAAACACTGCATTACTGAAGACTGCACATCTTTGTCAGATTGATATTCCTTCACATGTTTCTGCAGTGCATAGATTGCACAACAAGGGCTGCAGGTCGTACCGAAGGGGAGTACCTGCCACTCATACACTGAAGGGGGAGCTGCTTTGTTCATGTCACGCCACAGGAATCGGAGGAGTGGTTTATCAGGAGGCAGAAGACGGACTTGGTGAAACATGCCTTTGATGTCGCCACTTATTGCCACTGAATGTTGCCTAAAACGCAACAAAACACCGAGAAGTGTTGGCCCAAGGATTGGTCCTGGCAATAGGTACTTATTGAGACACTGACCTTGAAATGTGAAAGAGCAGTCAAAGACTATGCGATCTTTATTGTTGTGACTTGTCATATGATGAGGAATATACCAGGCTTCTTTGCTATTGTGCATCTCCTCCGGGCTAAGTTTAACTACATAGCCTGCTTGCTCCAATTTCAAAATCTGATCCTTGTAAGACATGGCTTTGTCAGGATCTTTAGCTAACCGAGCCTCAGTGTTGCGGAGTCTAGACATGACTACAGTTGGAGGGACATTCAAAGGAGGAAAGTTTGCCATCCGAAGAAGAGGAGTGGCGTAGCGATTAACACCATTGATCTCAACCCTTTTTGTGGCCTGTTCAAGGAGTTCCAGTGCCAGTTGATCTTGCTTTGATCGCATCACAGATTTCTCACTGTATTCAGGTAAAGTGTCTAGTTGCCATAGCTTCTCAACATGATAACGCAGTACGTCTGCAGATGAACTGAGAGATGTGAACAAACACTGCACATGCTCTGTACTGCTCTGGGGCTGAAAATCTGTGATCGGACCTTGAAGTGTCCATCCTAATTGGGTTTTAACTCCTGCAGGAGACCCATATGGTCCCTGTCTCAATGGAGCAGTAGGCGTGATGAGGTGAGTATGATCTGAGCCTATGAGCAGGAGTGGCGCTGCTTTATTAATAATGGGTAATGGGATACCTTGAAAATGCTTGTATCTCCGTTGGAGAGATGATACAGGGTAGGTGTGGTCTGAAAGTGCTAGGTGACTTGCAGTGAAGGCATTATTAATTGTGTAGGTTTTCTCTGGGTGTGCGATGGGTGAGATTTTGAAACTTACGGAAGAACCTTGAATAGTTTCAACTTCTTGACGGACAGTTCTAAGTGATAATCTCTCTGCTTCCCCAGTTAGGTTGAGATGCTGCGCCGCTGATGGTAGAAGAATGGTACGCTGGGAGCCATCATCAAGTACTGCATATGTTTCAAGAGTTCTTTTGCCATTTCGCAGGAGCACTTTCACAACCTTTAAAAGGACACTAGGACAATCACTAGGTCTATCAAAGTACAGTGTCCTCACTACAGGATTAGATTCAGTTGTAGATCTCTTATTTACATCACATAGGATCTGTAGATGTCGTCCCATACAGGTGGCACATGCTTTCCTCAGGTCACACTTTGCGGCCTGATGAGTCCTAGCACAACGCCAACACTGTTTGTTTGCTTTTATCCAGTTTATTTTCTCATCCTTTGTCTTCTGAATGAACTCGGGACACTTACTAATGTGGTGTTCAGGTTAGCGGCAATATGCACATGTTGCCTTAGTTGTTATGATCGGTTGTGCTGCCTGTACAGGATCATCAGATGTATTTGCCCCATGTAATATTGTTGTAAGTGGAGAGGTGTACTTACGGGCAGGTTGTGGCTGGTTGAAGGATGAAACAGGACTGGCCTTTCTGGGTTGACACTTGCATTCCATTTGCAACCAGGATGAGAACAAAGGCAAGGTATACGTTATTTCTCCCTGTTCCCTGTAAACGTGCCGTTTGAAGCGACTGAAATGCTCTGCAGGCAACTTCGCTAACAAGCGATCAACATGGGAGCCACAATCTAGTTCTGCACGTCCTTGTTCTCCCATAGTGCTAAGCAACCCAACTAAAGCCTGTACACGAAGAGCAAAATTATCAAGACTCTGACCATCACCTGCTCTGATAGGAGGCAGTTCCAGTATATTCTTTAGCTCTTTCAATGCCAGCTGTCTTGGTTGCCCATAACGCTCATCAAGGGCTTTGATGGCTTGAGTGTATGGGTCAGGAGCGTAGGAAAAGGCAAGAGCTAATCGTTTAGCTTGGTCTACTTTGAGGTGATCAAGAAGGACATGATATTTGAACTGCTCTGTCTCATGAGGATCAAGAAGGTTTGTAAGGGCCATCCGTAACATCCTGTATTGCATTTCGTCTTCTCTACTAAGGTCTGGAAACGAAGGACCTTCAAGCTTATATACATGTGTTCTCGTGCTAGAGGAGTGACCCGAGCTAGCAGTAACAGGTATCAAAGGTTTCTGTTCATGTGAGGCATTGGATGTAGCTGGTTGCTGCTCTAGAGGAGGGCAATACTTGTGGTCAGATATGCAAATGAGAGGTTGAACAGGGTCTTCAGCTAAAGGAACAGCAGGTTGAACACATGAGACCTGGTGGGGATCCTGCTGTGATAAGGCCAGGAAATCAAAGGGAGTCTCATCTTCTGTAGCAAGGACTGGTCTAGGTAAACCAGTTGAAGGGATTGCAGCATCTAATATTGTTGAATTAGGTAAAGGAGGGCTGGCAGCTGTAACTAAGCCAGACTGACGGCTAATCTGTGGGGGCTGGAAGGGTGATTGACAGGTTGCTGTATCAATCACTGGGAGCTGCTCATGTTGTTGATGTGTTTGAGGACTGGCTCGTAAACTGCATACAGAAGATCTGATTCCATCAGATGAGACAGTGCGAATTGAAGATCTGGAGCTACGAGAATGGGAAGGACATGATTGAATCATAAATTGCCTGATCTCCCTCATCGTCGTCAGGAGTTCCCTCATGACCTCATCTTGGTTGGTAGGTAAAGGAGCAGGGCGGGTCTCTGGTTGACTTTCTGACTCTCCGACAGGATCCTGCAGCCCATGTGTGTCTTTGTCACTATGCTGGCATTCGGTTTGACTCTCTGTCTCACATGTAGCTCTTCTACTTCCATGATACTGAACGTCATACTGCTGCAGGTGGGCAGGAGGTCGACTATCACGACTGGATCTTCTCAAACCTTCAGTCAATGGCTGCTTTGAATCCATGACGCTAACACTGCTCCGGCTCGGAGGACCATGTTATGAAGGAAAAGAAGGCTCAGGGTTGAGTAATCAGCATCATGGGCTCATCCGATTAGGATAAGAATAAGCAATCATCTAATCATTCACAGGGTTCTCCTTTTATTCTCAAATCAATAAAGCAAAGAAGGAAGGAAAGAAAGACACACATGGACTGCCAATGCTGAAAGAAAACAGAGAAGTTACTCATTACCTTAAACAATACATAAAATAAGAAAAACCAGAACAGAACCTCACCTCTGCTGCCGCCCCGTGTGGGAGTGAAGAAGGAGTGAGCCTAAAGTGAATGCAGTCCTTATATAATGTGTGACAGGTGAGTGCAATTAAGGACAAGCACCACACCCAATCAAAGGTGAGAGAACTAAACAAGGTGCATCTGGTGAAGTGAGTGGGTGTGCTGGGATGTGCTAAAAGGTGGGTCTCTACAACAGTGATCAAAGGTACTTATGTTCACAGCGTGTAATAATACTGACAGTCCAGGGCATTGTGGTCTGTTGAGCTAGGGCTAGGGTTAGGGTTAGCAAGTCAGACATATGTAATCAATATTAAACGTCTCTGACGTGGGCCACTGTCCGCAGTGTTGGGAAATCCATACCAGGCTGGGACGAGTCAAGGTAGGTGAGCATCCACGAGAAGACACAGCAGATGCATCCTACTAATACTGACAGGACCAGGAGACTCCAGAAACCGAGCATCTTCTCTTCAGTGCCATCCTCTCCTGTCACCCTCTCTGCCCGCAGCTCTTTGAGTATGGGGTAGATAAGGGCGCAGAGAAACCCTTATTACTAATTTGTATTATAATTCAATTTTCATGAAATATTCATATTCAGTATTGGTCCTTATATTAATAACCACGTATCCACCCAGGCTCATGGTGGGGCAGGGCTCTGTCCTGGGATGCTTGAGTACAAGGTAATGTACACCCTGACCAGGTATCCAGTCTGTCAGAATTGTTTTCAATATTTGGTTCAAAAACATGAGTGACAACAAAAATCCAACTAGGATTCTTGCATATGATGAATGAAGTCTGTCTTTGACTGTATTGTCCAGCTGATCCATCAAACCCCCAGCAGGTGAACCTTATTCATGACATAACACGGCAACAATGTAAAAAATGAAACAGCAACAGTCTAAATGTAAAGTGCATTCTAAACTCCTCTTCAATAAATCATATGCAAAGAGTCATTCAGGACTGTAAAACGTGAACTACAGAACCCAGAGTCTTCATCATTAAATCTCTGGTTGCTTCATTTTTCTATCCTATATCAGATACTTTAAGGTTAGGTTAGGTAAACTTGCATTCTCATGGTGAGGCAAAGTGCTTTATGTGTGTGTGTGTGCGTGTCATGAACGGCTATAAAAGGCCTATAATTAAAGAACAAAGCGGGGTTTGAGTTCGAGTTGCGGCAGACTGTCACTACTTGTAAATGGAACGCAGCCTTCCTACGGCGGACAGCTAATAACAGGAATCGGACGCGGTCCACCCAAGTGCACAGCAACCACCATAGCAACCGCCTAGCATGACCTTAAAAACATATTCTGTCTTCATAACTATCAAAAACGTGAAATGATTTGCAAAGTGTTTAAGTGTTACAGCTGCAGAGAGCTATGGCGGTATCTATGGAAGCTGTTTACATAGCTAATAATATACGATGTAACCATGGAGACAGTCAGTCACGTGAGCTAGCGGTGCATGTTTACTACAGTGAATAAGGTGACTGCGTGCACAGCGTCCACACGCTGCAGAGGGTAAAGACATTACTTCAATATTGTTTTATATTGATATATATTTGCCTTCTGTTGACCATCACCTCAGGTTCACCATTACAGTTTCAGCATACAGATGCACACTGTCTAAATATGAACACATTCAAAACTCATGTCTCAGAAATAAGCACAGCTGTTCATGTTTGTCATTAGAGTTTTATTTGCAAGAAAATTATGAACTTCATATTGTGTATCAAATAAAAGAACATTTCACAACTCTGAGTCAACAGAAACAGGTAACAGAAATGTCTCTAATGTAGACATGTACAGTGTAGTGTAAGCATTAAAAGATCATAAAGGAAACACTAACATTTATGTGAAACTAATTGTAATAAAAAAATGAACAGGTGGTTTATAGATGTAAAAGAAAGAATCTGAAAACAACACTTTTTTGGTCTAAGTGATCAAAGTAGAAAACAGAACTGATGTTCAAAAACAAACCGTAGCTGCACTAATATTACACATCTCCATTGTTGTGGTGAACAGACATGTTGCTTTTAAAACCACATGCAGTGTGTGACCGTGACTGTTCACTGAGACCATGAACGCCACTTCGCTGAAGCCTTCGCCTTCTTCTTCTTCTTCTTCTAAATTGGAAGCAGAAGGAGCACGAGCTGCTTTGATCTACTGAAAGGAAAAAGCAGAACATCTGAGCTGAAACCAGTCAGCTGAAATCATTAAGACAGGAACAATCATTCAATGCAGTGTCTCAGGTGGCTTAGCCTGTTACAACTGTTGATACAAGCTAAATACGGTTAACACACAGTGTCAGGGAGCTCCAGTGTGGGAACTAGTGGCTTTAGGTTTGTAGTCATTTAACTTTCATCCATTCATTCATTTAATTCAGGAGGAAGAAATGTCAGGTTGATGCAGGCTGGCTACATGCATTTGGTCCCATGCTGTCTTTAACTAAATGACTTGGTTCATTTTATGGCTGGGCTGTATGTGGGGTTATATCATGTTATTTGGGCAGGAGTACCTGTCCTCTGTTAGACTTAGAAAGTTTCTCCATAAGTAGAGTTTCTAACTCTTCTAGCACATCTGTGGCTGACAGCTTTTTGGTGGCTCTTTTTACCCCACACTGGTTGTGAGTGTGTAAATAGCCCCACTAGTTCTTTTGGGTTGCAGTTAACTTGGGAGGAAGAGGTAGGTCTGCCATGACTAGATGAATAACAATGATCTGGGATACATAAATTTCATAATGCATGCATATATCTCTATAAACCTGGCCTGAGGGCTGCCATTTTTTTACATTCAGTTATTTCTTTGTTGAATCTAAATAATGAATGTGTTACAGTTAAACTGACACTGATCAGTGTAAATGGCTCATTGGGACACAGAAACCTTTAAATTAAACCCTATCACCTGATATCGAGTGTCAAACAATATCAAAGCTGTAAAAGCTGTTTACAGTCAGAATTTATAAAACTATGATTGTAAATGAATTCAAACAAGTGAGCTTTTCTCTTTGTGCTGAATATCAACACTGTGATTTCTTAGACTGTAAGCTTTACTTTAGCACAACCAGTTGTAGAAGCTGCCACTCCAAATGTCTTTTGATAACAAGAAAAAAATACCTTTTCAGTCCACGGCCTGAAGTTCTTCTCTGACATCTTCTGCCATCGGCTTTGTCTGCTGGTTTGAAGACAATAAACCACAAAAAGATGATTTAGTCACTTTGTCTGCGTCATGCAGCTCGAATGTGTCGTGTAACGATGTTGAATAGCCGTCGTTATCCCTCTGCTGTGTCAGTAGGATTGTACTGTGCAGCATCTCATTGATATGTGAGGAATGCTAATGTAACACGATAACAGACGTCTGGTCTTACATCATTAAAACATAAAGGACAGGAGATATTTAGATATTTTTATATTTATATTACATTTTATAGCTGACGGATATTACTAAATAGATAGAATTTACTAAATAGCTGGATGAACATGAAAAATATGTCTATAATAACAAATGACCATGAGAGCCAGTAGAATTAATTCAACTGGACACTCAAAAGACGTCCTTAAATGCTCTTTAAGTGGCAGAACAAACGAACAAACAGTTAATTGCTTACTTGAGATGAAATCTGCTCAGCTACTTTGAAAACAGCTTCTAAGTGGTTCCTCCTTTAACAGGATGACTGCTCAGGGGTAAGGCCATCATGCAGTCCAGCAACCTTTATGGTTCTGCTTTGATTCACCAGGAACTATTAGGGAAACCTTCCAGCGCCTCCTGTGAAAGACACAGGCATAAACACACAAACATTTATTAACATGTTCCACAGTCTTCCAGTTTGATTTTCTCATCCTGTGGACAACAACGTACATGGATGCAGGTTTATTGTTAACTTTTGTAAGGTTTATTTAGTGAACATATCCAGCTGCAGCTCCACTGTGATCCTGAACTGGATAAGCACTTAAGAAAATGTGTCAATAAATGGACATACATCAACTTACTATATTTATCCAAACAGACGGGACCAATAATGCTTCACTGAGTTAGAGACTTTAACAGTCTCTTCTATGTAAGAATGTCTCGTGCTGATATACCTGCAAACTTGACAACAAAGGTTTTTCTGACTGCATGTAGCTGTCCTCTATGTCAGCTCACACATTTACATTCATGTCACACTTATTTCTGCTTTCCCATTTTATAATTCTTACTTACATTTTGATTAGATACCTTGAGTTTGTAAATGATCAGATTACATAATTGGAATACAATGTATCCAATTCAGGGTTGCGGGAGGATGAAGCCTATCCCAGCTGATACAGGACAAAGACAGGCTGCCAGTTTATTGCAGGGCTAACACAATATGTGTAACAGAAAATCCACTTAAATGTTTGATATTTCTTATAATAATCATAATTATGACTATTATTTAAAGGTTTCTTTATAAATACATTTTGATTTTTTATAACCTCTAAAATATAAACCTGAGCTGTTTCAGATTCTGACCTCTGACCTCAGTGACCTGGCTGTGTCCTCACTGCAGCTCCCTCTTGGAAGTACGTCTGCTTCTTGTCTACCCCCAGTGTTGACCGCCTGCCCTTGATATCACGTACTGTACCTGAGGAACAAAAAAGGACAAACACTTGCCTTCATTTAAGAAGTACATTCATACAGAGGTAATCTATGGAAACACACTAGTTCAACCTTTGGGAGGAATCAGTTCCTGTGAAACATTTCTGTAAATGAACATCATGTGGAGAATGAATGAAATGAGTTCTTCAGGTGACTCAGCAGTCCCACACTGACAAATGAAATCTAGTTAAACTATTAAGCATATTTGCTCTTCTGAAATCTGTGTTAAACAACAACAAACATAAATTAGTAACAAAAATACAGCTGAGTAGAGGCTTTACAAGCTGATTTGTGCTAATAACGCCCATTGTATGGACTGATAACAGCCGAAGCGGGTGAATAAAGTCACCCAGTAGCTAGCTGTGCCATTACCCAGCATACATCACTCCCTCCATAAATGCAATAAACGATAGAAAAGTATCGTTCTACCTGTTTTTCAGGTAGTTGTTTACATTATATAATTTATTGTGTTCCGTATACGTCACTACAATGTGATTTGGAAAATGTCTAAATATACCGACAACAGGCACTTCCGCAGCAATCTCTTCAATCGGAGGAGCCTTCACGTCAATTCCCGACGCGAGGGGGGTACCCTGCGCGTCCATAAGCGAAGCAGAGGGAGCCTGACCATGCGTCACACGTTTGACGAGTTGGGAGTGAGAACGTGTTGAATTAATAGTGAATTTAGACAAAATTAAACATCTGCTACTCTAACAGCCATCTTTCTATACACACACATCCCTCTTTACAATTTAGTCACAACAAAAAGTTACTTTGACGAGGTTTAAGCATTAAAAGCTCGCTGGTCAGTCATCTCCATGTGTTCTGTCCTTGGTCTTTCTCCCATTGCTCATCTTCTTAGCTTGGCCTGGATTTACTGAAGGGCTCCTAAATGTGGATTCCATTTATGTAAAATCATACTAACTCTTCACCACAATTACATATTTTAACTGTAGGCAACACTAACTAACTGTCAGAGAGCCTGACAGATGCTTACGGCACATCAGTTGACCAATCTAGTATTTGCCAAAGCTTCACAATGACATGTTTTTGTTCTTTTTGGTTTGTTTGTATAAAAGTCAACCCGACACACTGTTATGTTGATCACTCTGGACGAGTGTTTGTTTAAGCACCACACATATGGCTTTCATGGTTTGCCAACCTGTTCACCAACTCTCCGGTTGGTCTTCTGCACATGCTCCTGCTCACTCTGGTCTCCGGCTTGACTATATAAAAAGGAAAACCTCGTTAGGAAGATCATCACCACCTGTCCCTGCAGCCTCCCTGGCACCGCCCCCTTGAGCTCACTGCATCACTCCTCCCCTGCGGCTGAGCCAGGGACCACACCTCCACCACAGTTTGGATTTCTAAATAATATTTATTGGGTGTTTATAATTCATGTAACCATTATCAGTTACAATTACCATCAATCTGCATTTTGTTATTATTCAATTCAGAACTGCCCAGACCAGACACAGTGACATTCCACCAGAATCCCTTTGATCTCTGATCTTCTTTATGACATCAGCACACTAAAACCCTTAAAGAGGGGAAAGGTTCTCATTCTTGTCAGTCTTTCAAAGATAGTGGAAGAATTCACTAGGCAGTTAAACTACTCGAAACTTCAGTTTCTGACACAGTTGACCGTATTTTTAAAAAATCTTTTAGTTAGTACAGAGATTTAACATCAACTTCAATTTGAAATATGAGTCTGTCAAATCCTGTTGTGTGCAACCTGAGAGCCGAGAACGAAAAACTTAACCAGCAAATCAAAGAGCTGAAAAATGAGAATAAAACTCTCAAAGAACAAAGCTCTACCATACGTGACCTTAAAGTCGAGAACGCCGACCTTAAGGAGCAAAAAAGAGAGCTCATAAATGAGAACAAAATTCTCCAAAAAAACATTGAAGTTCTCTTCAAACGAAGTGGGTTCTCTAAAAACAAGAGGAAAAGAGACCTGCAACTAGAGAATGAAAAAATTCACTTCAAAATTCAAGACCTGGAATATTGGAACCAAATTCTAAAGGATTTAAACAGCTCCAAAACCAAAGAGATCCAGCAACAGAAAGAGGTGATGCAGGAAATGGAGGCAGAAATCAGAGAGTTGCAAAGCAGCAAGACAGGCTTGGTTATAAAAGTGGGAGACATGGAAAAGGACAACCAGTCTTTAAGAAAGGAAAATGATGTGACGATAAAACGCATGTGTGAGCTGAAAAGGGACTTTGAAAAGGAAAAAGATGACATGCAACAGGAAATACGGGCTGTTAAAAATAAACTCCATCAGGCAAACACAGCCTTTAAAGAGTTACAAGAGAGTGAAGAAAGAAAAAGGATCATGAATGAGGACAACAAAACAACGGACAGTGAACAGCTCAGACAGACCCTGGAACTCCAATGCGTTGCACGTGAAATTGACATATCGAGGCATAACGAACTTCTTGAACAGGACCTCCAGGAGCTTTCCAAAAGGAGTGGTGATTCTCAAAAAGAACTGAAACCACACGATGAGGGTGTGAAAGGAGAATCACGGATCTTCAAAGCCACTGAGAAAGACTCCGAACATGATTTTAACGTGACCAACAGAGAAAAGGAGTTGTTGTGCCATGAATTTGAGGCACTGAAAAGAGAGCTTGAAGAGGTCAAGAAAAATCTGTGTGATGTACAGGAAGCCTTGAAAACAGAAGACATGGCGTTGCAAACCCAAGCTCAGACTCCCAAAGTTTCACAGGAAGAACATAACAATCTGATAAACAACTACGATGTCCAAGTTGACATACTCAAACAAGAAAATAAGGCCTTAGAAAATAAGGTTAGTGACCTTACCAAAAAGATGTGGAATGGACGGGAAGCGATGAGACAAATGGAAAAGAACTTTCAAGAACAAAGGAAGCTACTCGAAAATCTCCGAGGAGAATTCGAGGAAATTTAGCACAACTACGACTTTGGCCCTCCCTATTAAACCTGGTTAACGCAGGTTCAATTCATTTGATTTAATTGGCCCAAAATGAGTGACTGCACCCAGACACTCAGTAGCAAAAAAATTACAGAGATTCAAGAGAGAAAACTGTTTCTGCATAGACTCCTATAGTACTGCAAGTCGTGTCATCACTTGGTGTCCTGCATAGAGTGCAGGTTTAAGGTATTTACGTATCTTTCAGAATTAGAAGCTATGCTGCGTCAGGGGTTATAACAGCTGTGCCCCCCCCAACCGGTCGAGGCAGATGGCCGCCCCTCACTGAGCCTGGTTCTGCCGAAAGTTTCTTCCTGTTAAAAGGGAGTTTTTCTTTCCCACCGTCACCAAGTCTAAGGAGCTTGGAGAAAAGCGCCTGGACTTCTTTAACTTAAAGAAGTCCAGGCGCTTTTCTTTCCAAGCTCCTTAGACTACTATGGCCTTGATGACTGATAACCTTCACAGACACTGTCATCAAGGGTTTGCTCACAGGGGATCATCTGATTGTTGGGGGGTTTTCTCTCTTATATTGTATGGTCTTTACCTTACAATATAAACAGCCGAGAAGCGGCTATTTTTGCGATCCGGTGCTTTAGAAATACATCTTAGCTGAACTGAACTCCATAACATCTGGACTGAAATGCCTACACACAACGGTAGGCATTTCAATCAAGAGCTCTGTCCAAAACGTTCAATGACAAGCATCAGCACCAGGATTGTTTTTTAGCTCACCAACAGTTCATGTTCCATACCCAGTTTTTATTGTAACTGCAACTTTGTAAGACTGGGTTGGGAGATGTTCTTGTGGTGAGCTTTTATTCACATAATTGGTTTCTTTAATAGTGAAATAAAATAAATTTGTATAACTGGAAACAGCGTTCTCATGTCTGATTATCACATTGTATTCTTTAAACCATGTAACAGAATATATAATATATATAATTTACTCATAGTAATATTAATATCTAATGTGATTGAGTTTCCTCATCTCTACTTATGTGCTGATGTGTTCACTGAGGCCATTGTATGGTCCATTTTGGCTGCATTTCCATGTTTTAAACATGAAATTTGCTTATTTAAAGGGTGTCTCATGTATCTCTTATGCAGAAATATGTGTTGCCTAGCTGGACAAATGTAGCACAGGTCTACTATTATTGGCCTAATGTATTTTAACAATCATTTCAGCATCCAGATAATCTCTTTCATCATCTCTTTCGATGAATTTAGCCTGGTTGTCATGAAATAGGCATTTGAAACAATAACTACCAGTATCTTTGAATGTGTGTGATTTCACTAATCCTACACATTCTTTGCAAGACAACTGGGTGCTTTTATGTAAAGAATGATCTGAGAACACTGAGGCTAATGAAGTAACAAGAGAAACATAGTAAGTAGTCTTTCAGTTTGCATGATCAATTTTGATTATTGTTCATTTTCATTTACCATGTCAACATGTTTTAGAGCAACGTTTTCTGATTTTGAGCTCTTTTAGGTGTACGTCATCGTCCAACACGTTCTCACTCCCAACTCGTCAAACGTGTGACGCATGGTCAGGCTCCCTCTGCTTCGCTTATGGACGCGCAGGGTACCCCCCTCGCGTCGGGAATTGACGTGAAGGCTCCTCCGATTGAAGAGATTGCTGCGGAAGTGCCTGTTGTCGGTATATTTAGACATTTTCCAAATCACATTGTAGTGACGTATACGGAACACAATAAATTATATAATGTAAACAACTACCTGAAAAACAGGTAGAACGATACTTTTCTATCGTTTATTGCATTTATGGAGGGAGTGATGTATGCTGGGTAATGGCACAGCTAGCTACTGGGTGACTTTATTCACCCGCTTCGGCTGTTATCAGTCCATACAATGGGCGTTATTAGCACAAATCAGTCCCATAGATATGGGCCATCTCCTGCTAGATTGTTCAGAAGGTTGTTCTCATCCATCCAGATGGAGGATCACTAACAGGAGCGTGGGAAGACTCCAGAATCCACTCTGGCTGGAATCCGGTGGATATGCAGTGTGTACAGGTAAGACCATTTAAACGGACAGCATTTATAGAATGACTATTAAAAGTCAGCGAGTGTCAGTAATGTTAATGTGGTTATCTTAGTAATACACAGAGTGCTAATATAACAGCTTTAAGATGCATTTGTAGATATTTTTACGTGTTTTACCGTCTTTGTGGTGCTAGCTTAAAGTTACGGTGTAAACGTTAGCTTATATTGGAGGAAAGCTGTTACTGGTTAAACGATGTTAGCACAGAAATATTAGCTTCTGTCATGACTGATGAAGGTACTAGTTAATAAAGTTTCCAGTAAAGTGTTTAATCGCAGCCACAGACTGACAGCAAATATCTCGATTAGCTTCAGTGCATCTGTAATAAATATGTGCAAGTTTCAGTGCTTCGTTTAAACTGTATGATACTTATACTGACCCAGGGTCAGTGTAAAATACAATCCTAGCTGTGTGAACAAAGCCTGGCTCCTTTAATCCTGCATGACAAACCTCAGGATGCAGGTTATTATTACTCTTTCCTGCTGGCACACCTGTCACACCTGAGAGTCAGCTAGAAACGTACAGTGACGTGGACATCATGCAAAGACTGCCAGACTCTGTAATACTGCAAATGATCAGTGACTCAGGTTAACACTAAACTTTAAACGGCACCTCTGTGTCTCTGTGTGCTGAACATCTAGGATTGAGTCAGGCTGCATCAGCTGAAGCTGTTATTTGTATATATCAGTATTTTTTATTCAGGTGTGGGGAAAATACGTAAGACTGCAGTGAAGCGATGCACCAGATTAATCCCTGGCCAAAGCTATCGTACTTAAATCAGACTACTGATCCAGCCACATCAGCCTTTTGTGAGGTCTGTTTAAAGTAGACTAAAAGTGAACTGCAGCTTCCTGAGAGGTGGACTGTGAGCACAGAAACACATGTTCATACATACAGCTGCAGCAAACTTACATTAATTTTAAATAGATTTGTTACTCTGATGTCTGTCTCTGTGTTAGTCCTCTGACAGACTGGTGACCTGTCCAGGTGTGCTCTACCTATGACTACTGGGACAGGCTCTAGCCTTTTTAATAGAAATTTTCTGTTATTCTCATTTAAAGTATTTAAGTGCTTATGCATATGCTTAGTTGTGACACTGTTATAGACTGTTCAGTGAAAGTTTCTAAAACTAGATGAACTTACTTCAGCGTCAGCAGTTTGAGAAAACAACTCCCTTTACAGGTGCTGATAAGGCCAAGGGCACAAAACAGCTTAACCATTGATCCGTTAGGTTTCATAGCGAGGCACGTGAAGTGTGGTAGGATCAGTTTGTAACTTCCTCCCTCTTCCTTGGAATGCATAAAGGAGTAGGAGCACCACTTCTGCGGCAGCGCTGACATGACTGAACTGTGATGTTTGATGTGTGTTGGCGCAGTAATAAATAGCTTGATCACAGCTCTTTCTGTGTTGCAGACTTTATTTAAAAAATTCCACGACACCTCCCACCCTCCCACTGTGAACCTGAATTGAATATTCAGAAGACATTTGTTTAAATAGTTCTACAAATCTGAGCTGTTGGTGTGTCCTTGGATTGTGTGGTAATAATATTTGAGCCTGCAATCTTTCTTACTGAATCTCTACTCTGAGTCATGTTACCTGAGATTAATTCTATGTTTACCTGTCAGCCTGGACGAATGTGCTGTGTGAAGGAAATTAAATTAAATCAGATCTGAACTGCTTACATTTGAGGAACCTGTTCATATTTAATTGAAATATGAACCAGTGGTTTTTTTGATTGCTGATTCCAAGAGAGTCTTTGTGGAAATCCTGTTTGGCTTTTTGTTATTTTAATTCTCTTCTCTGTTTTCCAGAACAGTTCTCCACAGTCGCTGTCCGCATGGGTCAGTGGGACCAAGAAGCACTCTGCTAATGTGTGGACTCTGACCAGCAACATCCAGCAAGACCCAGACAGCGTTTTCTATCTCCCAGCTGGAGGTTTTTGTTTGTCTGTGACTGGAGAGTCAGATTTTTGTTGAGCTTCACACTTGCAGAGGTAAGTCAGTTTGCAGAGATCCCTCCCACCCTGGCTTTTATGTCCTAGATTTCTTATCTGAAAGAGTAATATTTCAGTGACTGCTGCTTATACCACAGGTTAATACACGCTACTGATCCCTGATAGGAGAATCATCAATTTTGCCAACAAAGAAGCCTGGTGGATGTTTGTTTACAGTCTGATGATGGGACATCATGCTCTGCATCTTCAAAGTTTGCCTCCTCATTATTATTCATACCCAGTAATGTGAAGTATGCTTATATCTACTATAACTGAACCAACCTGGTGCTCTTCATTTATGGAGGCTGTTGAGTCTGAATGTTGGATGTTGTGTATCTCGTGTTCTCTGGGCTTTGTTGTCCTCAGTCTTTTCGCAGGATCAGAAAACAAAACCAGGAGGCGCGTAAATGTTTCTTCTCCATGATGTTTCTTCAAATGTTTCTTCTGGATGATGATAAGACTGTGACACGGGATGCCACCTTTGGTCTTGTGATGAAGCAAAGCTCAGGAAGAAGTGTGATTAAATGGTACCCACATGTGTGCTGCTGAGAAGGATGTACAGGGGCACCTGCAGCCAAATCCAAGCTTCAGGTTAGTTGTAGTTGCAGAACGCTATAGGACTGAGACAGCTGAGGCATCAAATGTTTGATTAAACGGATGAAAAAGAGAAGTTTCTTCCCTATAATTATCACTTCTTAAAATCTGTAGCAACTTCAAGTCTGTCAGCGTGCTGAGCATGCTCAGAATGTGACAATATATTTTTGTTCAATATTTAATTTCTTTCAGTTGCAATTGTTAAATGAAAAAAAATAAAAATATATTCTTATAATTTAGCAAACTAATTTATCAAAAAAAATATACATATATCTGTATTAGTTTTAATAAATTAATTTGACACCTGTATTGAAAATACCATATTGTATTCATACAGAATCAGTATGGTATCATTGTTTGTCTGCTCACTGATTGCTGAAACTAAGAGCTACTTTGATCTGTTAAGATCTAAAGTATCCAAAGTTGAGCTCTGATGTTTCTTCACCCCTGTGTGTGATATGTGATTTCCTACATGCTGGCAGAGCAGAGCGGCAGTTTGTGCTCACAGATGGTGACGGTGTGGAGAGACGGTGGTGTTTCCTCAGAAGAACCAGCAGAGTCACTTGCTGACTGATGTTCGTCTGCACTGCACAGAGGAAATCAACTGACCGAGGTTTGTCCAGTGACGTGTTATGAAATGTATATTTGTTTTATGCTTACAGTTATGTTTTTCTTGACAGAGGCTCTGCAGAGGTTAGACAAAGCAGAGAAAACATGTGCTTTACATTTTACTGTGATTTATTGAGATATTTGTTGCCTGATGTTCAGCAGGAATGGAGAAATAGAATCAAAGGGAGATGTTTTTGCTGTTTTTGTAATGATGTAAGTAAATCTTCAATATTATTTATTTGCTTGGTTATATTAGGAGTGTTTCTGAGTGAGGGGGAGAGGAGTCATCATCCAGGTAAAGTGACGTAGAGCTACACACAGCATAGTGGCATACGTGAACTCACAAGCATTTAGTATGTCACCACGGGCACAACAGAGATTGAGCAAAGTCTTAGAGGCCCCAAATCTAACATTCACACATGAAGGAGCAAACATGGCAGATTTAATGGGAGCAGGGGAACCCCATGACTGCGTCAGAAGAGCACAGGTTGAAGAAAAAATTAGAGAGGACCTGAAGGCAGAACCTATACCTGGAGCTGAGGACTGGTTCACTGATGGATGTTGCCACAGAGACGAAGAAGGACTGAAAGCAGGATATGCGGTAGTCTGCAGAGTAGGAGAGGAGTATCAGGTCAAAGAAGCAGGAAGAATTGGGGGACAGCAGTCGGCACAGAGAGCTGAAGTGATAGCCCTAGCTCGAGCCTTGAGATTAGCTAAGAATAGGAGAGTGAACATCTACACTGACTCAGCGTATGCATTCGGAGCAGCTCATGTGGAGCTGGCTCAATGGAAAAGAGCAGGATTCAGAACAGCAACCAATGCACCTATCTGCCACAAAAGTGAAATGGAGGAACTGCAAAAGGCCTTGGCTGACCCAGATGAAGTGAGTATCATAAAATGCAAAGCGCACTCACAAGGAACCAGCATGGTGGCAAAAGGAAACCAGAAAGCAGATGAAGCCGCAAAAGAGGCGGCAGACTACAAAGGACGGAAACAAATGATACAGGTAACTGCAGAAGAGGAAGTATCCACTAACATGACGGAGGAAGTCAAACAGGCTCAGGAGGAGGCATCCCCAGAGGAAAAGGGGGTGTGGAAAAACAAAGGAGCCTGGCAGGATGGACACTTGTGGAGGGGGCCAGACGGGCGCCCCGTGTTGACAGCCAAAATGGCAAAACAGAAGGTGGAGGAGGCCCACGGACTTGCCCACGTGGGGGTAGCACAGATGGAGAGAAACTTGTGTCATTGGTGGCATCCTGAGTTGAAAGAAATGATAAGGGAAAAGGCCAGGATGTGTTTAATCTGTGGCGCACACAATCCCAAGCCAGCGGTCAAACCGGAAGTGGGCTTCACACCGTACGAGCTGCAAACTGGGAGACAGTTTCCGGCCCCTTGGACGGTGGGCTCGGTGGGACAGGACACCAGAGGGAACAGGTCTCACGCAGACTATTGGAACGAGTTAAAGGCGCTGGTGTCCAGTTTCACCAAACAGGTGGCTTGTGAAAAGCCCACAGGAGGAGGAGAGGTCCCGGACGCAAAGGCAGTGTGGCTGAAGGTCATCAAACGCAAGTGGAAGGAACCCCGTTGGACTGGTCCATACGAGGTGTCGGCTCGGACAGCTACAGCGGTTCAACTGAGAGGGAAAGGCGACGCCTGGTATCACTGGACGCAGTGCGCAGCGGCGCACGAGGACTTGGTGGGGAGAAATCAATCTCCACCCAACACAGGTGAAACTCAGAGGCAGAATAAACCCTCACACCTGTGCAACGGGCCAACCGGTGGTCTACCCGGGAGGTCGAAGAAAGAAGAGCAGCCTAGGAGGAAGTCGCCGCGCCAGCGAAAGGGAGCGGCACCAAACTGAGCATCTAAAAAGGGCTTTGAACTTTTTGCTACAACATAACTTACACACAACACCATGCCATCACAACAATCAGATACTCGTGACGAGAAAAGAGTTCAAAAGGCTATCACAATGTTCAATAATACCATAGGTTTAATGTCGATGATGTTTTTAATCACAGCTATATGTTTTTTGGTTTATTTTTTGCAGGCCGACAAGGGAAAACTGTCTGAGCACGGAGGTCAGGCCGGCCCGGCGCTGTTTGATACGCCACTTACACCACTCGTGATCCTTAGTGACTTCAGGCCGTGGGCGAGAACGAAGCGCGAGGTCTCTGGTAAAAAGGATGAGTGTCTCAGCACATACGGTGGAGTAGAATTAGATTATGTTAAGGGTTCCACAACTTCTTTCACGTTTGATCTGTGTGATGTTTTTAATTGTCAGGATGTAAGCAGTAGCTGGAGGGGATATAATGTGTGGGTCTGTTGGGACTATTCAGTGAGTACACACTGCGAAAGGGGAAATCGGCCTTATGACAGCTGGTGCCGTAATTGGGATCAGGTAAGGGGTTACACTGGGGAAAATTGGGAACCGCCAGAATTAGGACCAGAAAATGAGCTTAAACTTCAAAGGGACTACAGCCCATCTAAAAATCTGTTAACCTTATCATTAGGTAATTGGCATCGGGAAAAACCTGTATATCTAATCTTGGGGGTGGAAACAGCTGGGGTTGATCCAAAAGTGTTAATTAAAGTTAATTTTCTAGAAAAGACTAATCCCAGGTCGCCAGGTAGAGAAGAAATGACAACACACGTGATTCCCAATCCAATGAACTCTGTTGCATCTTTTACAGGGCAAGAGGGGAGCGGGTCGTCGGAGGCTGGACCAGAGGAACAGGAACCAAAAGTTAGACAAGTCGTTTCGGTGGACTACAGCACGTTAAAACCTCAAGATCTGATTGAACGCGCCACCGGGTTCAGTGACAGCAACATCTGGCTGGACTGGATGGCCCAAAACGCTAAAGAACAGAAAGTGTCTAACTGTGTAGCTTGTGCTTCCGCAAGGCCGCGTTTATTTACTGAGCCAGCACCGCTGCATCCAGAGGATCAGTGGGGCTATAACTGTATGTTGCGAATGACTAGAGAAGTTGTTAATACGGGGAACTGCACTGTGTTGTCCAGTCTATTTCCCCCTATTGACAAACTCACGCGAGCAGGACCGTTTATGCCCAGAAAAGATAACTATACGTGTTTTACTTTTTCCACAGATAAAGTTAAATATCGACTAGGGGAAATCGATCCAAATTGGTGTTCGGTCACCCGGACGGGTAGGACCACCAACAATGTGAGTGATGCAGCCACCGTAATTGGAACATGGGCTAGAAGCGGGCTGTATTACTATTGCGGGCATAGGACTCTTGTGGTTCGTGTTCCTGTGGGGAGCGTGGGTACATGCGCAATGGTGAGACTAGGGGCGCCACTTATGCTAATTGGAAACCAGGTAAAAGCGATTCCACAACACAACACGCGCACATTGGCAGCTAAACGCAAAAGACACATTTTAATGAAGACAGGCTTTGATGGCACACATGCATACGACCCTAGGTTGAATTCCCCCACCTGGATTGACTCCATTGGAGTGCCCAGGGGAGTTCCAAATGAATTTAAACTCGCTGATCAAATAGCAGCCGGTTTTGAGAATATTCCAATAATCTCTGCTTTCTTTCCAGTGACCCCAAACAAGAACGTAGATAGGATAAATTATGTTCATTATAATGTGCTGAGACTCTCTAACCTCACCAAAGATGGCATGGAGGGGTTGGCGGAGCAGGTGGGTCCGACCTCGTTAATGGGCGTGCAGAATAGGATGGCCCTTGATATGGTATTGGCAGAAAAAGGGGGCGTCTGTTCCATCTTTGGCGATCAGTGCTGCACCTTCATTCCCAACAACACTGCTCCAGATGGCTCAGTGACTCGGGCTCTGGAGGGCCTAAAGAGCCTTTCTGAAACTATGCATGATCACTCAGGTATTGACAATCCGCTGGAGGGCTGGCTGACCTCAGTGTTCGGACGATGGAAGGGGCTTATTGTGTCGGTCATGCTGGCTTTATCTGTTTTGGTATGTATTATGGTTACCTGTTGTTGTCGTCTCATTCCTTGTGCCAGAAGAGTGTTAGTGATGATGTTTAGGAGGGCAGTGGAGCCTAGAGTTATCACCCCAATGTCCATGATGCCAATGATGTACGTAGGACCTGCTGTGTAGGCCAAGGAGTGACATGACACAACTGTCAGTGTTGTGACCTCTGGATTCTCCAGAGGTCAACAGAGGGAATTGTGGGATAAAAGGGGTGTTCTTTTTCTTTTCTTTTATTATTTTGTTATTTTATCATCGGCATTATTGAAACCTCAGAATCATATAATCATAATCATATAAGAATCATATAAGCAGCCTTTAATTAACCTTTGATTAAAGCTTTTGACATTACATTGACATTTGTATTACAGTGATGGTTATAACCTCAGGTTGATTTTCCATTTACAAGTGCCAGAATAATCATATGCTCTTTCATTGCAGGTGTTACCATGATCATCTCATACATATTGCTGTTTGTTGCTCATTATAGAGTTGTGCTCAAATTAATAAGGGTTAAAAGCTACAGTCAGCGCGAATGTCTGGCTGATCTATGGAAGGGAAAGGCTTTGAGCATAGAAGGCCGCACGCGCTTACACAACACTGATATCATGTTATTCTTTGCCATTCTGTATTCAGTTATATCTTTTGTTATGTTTTAGTAGTGGCAATTGATTAAACAATATTCATTTAATATTACATACTTGATTTAGAGCATTACACACTGATCACCTTAACCAATCTGGAAATCCTTGTAGCTGCAATATTGTGTCTCCGCAGGGGACAGTTGGCTCCAGGAGATAGGCGGGAGTCAGTGCCTGTCCTCGGGAAGGAGAGAATGTTCTTTTTGCTGTGTTAAATAAAATGGTCAACATTGATTGTATTGCACCTGTCATACGCATGAAGGGGCGTTCTAATACCCCGATTTCATAAAACTATTGTGATGTGATTTTTGGGGTGAGATCTGATGCTGTCTGCGTACGGTGTCCATCTCCCACGCGTGTGATCATTAAAATCATCGTTTGACTCAACCCGGCCGGACCAGTGTTGTTATTGTGACTTTTCCTCTTGTATCCATCCCCAATATTTGAATCCGTAACAGTGGATACACTTGTCTCCCCTTTAAAGGAGACAATCCAAGTCATCCTTAAATGTTAGTGCTTTCAAATACACAAACATTTTTAAAGGACAAAAATGAACATCCAACTTTGACTGTAATACAAAATAAATCTTTGCATGTGTGTTTTCAAACTCTCAGATGGGCAGCATATCAGTCTTGGACTGTCTAACCTGCCGGAGCAGCACTGACTGACCACCACACATGAGCATGTTCCTGCAACATTCAGCATCTGATCCTTCATCTGTGTGCTTCTGCTTTTGGTAAGTAGAGTTACCCAACTCCAGTAACTCTAAACACATGCCATCCATTTCTAACGGCCTGGTTACTTCCTGTCAGTTACTTTAGAAACCATGTGGTCACCTGACCTAACACTGTTTCTTCTTCTTCCCCTTAATGTTCAAGTGTCACATGTCAAACAGCTGGAGAGGAAACTACACCAGTGTACTGAGATGTTTCACCAACACGTGCCAGATGCTGTTCCTTCATGGTGACATCACCAGAGACAGCCCCACCCACCTCAGGACCTCGCCATTGATCGTGATGATTATAATGATGACAGCGAGCGGAACTAAGACTGTAAAAATCCACGACCAGAATTTTTCTTTCTAATTATTAATGAATACTGAGAGCCTCTTTCTGTGTTTTGTCTGTTTTGGGGTTGTTGTTTTTTACCTCATTTGTTACTAACAAAGTTCACCAAACTCACACAGTTTACATTCTGTATGTTTCCATCTTTACCAGCCACACTCTAACTGCATTTAAGAAAATAATCCTTAGAAATAATTGATGATAATTCAGTGAATATACTGCGCTGCTTCCTTTTATTGCGTCACACATTGCTTTAAGCTTTTCAGTGTCCAGTTATTTTTTACTGCTGTTTGAATTCTCTGTATGTTTGACCCTGTAGACTGTTTGATGGACTGCTTGTCTTCCTGTTTGTTACCGCCGCCTGTTTTTTAATAAAGATTTGGATTTGTGACTTCAACACAGCCTCTGCGTGTCCTCCCTTTGTGTCCTCTTCCTCTGTGAATGTGTTGCATGTGTCACAGATTCATTTTATTAACAGCTTTCCCACAGTGAGTTGCATCAGCATTCATTCACAGCACATTTCAGAAGGATTCAGATTAATACAGTGATCTTACAGTCAGAATGATCCTGACAGAGTGCCACTGTAAATCATCTTTCATCAGGTAAATTTTAAAGTTCAGTATTTCAAAGCAGGAGTTATGAAGAATCATATTGGCATTAGGACTAATAATATGTACTTACAAAGTCAAAGTTTTTTAATTATGCTAGAATATTGGAAGACAATCAACTTTTAGTGTTTTCCGCATATTAATTATTCTGAAATAGAGTCGGTGACCCTAACTGTACAGAAGCACTAAACAACTGACAATCTAACAGACATCATTGGCCTGAGCCGTCATGCACAGTGAGTCTGATCCTTTGCTGTGAGAGTCTGACAAGCATGTTTCTGGTCAGTTTGGAAGAAATAATATCACAATGTTGATCTTTCTTTCCAATATTCCTTCTCTTTTACAACATAAACTGATTGTTATGAAGGAAAAGAAGGCTCAGGGTTGAGTAATCAGCATCATGGGCTCATCCGATTAGGATAAGAATAAGCAGTCATCTAATCATTCACAGGGTTCTCCTTTTATTCTCAAATCAATAAAGCAAAGAAGGAAGGAAAGAAAGACACACATGGACTGCCAATGCTGAAAGAAAACAGAGAAGTTACTCATTACCTTAAACAATACATAAAATAAGAAAAACCAGAACAGAACCTCACCTCTGCTGCCGCCCCGTGTGGGAGTGAAGAAGGAGTGAGCCTAAAGTGAATGCAGTCCTTATATAATGTGTGACAGGTGAGTGCAATTAAGGACAAGCACCACACCCAATCAAAGGTGAGAGAACTAAACAAGGTGCATCTGGTGAAGTGAGTGGGTGTGCTGGGATGTGCTAAAAGGTGGGTCTCTACAACAGCCGCCCCCATATTTCTAGTGAGAAATATGTTGATATGATCAGGATCAGTCTTCATCAGGAAGCGGGGGCAGGGGGATAAGACAGGAGACAGGGCGGATGTAGGTTTTATCCTGTGCTAAGACTTCCACGGTTCTGATGCGTTCATTTGGGCTTTTCAGGAGGCGTGTCACTCTGCCTATGGGCCAGAGGGCACGTGGAAGGCGTGAATCCATGATCATTACGACAGAGTTCAGTGTGAGATCTGGGTTCTCCTTCTGCCATTTGTGTCTTCTTTGGAGGGATGGTAGATAGTCCTTTATGAAGTGCCGCCAGAAGTGATCTGCCAATATTTGTGCATGTCGCCATCGTCGTCGACCTAGGAGGTCAGAATCAGAATAGGATACTAAGGGAAGTGACGAATCATGTCGGCTCATAATGAGAAGGTTTGGGGTTATGGGATCAATATCCGCAATGTCTGAGGATACATAGCCTAGGGGTTTTGAGTTAAGAATGCCTTCAATCTCAATTAGGACCGTTCTTAAGACCTCTTCAGTGACCATTTGTGCACCAATGGTTCTCTTCAGAGCATTCTTCACAGAACGTATCTCCCTCTCCCAGGCTCCACCGAAATGGGGTGCATGCGGGGGATTGAATTTGAAATGGATTCTTTTAGTCATCAGGACCGGCTGTAGTCGGAGCAAGGTTGTCAAAAGCAGCCCGTAGTTCCTTATCTCCTCCTTTGAAATTAGTTCCTTGATCACATATAATTTCCAGGGGTGTTCCTCGTCGAGAAATGAATCGTTGGAGGGCCATGAGGAAGGAGTCGGTATCCATGCTGTTTAGGAGGTCAAGATGTATACACTGAGTCGTGAGACATTTGAATATTATTCCCCACCTTTTCTCCGATCTGCGGCCGGTCTTGACCATGTATGGTCCAAAGCAGTCTATTCCTGTGGAGTAGAAAGGTGGTTTGAATAACCTAAGACGAGCAGCAGGCAAGTCTGACATTTTTGGAATGATGGGCTGTGCTCTCCATTTCTGACATGCAACGCAGCTATACTGATGCCTGCGTACGGCTTCCCTTCCTCTGAGAATCCAAAATTTCCGACGTAGTTCAGCAAAAAGTCTTTCTGAACCAGCATGATGCAGTTTGTCATCATAATCTTGTATGATCAGTTTGGTCACTGGATGAGCAGGATCAAGTACTATTGGGTGAATGACATTCAATTCCAAGTCTGGGCTTTGCCGTAGTCGGCCTCCTACATGGATAAGTCCAGAATTCCTGCACAACACTGGTGACAAACACAATAGACGGCTGTCGGATGAGAGGGGTTTGTCTGACTGTAAACGGGCTAAATCTTCACCGAAACTGTCCAGTTGTGCCTGACGAAGGATTTCTTGTTCTGCTGTTAGATAATCAGCTGCAGAAGGAATGTTACCCTTTTGGTTGGAGAGTGAACGAGCCGTGAAATCCAATAGCTCTTGATAGATTCTGAAGCTGGGTGTGTATGTATGGGAGGGTATACTGACAATACCAAAAAAGTAGGATTTCTTTAACTCAGTCTGATCATCATCAGGATGGAGATCTGTAACTGTGGGCCAGTTATTCGGAGGTTCATGCAGAAACGAGGGACCCTCGGTCCACCTGTTTGGGCTAAGGAACTCTTTCAGGGATTTACCTCTCGTAACATCATCAGCAGGATTTGTGGCTGAATTGATGTATCTCCAGTCTTGACTGTTTGTGAGGTTTTGAATTTCTGAGACTCTGGCTCCTACGAATACCTTGAAATGGCAGGAATCTGACTGAAGCCAGTGAAGTACAGTTGTTGAGTCAGTCCAAAGGGTGGTAGTTCTGACTGGTAAGGTGAGTTCTGTTTGTATGAGCTCACAGAGGCGTGCGCCTAGTAGGGCTGCGCATAGCTCCAGTCTGGGTATTGTTAAATTCCGTTTAGGAGCAACACGTGAGCGAGCTAACAAGAAACTCAGTTCCACATGACCTTCAAGATCATCTGATCTCAAATATGCGACAGCACCATATGCTCGCTCCGAAGCGTCACAGAAGATATGAATGTCTCGAACTGTGGTAGAAAAAAAAAAAAAAAAAAAAGGGTGTGGGGCTCAGAGGAAAAGTTTCTTTCTAGGAGGACACTTTTTCAAGATGGCTGCTAGGGTGCAGACACACAGCTTGGCAGGTCCTGTGCTTTTGCCAAAAAACCCACCTAAAAAACCATCTAAAAACCCCTGGATCTTGACATCAACTTGTCTTTTTGTTTTATACATTTTTATATTCTGTGGAGTTCGACATGTCCAAGAAAGCTGGATAATTATACCACTTTCCCAGCCAAATGGAGTCAACATCTTTTGTTCACAAGATTCTTGGATTTTGGTCATGCTAGACCACCCCCAGGTGATATAGAACTAAATCCTGGACCTAATTTAAACATCAGTGATTTGGACTGGCTAGAACTAATTAACCTAGTTAGCCTATGGGCACAGCTATCTCTGCATTGCTTTCCACCTCAACTAACTGTGCTACAACCACCGTCCCAGTTAGTAAGGCTACATCTTCAGCTAATAGTGTTTACGCCCCTGTTGTCCGGGCCTCCACTTCTGCTGTTTGGGTTACCACCTCAGTTGCCTGGGTTTCTGCCTCAGCTGCCTGGGCCTCCATTTCAGCTGCCTGGGCTTCCACCTCAGCTGCCTGGGCCTCCACCTCAGCTGCCTGGGCCTCCACCTCAGCTGCCTGGGCCTCCACCTCGGCTGCCTGGGTTTCAATCTTGGCTGCCTGGGCCTTCATTTCAGCTAGCTGGGCTTCCACCTCAACTGCTCAGTCCTCCACCTCGGCTGCCTGGGTCTCCACCTCTGCTGCCTGGTTTTCAATCTTGGCTACCTGGGCCTACACCTCAGCTGCCTGGGCTTCCACCCCAGCTGCTCGGACCTCCACCTCGGCTGCCTGGGCCTCCACCTCGGCGGCCTTGGCCACCAACGCGGCTGCCTGGGCCTCCACCTCGGCTGCCTGGGCCTCCACCTGCTGTACCCAAACTACAGTCTCCGGACAACAGATGGAAATTAGCCCTTGGCTATAATCTGGCCACCGTGGATCCAGCTGATATCCCCGAGGTGATGGAGGTGATGAGATGGATCCAGGAGAGGGGATTTGTGCTGTCAGGGGGCCTGCATGGTGGCACTGTGGTCGCCAGTTACCCTTTTGATGACTCAGCCTCCCACGAGCAAGAAGGTCACGACAGCCCGTCGGCGGACGATGGTCTGCTTCGCCACCTGGCCCTGGTACATTCCCAGAACCACCCTGTAATGAAGACCGCTTTTTGTCTACATGAGGTGCAGGAACAGTCTGTGGAGCAAGAGACACCATACTTCTTACTCCTCTCAAAGGGAACAAGGTGGGATTTTACATCTTTTAGAAGTTTCTCAAATGTGATCATCAGCAGAGATCTCATTTCAACTGATTTAACTGATTTATTCATTCCATATTACTGGTTTATTTCCCAATCCTCTCACCCCCCAAAGAGATCGGGCACTAAGAGAAATCAGTCTGTAATCCTACAGAAAAAATCTGTGAAAAGAAAATGTTTTATTGTTCTTCTGCTTCTTTTATCTGGAAATGTGCAACCTAATCCCGGTCCAGATTGCAAATGCTTAAGTACTCCTTGTGATTTCAAAACTCGAACAGGTCTTGGTATCACTCATTTAAATGTCAGAAGTCTTCTTCCCAAACTTGATTTTGTGAAAATTTGGATGAAAGAGTTAGATACTGATATTCTTATATTATCAGAAACCTGGCTTACTAAATCAATTACTGACAAAGACGTTGCAATAACGGGCTATAATCTTTTCCGTTGCGACCGCCCCAGAAAGGGTGGCGGTGTTGCAATTTATGTAAAAAGCAAATTCCATGTTACTGTCGATTCATCGGTATCTGTTTGTAAACAGTTTGAACTTCTTGCCCTCAAGCTCCAACTTTTCAAGGGCTATTTTATTACCATTGTGGGCTGTTATAGACCCCCCTCAGCTAGTAGTGAGGCTTTAGTTTCACTTAGTGAAAAACTATCTACTTTAGATTTTAATGAAATTGTGCTGGCCGGAGATTTCAACTGGGACTGGTTGTCCTCTGCCTCAGACAGTTTTAAATCCATGTGTGATTCATATAATCTCACACAACTAATTTACAGCACAACTCGTCCAAATCTTAAATGCCCAGAAAAGTCATCACTTATTGATTTATTTTTAACTAATATGCCGTATAAATATTCTCACACTGGGGTTTTCGCAAATGATATCAGTGACCACTGTGTGGTAGCTGTAGTCAGACAATCGAAGCTCCCAAAATCAAGGCCACAGATAGCTTTTAAACGAGATTTTAAGCATTTCTGTGAGCAAGCTTTCTTTCATGATTTATGGGACTATAACTGGAGTAGAATCTACCTGATAACTGATCTTGAGCTGGCATGGAATTATTTTTATGATACTTTTATCAAAATTATAAATAAACATGCCCCTTTCCGCAAATTTAGAGTAAAATGCAGAAACAACCCTTGGTTTTCTCCTCAGCTCTCCAGTCTACTCAAAAAAAGGGATGCTGCCTGGGCTAAGGCCAGAAAAACTAAATCCGAAGCGGATTGGCTGATTTTTAGACAGCTCAGAAACTGTTCAACTTCCTTAATTAAAAAGGCCAAATCAGAATTCTATCTTTCAAATACTACTAAACATTTGAACGATCCTAAAAAATTCTGGAAAATAATAAAATCTTCTTATGGGGACATAACTACAAATGAGATGCCAACTTTTGTTGTAAAAGACTCCTGCACTTTAACAGAGAAATGCGACATTCTAAACTGCTTTAATGAGCATTTTGTTTCTTCAGGATCTCTATTTGAATCTTTATATCCAGATTTAAAACAGCTTAATCAACAAGAGGCTCTCTCTGCAACCGCTCAAACTGAATCTGTGGTCCAACCCTTCAGTTTTTCTCCGCTAAATGTTTTTGAGGTCCACAGGGCTTTAAATCTGTTGGATCTAAATAAATCTGCAGGACCAGATCAACTTGATCCCTATTTTCTTAAGTTGGCTGCAGATTTTATAGCAGAACCAATAACTTACATTTTTAATCTTAGCCTCTCGAACAGTGAGATCCCTGTAATATGGAAATCTGCCTATGTTCTCCCTTTGCTGAAAGGAGGTGATCCTTCAGATGTTAATAATTACAGGCCCATATCTAAATTGTGTGTTCTAGCAAAAGTTCTAGAAAAGTTCATTAGTGAACAACTGAAAGACTTTTTGGACAAAAATTCAGTTCTTTCCCAACATCAGTCAGGATTCAGAAAACAACACAGCACAATAACTGCTGCTATTAAAGTGGTTAATGACATTGTTGATTCGATGGACTGCAAAAAATACTGTGCTGCTCTTTTTCTTGACTTGTCAAAGGCTTTTGATACAGTTGACCATGCTATTTTATTAAATAGACTAAACAATATTGGTCTATCTGTAAATGCTGTAAGTTGGTTTTCAAATTACTTGTCAGCAAGAAAACAGTGTGTCCATGCTGCTGGGTCTTCTTCCTCTTTTCTCCCAGTATCCAAAGGAGTTCCGCAGGGCTCCATATTAGGGCCATTGCTATTTTCTCTTTACATAAACAACCTTTGTGATAATTTGTCAAATGCAGCATTTCATCTTTATGCAGATGATACAATTATTTATTGTTCATCCCCTTCAATAGCACAAACCCTGCAATTTCTGCAGTCTGCCTTTGATGTCGTTCAGTCCCATTTAACTCAACTTAAGTTGGTGTTAAATCCAGAGAAATCCAAGCTCATGTTATTCTCAAATGGCAAAGAGTTGTTAGCTACATCTCCTAAGATTAAAACAATTCAAGGATCTGAAATTGAAATGGTCACATCTTACAAGTATCTAGGGATCATTATAGATCAGAATTTGTCATTTAAGACTCACATTCAAAGGCTTGTGTCGAAGTTAAAACTAAAACTAGGTTACTTTTTTAGAAACCAATCCTGTTTCTCCCTCCAAGTGAGAAAACATTTGATTCGTGCAACCTTTTTACCTTTATTGGATTATGGTGACCTGCTTTTTATGAATGCACCTGCCCACTGCCTAAAGAGGTTGGATACTGTGTACCATTGTGCTTTACGTTTTATTACTGGCTATGGAAATTATGTACATCATTGTTCTTTGTATGCTGCTGCTAAATGTCCATCTTTGCATATTTGCAGACTCTCCCATTGGTTGATCTTTATCTATAAATCTCTCCTTGGGCTGGTTCCATCTTATTTATGTGTTTATATGTGTAAAAACCACAACCAATACAACCTTCGTTTGAACAAAATCATACAATTGATTGTCCCAAAAATCAGAACAGAATTGGGGAAAAGGGCTTTTAAATACGCTGCCCCTGCTTCCTGGAATAATCTGCAGAAGGAACTGAAATTATCAGAATTGGTTACCTTGGGAGAGTTTAAGTCTGTCTTAAAGGAACGAGAGAACAGCTCTTTTACTCAGTGTGATTGTTTTTAATGTACTCTTAATTTGATCTGTTATTGTATATTTTACACATGTTTGTATGGGATATTGTATTTGTTTTAACTGTTATATACCTATGTGGTATGTGACTTTTGTTGCCATGATGCCAGGTCTCTCTTGGAAATGAGATTTTTAATCTCAATGAGATTTTTTACCTGGATAAATAAAGGATTAATAAATAAAAAAATAAATTTGATGTCGCCACTTATTGCCACTGAATGTTGCCTAAAACGCAACAAAACACCGAGAAGTGTTGGCCCAAGGATTGGTCCTGGCAATAGGTACTTATTGAGACACTGACCTTGAAATGTGAAAGAGCAGTCAAAGACTATGCGATCTTTATTGTTGTGACTTGTCATATGATGAGGAATATACCAGGCTTCTTTGCTATTGTGCATCTCCTCCGGGCTAAGTTTAACTACATAGCCTGCTTGCTCCAATTTCAAAATCTGATCCTTGTAAGACATGGCTTTGTCAGGATCTTTAGCTAACCGAGCCTCAGTGTTGCGGAGTCTAGACATGACTACAGTTGGAGGGACATTCAAAGGAGGAAAGTTTGCCATCCGAAGAAGAGGAGTGGCGTAGCGATTAACACCATTGATCTCAACCCTTTTTGTGGCCTGTTCAAGGAGTTCCAGTGCCAGTTGATCTTGCTTTGATCGGATCACAGATTTCTCACTGTATTCAGGTAAAGTGTCTAGTTGCCATAGCTTCTCAACATGATAACGCAGTACGTCTGCAGATGAACTGAGAGATGTGAACAAACACTGCACATGCTCTGTACTGCTCTGGGGCTGAAAATCTGTGATCGGACCTTGAAGTGTCCATCCTAATTGGGTTTTAACTCCTGCAGGAGACCCATATGGTCCCTGTCTCAATGGAGCAGTAGGCGTGATGAGGTGAGTATGATCTGAGCCTATGAGCAGGAGTGGCGCTGCTTTATTAATAATGGGTAATGGGATACCTTGAAGATGCTTGTATCTCCGTTGGAGAGATGATACAGGGTAGGTGTGGTCTGAAAGTGCTAGGTGACTTGCAGTGAAGGCATTATTAATTGTGTAGGTTTTCTCTGGGTGTGCGATGGGTGAGATTTTGAAACTTACGGAAGAACCTTGAATAGTTTCAACTTCTTGACAGACAGTTCTAAGTGATAATCTCTCTGCTTCCCCAGTTAGGTTGAGATGCTGCGCCGCTGATGGTAGAAGAATGGTACGCTGGGAGCCATCATCAAGTACTGCATATGTTTCAAGAGTTCTTTTGCCATTTCGCAGGAGCACTTTCACAACCTTTAAAAGGACACTAGGACAATCACTAGGTCTATCAAAGTACAGTGTCCTCACTACAGGATTAGATTCAGTTGTAGATCTCTTATTTACATCACATAGGATCTGTAGATGTCGTCCCATACAGGTGGCACATGCTTTCCTCAGGTCACACTTTGCGGCCTGATGAGTCCTAGCACAACGCCAACACCGTTTGTTTGCTTTTATCCAGTTTATTTTCTCATCCTTTGTCTTCTGAATGAACTCGGGACACTTACTAATGTGGTGTTCAGGTGAGCGGCAATATGCACATGTTGCCTTAGTTGTTATGATCGGTTGTGCTGCCTGTACAGGATCATCAGATGTATTTGCCCCATGTAATATTGTTGTAAGTGGAGAGGTGTACTTACGGGCAGGTTGTGGCTGGTTGAAGGATGAAACAGGACTGGCCTTTCTGGGTTGACACTTGCATTCCATTTGCAACCAGGATGAGAACAAAGGCAAGGTATACGTTATTTCTCCCTGTTCCCTGTAAACGTGCCGTTTGAAGCGACTGAAATGCTCTGCAGGCAACTTCGCTAACAAGCGATCAACATGGGAGCCACAATCTAGTTCTGCACGTCCTTGTTCTCCCATAGTGCTAAGCAACCCAACTAAAGCCTGTACACGAAGAGCAAAATTATCAAGACTCTGACCATCACCTGCTCTGATAGGAGGCAGTTCCAGTATATTCTTTAGCTCTTTCAATGCCAGCTGTCTTGGTTGCCCATAACGCTCATCAAGGGCTTTGATGGCTTGAGTGTATGGGTCAGGAGCGTAGGAAAAGGCAAGAGCTAATCGTTTAGCTTGGTCTACTTTGAGGTGATCAAGAAGGACATGATATTTGAACTGCTCTGTCTCATGAGGATCAAGAAGGTTTGTAAGGGCCATCCGTAACATCCTGTATTGCATTTCGTCTTCTCTACTAAGGTCTGGAAACGAAGGACCTTCAAGCTTATATACATGTGTTCTCGTGCTAGAGGAGTGACCCGAGCTAGCAGTAACAGGTATCAAAGGTTTCTGTTCATGTGAGGCATTGGATGTAGCTGGTTGCTGCTCTAGAGGAGGGCAATACTTGTGGTCAGATATGCAAATGAGAGGTTGAACAGGGTCTTCAGCTAAAGGAACAGCAGGTTGAACACATGAGACCTGGTGGGGATCCTGCCGTGATAAGGCCAGGAAATCAAAGGGAGTCTCATCTTCTGTAGCAAGGACTGGTCTAGGTAAACCAGGAGTGACATGTTTAGCCGCATGTTCTCCTTAAATTGCTGGCTGTCTGAGTGGTGTCCCAGAAACGATGTGGGCTTCATAGATAATTGGCAAACCTTCTGGAGGAAACCTGGTCTTGTTAGGAGAGACGGCATCCATCCCACTTTGGATGGAGCAGCTCTCATTTCTAGAAATATGGACAAATTTATTAAACCCCCCAAAATATGACTATCCAGAGTTGGGACCAGGAAGCAGAGTTGCAGTCTTACACGCCTCTCTGCAGCTTCTCTCCTCCTGCTACCCCCCCAAAAACCCATCTCCATAGAGACTGTGTCAGCTTCCAAAAAGACAAAAAACAAACTAAAAACCAGCAACAAACAACTTAAACATAAACAATCAAAAAGAAAGAACAATACAGTATCCACATCTGAACCAAAGAGTAAAACAGTGAAATGTGGATTATTAAATATTAGGTCTCTCTCCTCCAAGTCTCTGTTAGTACATGACTTAATAATTGATCAACAAATTGATTTACTCTGCCTTACAGAAACCTGGTTGCAGCAGGATGATTATGTTAGTTTAAATGAATCAACACCCCCGAGTCATTCTAACTACCAGAAACCTCGAAGCACAGGCCGAGGGGGCGGTGTGGCAGCAATTTTTCACACCAGCCTATTAATTAATGAAAGACCAAGACAGACTTTTAATTCATTTGAAAGCCTGATGCTTAACATTGTCCACCCCAGCTGTGAAACTCAGAAACCAGTCTTACTTGTTATCATCTATCGTCCACCTGGGCCTTACACAGAGTTTCTGTCTGATTTCTCAGACTTTATATCTAATCTAGTTCTGAGCTCAAATAAAATAATTATTGTGGGTGATTTTAACATCCATGTAGATGCTAAAAATGACAGCCTCAACATGGCATTTAGTCTGTTATTAGACTCAATTGGCTTCTCTCAAAATGTAAAAGAACCCACCCACCACTTTAATCACACTCTAGATCTTGTTTTAACATATGGCATAGAAACTGAACATTTAACAGTGTTTCCTGAAAACCCTCTCCTGTCTGATCATTTCCTGATAACATTTACATTTACAATAATTGATTACACAGCGGTGGAGAGTAGATTTTATCAAAGTAGATGTCTTTCTGAAAGCGCTGTAACTAAGTTTAAGAATATAATCCACCCACTGTTATCATCTTCAATGCCCTGTACCAACACAGAGCAGAGCAGCTATCTGAACGCTACCCCAACAGAGGTTGATTATCTTGTTAATAATTTCACCTCCTCACTACGTACGACTCTGGATACTGTAGCTCCAGTGAAAACTAAGGTCTCTAATCAGAAGTACCTGACTCCGTGGTATAATTCTCAAACACGTACCCTAAAGCAGATGACTCGTAATCTGGAGAGGAAATGGCGTGTCACAAATTTAGAGGATCATCATTTAGCCTGGAGAAATAGTTTGCTGCTTTATAAGAAAGCCCTCCGCAAAGCCAGAACATCTTACTATTCATCACTGATTGAAGAAAATAAGAACAACCCCAGGTTTCTCTTCAGCACTGTAGCCAGGCTGACAAAGAGTCAGAGCTCTGTTGAGCCAACCATCCCTTTAACGTTAACTAGTAATGACTTCATGAACTTCTTCACAAATAAAATTTTTATCATTAGAGAAAAAATTACCAGTAATCATCCCACAGATGTAATATTATCTACAGCTACTCTTAGTACCATTGATGTTAAGTTAGACTCTTTTTCTCCAATTGATCTTTCTGAGTTAACTTCAATAATTACTTCCTCCAAACCATCAACGTGTCTTTTAGACCCCATTCCTACAAAACTGCTCAAAGAAGTCCTGCCATTGATTAATTCTTCGATCTTAAATATGATCAACCTATCTCTAATGGTCGGCTATGTACCACAGGCCTTCAAGCTGGCTGTGGTTAAACCTTTACTCAAAAAGCCATCTCTAGACCCAGCAGTCTTAGCTAATTATAGGCCAATCTCCAACCTTCCTTTCATATCAAAAATCCTTGAAAGAGTAGTTGTCAAACAGCTAACAGATCATCTGCAGAGGAATGGTTTATTTGAAGAGTTTCAGTCAGGTTTCAGAGCTCATCACAGCACAGAAACAGCTTTAGTGAAGGTTACAAATGATCTTCTTATGGCCTCTGACAGTGGACTCATCTCTGTGCTTGTCCTGCTAGACCTCAGTGCAGCGTTCGATACTGTCGACCATAATATCCTATTAGAGCGATTAGAACATGCTGTAGGTATTACAGGTACTGCACTGCAGTGGTTTGTATCATATCTATCTAATAGACTCCAATTTGTGCATGTAAATGGAGAGTCCTCTTCACCCACTGAGGTTAATTATGGAGTTCCACAGGGTTCAGTGCTAGGACCAATTCTGTTTACATTATACATGCTTCCCTTAGGCAGCATCATTAGAAGACATAGCATACATTTTCACTGCTATGCAGATGACACCCAGCTCTATCTGTCCATGAAGCCAGATAACACACACCAATTAGTTAAACTGCAGGAATGTCTTAAAGACATAAAGACCTGGATGGCCGCTAACTTTCTGCTTCTTAATTCAGATAAAACTGAGGTTATTGTACTCGGCCCTGAAAATCTTAGAAATATGGTATCTAACCAGATTCATACTCTGGATGGCATTACCTTGGCCTCCAGTAACGCTGTGAGGAACCTTGGAGTCATTTTTGACCAGGACATGTCCTTCAACGCACATATTAAACAAATATGTAAGACTGCTTTCTTCCATTTGCGCAACATCTCTAAAGTTAGAAATATCCTGTCTCAGAGTGACGCTGAAAAACTAGTTCATGCATTTATTACTTCCAGGCTGGACTACTGTAATTCATTATTATTAGGATGTCCAAAAAACTCACTGAAAAGCCTTCAGCTAATCCAAAATGCTGCAGCAAGAGTCCTGACAGGGACTAGAAGGAGAGAGCATATTTCTCCTGTTTTGGCTTCCCTTCATTGGCTTCCTGTTAAATCCAGAATTGAATTCAAAATCCTGCTCCTCACATACAAGGTCTTAAATAATCAGGCCCCATCTTATCTTAATGACCTTGTAGTACCATATCACCCTATTAGAGCACTTCGCTCTCGCTCTGCAGGCCTACTTGTTGTTCCTAGAGTATTTAAAAGTAGAATGGGAGGCAGAGCCTTCAGTTTTCAGGCCCCTCTTCTGTGGAACCAGCTTCCAGTTTGGATTCGGGAGACAGAAACTATCTCTACTTTTAAGATTAGGCTTAAAACTTTCCTTTTTGCTAAAGCATATAGTTAGGGCTGGACCAGGTGACCCTGAATCCTCCCTTAGTTATGCTGCAATAGACGTAGGCTGCCGGGGGATTCCCATGATGCATTGAGTTTTTCCTTTCCAGTCACCTTTCTCACTCACTATGTATTAATAGACCTCTCTGCATTGAATCATATCTGTTATTAACCTCTGTCTCTCTTCCACAGCATGTCTTTTATCCTGTCTTCCTTCTCTCACCCCAACCGGTCGCAGCAGATGGCCGCCCCTCCCTGAGCCTGGTTCTGCCGGAGGTTTCTTCCTGTTAAAAGGGAGTTTTTCCTTCCCACTGTCGCCAAAGTGCTTGCTCATAGGGGGTCATATGATTGTTGGGTTTTTCTCTGTATCTATGAAGCGCCTTGAGGCGACTTTTGTTGTGATTTGGCGCTATATAAATAAAATTGAATTGAATTGAATTGAAGGGACTGCAGCATCTAATATTGTTGAATTAGGTAAAGGAGGGCTGGCAGCTGTAACTAAGCCAGACTGACGGCTAATCTGTGGGGGCTGGAAGGGTGATTGACAGGTTGCTGTATCAATCACTGGGAGCTGCTCATGTTGTTGATGTGTTTGAGGACTGGCTCGTAAACTGCATACAGAAGATCTGATTCCATCAGATGAGACAGTGCGAATTGAAGATCTGGAGCTACGAGAATGGGAAGGAGATGATTGAATCATAAATTGCCTAATCTCCCTCATCGTCGTCAGGAGTTCCCTCATGACCTCATCTTGGTTGGTAGGTAAAGGAGCAGGGCGGGTCTCTGGTTGACTTTCTGACTCTCCGACAGGATCCTGCAGCCCATGTGTGTCTTTGTCACTATGCTGGCATTCGGTTTGACTCTGTCTCACATGTAGCTCTTCTACTTCCATGATACTGAACGTCATACTGCTGCAGGTGGGCAGGAGGTCGACTATCACGACTGGATCTTCTCAAACCTTCAGTCAATGGCTGCTTTGAATCCATGACGCTAACACTGCTCCGGCTCGGAGGACCATGTTATGAAGGAAAGGAAGGCTCAGGGTTGAGTAATCAGCATCATGGGCTCATCCGATTAGGATAAGAATAAGCAGTCATCTAATCATTCACAGGGTTCTCCTTTTATTCTCAAATCAATAAAGCAAAGAAGGAAGGAAAGAAAGACACACATGGACTGCCAATGCTGAAAGAAAACAGAGAAGTTACTCATTACCTTAAACAATACATAAAATAAGAAAAACCAGAACAGAACCTCACCTCTGCTGCCGCCCCGTGTGGGAGTGAAGAAGGAGTGAGCCTAAAGTGAATGCAGTCCTTATATAATGTGTGACAGGTGAGTGCAATTAAGGACAAGCACCACACCCAATCAAAGGTGAGAGAACTAAACAAGGTGCATCTGGTGAAGTGAGTGGGTGTGCTGGGATGTGCTAAAAGGTGGGTCTCTACAACAGTGATCAAAGGTACTTATGTTCACAGCGTGTAATAATACTGACAGTCCAGGGCATTGTGGTCTGTTGAGCTAGGGCTAGGGTTAGGGTTAGCAATTCAGACATATGTAATCAATATTAAACGTCTCTGACGTGGGCCACTGTCCGCAGTGTTGGGAAATCCATACCAGGCTGGGACGAGTCAAGGTAGGTAAGCATCCACGAGAAGACACAGCAGATGCATCCTACTAATACTGACAGGACCAGGAGACTCCAGAAACCGAGCATCTTCTCTTCAGTGCCATCCTCTCCTGTCACCCTCTCTGCCCGCAGCTCTTTGAGTATGGGGTAGATAAGGGCGCAGAGAAACCCTTATTACTAATTTGTATTATAATTCAATTTTCATGAAATATTCATATTCAGTATTGGTCCTTATATTAATAACCACGTATCCACCCAGGCTCATGGTGGGGCAGGGCTCTGTCCTGGGATGCTTGAGTACAAGGTAATGTACACCCTGACCAGGTATCCAGTCTGTCAGAATTGTTTTCAATATTTGGTTCAAAAACATGAGTGACAACAAAAATCCAACTAGGATTCTTGCATATGATGAATGAAGTCTGTCTTTGACTGTATTGTCCAGCTGATCCATCAAACCCCCAGCAGGTGAACCTTATTCATGACATAACACGGCAACAATGTAAAAAATGAAACAGCAACAGTCTAAATGTAAAGTGCATTCTAAACTCCTCTTCAATAAATCATATGCAAAGAGTCATTCAGGACTGTAAAACGTGAACTACAGAACCCAGAGTCTTCATCATTAAATCTCTGGTTGCTTCATTTTTCTATCCTATATCAGATACTTTAAGGTTAGGTTAGGTAAACTTGCATTCTCATGGTGAGGCAAAGTGCTTTATGTGTGTGTGTGCGTGTCATGAACGGCTATAAAAGGCCTATAATTAAAGAACAAAGCGGGGTTTGAGTTCGAGTTGCGGCAGACTGTCACTACTTGTAAATGGAACGCAGCCTTCCTACGGCGGACAGCTAATAACAGGAATCGGACGCGGTCCACCCAACTGCACAGCAACCACCATAGCAACCGCCTAGCATGACCTTAAAAACATATTCTGTCTTCATAACTATCAAACACGTGAAATGATTTGCAAAGTGTTTAAGTGTTACAGCTGCAGAGAGCTATGGCGGTATCTTTGGAAGCTGTTTCCATAGCTAATAATATACGATGTAACCATGGAGACAGTCAGTCACGTGAGCTAGCGGTGCATGTTTACTACAGTGAATAAGGTGACTGTGTGCACAGCGTCCACACGCTGCAGAGGGTAAAGACATTACTTCAATATTGTTTTATATTGATATATATTTGCCTTCTGTTGACCATCACCTCAGGTTCACCATTACAGTTTCAGCATACAGATGCACACTGTCTAAATATGAACACATTCAAAACTCATGTCTCAGAAATAAGCACAGCTGTTCATGTTTGTCATTAGAGTTTTATTTGTAAGAAAATTATGAACTTCATATTGTGCATCAAATAAAAGAACATTTCACAACTCTGAGTCAACAGAAACAGGTAACAGAAATGTCTCTAATGTAGACATGTACAGTGTAGTGTAAGCATTAAAAGATCATAAAGGAAACACTAACATTTATGTGAAACTAATTGTAATAAAAAAATGAACAGGTGGTTTATAGATGTAAAAGAAAGAATCTGAAAACAACACTTTTTTGGTCTAAGTGATCAAAGTAGAAAACAGAACTGATGTTCAAAAACAAACCGTAGCTGCACTAATATTACACATCTCCATTGTTGTGGTGAACAGACATGTTGCTTTTAAAACCACATGCAGTGTGTGACCGTGACTGTTCACTGAGACCATGAACGCCACTTCGCTGAAGCCTTCGCCTTCTTCTTCTTCTTCTTCTAAATTGGAAGCAGAAGGAGCACGAGCTGCTTTGATCTACTGAAAGGAAAAAGCAGAACATCTGAGCTGAAACCAGTCAGCTGAAATCATTAAGACAGGAACAATCATTCAATGCAGTGTCTCAGGTGGCTTAGCCTGTTACAACTGTTGATACAAGCTAAATACGGTTAACACACAGTGTCAGGGAGCTCCAGTGTGGGAACTAGTGGCTTTAGGTTTGTAGTCATTTAACTTTCATCCATTCATTCATTTAATTCAGGAGGAAGAAATGTCAGGTTGATGCAGGCTGGCTACATGCATTTGGTCCCATGCTGTCTTTAACTAAATGACTTGGTTCATTTTATGGCTGGGCTGTATGTGGGGTTATATCATGTTATTTGGGCAGGAGTACCTGTCCTCTGTTAGACTTAGAAAGTTTCTCCATAAGTAGAGTTTCTAACTCTTCTAGCACATCTGTGGCTGACAGCTTTTTGGTGGCTCTTTTTACCCCACACTGGTTGTGAGTGTGTAAATAGCCCCACTAGTTCTTTTGGGTTGCAGTTAACTTGGGAGGAAGAGGTAGGTCTGCCATGACTAGATGAATAACAATGATCTGGGATACATAAATTTCATAATGCATGCATATATCTCTATAAACCTGGCCTGAGGGCTGCCATTTTTTACATTCAGTTATTTCTTTGTTGAATCTAAATAATGAATGTGTTACAGTTAAACTGACACTGATCAGTGTAAATGGCTCATTGGGACACAGAAACCTTTAAATTAAACCCTATCACCTGATATCGAGTGTCAAACAATATCAAAGCTGTAAAAGCTGTTTACAGTCAGAATTTATAAAACTATGATTGTAAATGAATTCAAACAAGTGAGCTTTTCTCTTTGTGCTGAATATCAACACTGTGATTTCTTAGACTGTAAGCTTTACTTTAGCACAACCAGTTGTAGAAGCTGCCACTCCAAACGTCTTTTGATAACAAGAAAAAAATACCTTTTCAGTCCACGGCCTGAAGTTCTTCTCTGACATCTTCTGCCATCGGCTTTGTCTGCTGGTTTGAAGACAATAAACCACAAAAAGATGATTTAGTCACTTTGTCTGCGTCATGCAGCTCGAATGTGTCGTGTAACGATGTTGAATAGCCGTCGTTATCCCTCTGCTGTGTCAGTAGGATTGTACTGTGCAGCATCTCATTGATATGTGAGGAATGCTAATGTAACACGATAACAGACGTCTGGTCTTACATCATTAAAACATAAAGGACAGGAGATATTTAGATATTTTTATATTTATATTACATTTTATAGCTGACGGATATTACTAAATAGATAGAATTTACTAAATAGCTGGATGAACATGAAAAATATGTCTATAATAACAAATGACCATGAGAGCCAGTAGAATTAATTCAACTGGACACTCAAAAGACGTCCTTAAATGCTCTTTAAGTGGCAGAACAAACGAACAAACAGTTAATTGCTTACTTGAGATGAAATCTGCTCAGCTACTTTGAAAACAGCTTCTAAGTGGTTCCTCCTTTAACAGGATGACTGCTCAGGGGTAAGGCCATCATGCAGTCCAGCAACCTTTATGGTTCTGCTTTGATTCACCAGGAACTATTAGGGAAACCTTCCAGCGCCTCCTGTGAAAGACACAGGCATAAACACACAAACATTTATTAACATGTTCCACAGTCTTCCAGTTTGATTTTCTCATCCTGTGGACAACAACGTACATGGATGCAGGTTTATTGTTAACTTTTGTAAGGTTTATTTAGTGAACATATCCAGCTGCAGCTCCACTGTGATCCTGAACTGGATAAGCACTTAAGAAAATGTGTCAATAAATGGACATACATCAACTTACTATATTTATCCAAACAGACGGGACCAATAATGCTTCACTGAGTTAGAGACTTTAACAGTCTCTTCTATGTAAGAATGTCTCGTGCTGATATACCTGCAAACTTGACAACAAAGGTTTTTCAGACTGCATGTAGCTGTCCTCTATGTCAGCTCACACATTTACATTCATGTCACACTTATTTCTGCTTTCCCATTTTATAATTATTACTTACATTTTGATTAGATACCTTGAGTTTGTAAATGATCAGATTACATAATTGGAATACAATGTATCCAATTCAGGGTTGCGGGAGGATGAAGCCTATCCCAGCTGATACAGGACAAAGACAGGCTGCCAGTTTATTGCAGGGCTAACACAATATGTGTAACAGAAAATCCACTTAAATGTTTGATATTTCTTATAATAATCATAATTATGACTATTATTTAAAGGTTTCTTTATAAATACATTTTGATTTTTTATAACCTCTAAAATATAAACCTGAGCTGTTTCAGATTCTGACCTCTGACCTCAGTGACCTGGCTGTGTCCTCACTGCAGCTCCCTCTTGGAAGTACGTCTGCTTCTTGTCTACCCCCAGTGTTGACCGCCTGCCCTTGATATCACGTACTGTACCTGAGGAACAAAAAAGGACAAACACTTGCCTTCATTTAAGAAGTACATTCATACAGAGGTAATCTATGGAAACACACTAGTTCAACCTTTGGGAGGAATCAGTTCCTGTGAAACATTTCTGTAAATGAACATCATGTGGAGAATGAATGAAATGAGTTCTTCAGGTGACTCAGCAGTCCCACACTGACAAATGAAATCTAGTTAAACTATTAAGCATATTTGCTCTTCTGAAATCTGTGTTAAACAACAACAAACATAAATTAGTAACAAAAATACAGCTGAGTAGAGGCTTTACAAGCCACCAGCAGCCACAATGCTAAATTTTAATCTTCAAATGTTTCTGAGCCGTCTTCAACCTGCTTTTAACACATTAAAGTCCCACAGTCAATGCAGCCTGACTCAATCCTAGATGTTCAGCACACAGAGACACAGAGGTGCCGTTTAAACTTTAGTGTTAACCTGAGTCACTGATCATTTGCAGTATTACAGAGTCTGGCAGTCTTTGCATGATGTCCACGTCACTGTACGTTTCTAGCTGACTCTCAGGTGTGACAGGTGTGCCAGCAGGAAAGAGTAATAATAACCTGCATCCTGAGGTTTGTCATGCAGGATTAAAGGAGCCAGGCTTTGTTCACACAGCTAGGATTGTATTTTACACTGACCCTGGGTCAGTATAAGTATCATACAGTTTAAACGAAGCACTGAAACTTGCACATATTTATTACAGATGCACTGAAGCTAATCGAGATATTTGCTGTCAGTCTGTGGCTGCGATTAAACACTTTACTGGAAACTTTATTAACTAGTACCTTCATCAGTCATGACAGAAGCTAATATTTCTGTGCTAACATCGTTTAACCAGTAACAGCTTTCCTCCAATATAAGCTAACGTTTACACCGTAACTTTAAGCTAGCACCACAAAGACGGTAAAACACGTAATAATATCTACAAATGCATCTTAAAGCTGTTATATTAGCACTCGGTGTATTACTAAGATAACCACATTAACATTACTGACACTCGCTGACTTTTAATAGTCATTCTATAAATGCTGTCCGTTTAAATGGTCTTACCTGTACACACTGCATATCCACCGGATTCCAGCCAGAGTGGATTCTGGAGTCTTCCCACGCTCCTGTTAGTGATCCTCCATCTGGATGGATGAGAACAACCTTCTGAACAATCTAGCAGGAGATGGCCCATATCTATGGGACTGATTTGTGCTAATAACGCCCATTGTATGGACTGATAACAGCCGAAGCGGGTGAATAAAGTCACCCAGTAGCTAGCTGTGCCATTACCCAGCATACATCACTCCCTCCATAAATGCAATAAACGATAGAAAAGTATCGTTCTACCTGTTTTTCAGGTAGTTGTTTACATTATATAATTTATTGTGTTCCGTATACGTCACTACAATGTGATTTGGAAAATGTCTAAATATACCGACAACAGGCACTTCCGCAGCAATCTCTTCAATCGGAGGAGCCTTCACGTCAATTCCCGACGCGAGGGGGGTACCCTGCGCGTCCATAAGCGAAGCAGAGGGAGCCTGACCATGCGTCACACGTTTGACGAGTTGGGAGTGAGAACGTGTTGAATTAATAGTGAATTTAGACAAAATTAAACATCTGCTACTCTAACAGCCATCTTTCTATACACACACATCCCTCTTTACAATTTAGTCACAACAAAAAGTTACTTTGACGAGGTTTAAGCATTAAAAGCTCGCTGGTCAGTCATCTCCATGTGTTCTGTCCTTGGTCTTTCTCCCATTGCTCATCTTCTTAGCTTGGCCTGGATTTACTGAAGGGCTCCTAAATGTGGATTCCATTTATGTAAAATCATACTAACTCTTCACCACAATTACATATTTTAACTGTAGGCAACACTAACTAACTGTCAGAGAGCCTGACAGATGCTTACGGCACATCAGTTGACCAATCTAGTATTTGCCAAAGCTTCACAATGACATGTTTTTGTTCTTTTTGGTTTGTTTGTATAAAAGTCAACCCGACACACTGTTATGTTGATCACTCTGGACGAGTGTTTGTTTAAGCACCACACATATGGCTTTCATGGTTTGCCAACCTGTTCACCAACTCTCCGGTTGGTCTTCTGCACATGCTCCTGCTCACTCTGGTCTCCGGCTTGACTATATAAAAAGGAAAACCTCGTTAGGAAGATCATCACCACCTGTCCCTGCAGCCTCCCTGGCACCGCCCCCTTGAGCTCACTGCATCACTCCTCCCCTGCGGCTGAGCCAGGGACCACACCTCCACCACAGTTTGGATTTCTAAATAATATTTATTGGGTGTTTATAATTCATGTAACCATTATCAGTTACAATTACCATCAATCTGCATTTTGTTATTATTCAATTCAGAACTGCCCAGACCAGACACAGTGACATTCCACCAGAATCCCTTTGATCTCTGATCTTCTTTATGACATCAGCACACTAAAACCCTTAAAGAGGGGAAAGGTTCTCATTCTTGTCAGTCTTTCAAAGATAGTGGAAGAATTCACTAGGCAGTTAAACTACTCGAAACTTCAGTTTCTGACACAGTTGACCGTATTTTTAAAAAATCTTTTAGTTAGTACAGAGATTTAACATCAACTTCAATTTGAAATATGAGTCTGTCAAATCCTGTTGTGTGCAACCTGAGAGCCGAGAACGAAAAACTTAACCAGCAAATCAAAGAGCTGAAAAATGAGAATAAAACTCTCAAACAACAAAGCTCTACCATACGTGACCTTAAAGTCGAGAACGCCGACCTTAAGGAGCAAAAAAGAGAGCTCATAAATGAGAACAAAATTCTCCAAAAAAACATTGAAGTTCTCTTCAAACGAAGTGGGTTCTCTAAAAACAAGAGGAAAAGAGACCTGCAACTAGAGAATGAAAAAATTCACTTCAAAATTCAAGACCTGGAATATTGGAACCAAATTCTAAAGGATTTAAACAGCTCCAAAACCAAAGAGATCCAGCAACAGAAAGAGGTGATGCAGGAAATGGAGGCAGAAATCAGAGAGTTGCAAAGCAGCAAGACAGGCTTGGTTATAAAAGTGGGAGACATGGAAAAGGACAACCAGTCTTTAAGAAAGGAAAATGATGTGACGATAAAACGCATGTGTGAGCTGAAAAGGGACTTTGAAAAGGAAAAAGATGACATGCAACAGGAAATACAGGCTGTTAAAAATAAACTCCATCAGGCAAACACAGCCTTTAAAGAGTTACAAGAGAGTGAAGAAAGAAAAAGGATCATGAATGAGGACAACAAAACAACGGACAGTGAACAGCTCAGACAGACCCTGGAACTCCAATGCGTTGCACGTGAAATTGACATATCGAGGCATAACGAACTTCTTGAACAGGACCTCCAGGAGCTTTCCAAAAGGAGTGGTGATTCTCAAAAAGAACTGAAACCACACGATGAGGGTGTGAAAGGAGAATCACGGATCTTCAAAGCCACTGAGAAAGACTCCGAACATGATTTTAACGTGACCAACAGAGAAAAGGAGTTGTTGTGCCATGAATTTGAGGCACTGAAAAGAGAGCTTGAAGAGGTCAAGAAAAATCTGTGTGATGTACAGGAAGCCTTGAAAACAGAAGACATGGCGTTGCAAACCCAAGCTCAGACTCCCAAAGTTTCACAGGAAGAACATAACAATCTGATAAACAACTACGATGTCCAAGTTGACATACTCAAACAAGAAAATAAGGCCTTAGAAAATAAGGTTAGTGACCTTACCAAAAAGATGTGGAATGGACGGGAAGCCATGAGACAAATGGAAAAGAACTTTCAAGAACAAAGGAAGCTACTCGAAAATCTCCGAGGAGAATTCGAGGAAATTTAGCACAACTACGACTTTGGCCCTCCCTATTAAACCTGGTTAACGCAGGTTCAATTCATTTGATTTAATTGGCCCAAAATGAGTGACTGCACCCAGACACTCAGTAGCAAAAAAATTACAGAGATTCAAGAGAGAAAACTGTTTCTGCATAGACTCCTATAGTACTGCAAGTCGTGTCATCACTTGGTGTCCTGCATAGAGTGCAGGTTTAAGGTATTTACGTATCTTTCAGAATTAGAAGCTATGCTGCGTCAGGGGTTATAACAGCTGTGCCCCCCCCAACCGGTCGAGGCAGATGGCCGCCCCTCACTGAGCCTGGTTCTGCCGAAAGTTTCTTCCTGTTAAAAGGGAGTTTTTCTTTCCCACCGTCACCAAGTCTAAGGAGCTTGGAGAAAAGCGCCTGGACTTCTTTAACTTAAAGAAGTCCAGGCGCTTTTCTTTCCAAGCTCCTTAGACTACTATGGCCTTGATGACTGATAACCTTCACAGACACTGTCATCAAGGGTTTGCTCACAGGGGATCATCTGATTGTTGGGGGGTTTTCTCTCTTATATTGTATGGTCTTTACCTTACAATATAAACAGCCGAGAAGCGGCTATTTTTGCGATCCGGTGCTTTAGAAATACATCTTAGCTGAACTGAACTCCATAACATCTGGACTGAAATGCCTACACACAACGGTAGGCATTTCAATCAAGAGCTCTGTCCAAAACGTTCAATGACAAGCATCAGCACCAGGATTGTTTTTTAGCTCACCAACAGTTCATGTTCCATACCCAGTTTTTATTGTAACTGCAACTTTGTAAGACTGGGTTGGGAGATGTTCTTGTGGTGAGCTTTTATTCACATAATTGGTTTCTTTAATAGTGAAATAAAATAAATTTGTATAACTGGAAACAGCGTTCTCATGTCTGATTATCACATTGTATTCTTTAAACCATGTAACAGAATATATAATATATATAATTTACTCATAGTAATATTAATATCTAATGTGATTGAGTTTCCTCATCTCTACTTATGTGCTGATGTGTTCACTGAGGCCATTGTATGGTCCATTTTGGCTGCATTTCCATGTTTTAAACATGAAATTTGCTTATTTAAAGGGTGTCTCATGTATCTCTTATGCAGAAATATGTGTTGCCTAGCTGGACAAATGTAGCACAGGTCTACTATTATTGGCCTAATGTATTTTAACAATCATTTCAGCATCCAGATAATCTCTTTCATCATCTCTTTCGATGAATTTAGCCTGGTTGTCATGAAATAGGCATTTGAAACAATAACTACCAGTATCTTTGAATGTGTGTGATTTCACTAATCCTACACATTCTTTGCAAGACAACTGGGTGCTTTTATGTAAAGAATGATCTGAGAACACTGAGGCTAATGAAGTAACAAGAGAAACATAGTAAGTAGTCTTTCAGTTTGCATGATCAATTTTGATTATTGTTCATTTTCATTTACCATATCAACATGTTTTAGAGCAACGTTTTCTGATTTTGAGCTCTTTTAGGTGTACGTCATCGTCCAACACGTTCTCACTCCCAACTCGTCAAACGTGTGACGCATGGTCAGGCTCCCTCTGCTTCGCTTATGGACGCGCAGGGTACCCCCCTCGCGTCGGGAATTGACGTGAAGGCTCCTCCGATTGAAGAGATTGCTGCGGAAGTGCCTGTTGTCGGTATATTTAGACATTTTCCAAATCACATTGTAGTGACGTATACGGAACACAATAAATTATATAATGTAAACAACTACCTGAAAAACAGGTAGAACGATACTTTTCTATCGTTTATTGCATTTATGGAGGGAGTGATGTATGCTGGGTAATGGCACAGCTAGCTACTGGGTGACTTTATTCACCCGCTTCGGCTGTTATCAGTCCATACAATGGGCGTTATTAGCACAAATCAGTCCCATAGATATGGGCCATCTCCTGCTAGATTGTTCAGAAGGTTGTTCTCATCCATCCAGATGGAGGATCACTAACAGGAGCGTGGGAAGACTCCAGAATCCACTCTGGCTGGAATCCGGTGGATATGCAGTGTGTACAGGTAAGACCATTTAAACGGACAGCATTTATAGAATGACTATTAAAAGTCAGCGAGTGTCAGTAATGTTAATGTGGTTATCTTAGTAATACACCGAGTGCTAATATAACAGCTTTAAGATGCATTTGTAGATATTATTACGTGTTTTACCGTCTTTGTGGTGCTAGCTTAAAGTTACGGTGTAAACGTTAGCTTATATTGGAGGAAAGCTGTTACTGGTTAAACGATGTTAGCACAGAAATATTAGCTTCTGTCATGACTGATGAAGGTACTAGTTAATAAAGTTTCCAGTAAAGTGTTTAATCGCAGCCACAGACTGACAGCAAATATCTCGATTAGCTTCAGTGCATCTGTAATAAATATGTGCAAGTTTCAGTGCTTCGTTTAAACTGTATGATACTTATACTGACCCAGGGTCAGTGTAAAATACAATCCTAGCTGTGTGAACAAAGCCTGGCTCCTTTAATCCTGCATGACAAACCTCAGGATGCAGGTTATTATTACTCTTTCCTGCTGGCACACCTGTCACACCTGAGAGTCAGCTAGAAACGTACAGTGACGTGGACATCATGCAAAGACTGCCAGACTCTGTAATACTGCAAATGATCAGTGACTCAGGTTAACACTAAACTTTAAACGGCACCTCTGTGTCTCTGTGTGCTGAACATCTAGGATTGAGTCAGGCTGCATCAGCTGAAGCTGTTATTTGTATATATCAGTATTTTTTATTCAGGTGTGGGGAAAATACGTAAGACTGCAGTGAAGCGATGCACCAGATTAATCCCTGGCCAAAGCTATCGTACTTAAATCAGACTACTGATCCAGCCACATCAGCCTTTTGTGAGGTCTGTTTAAAGTAGACTAAAAGTGAACTGCAGCTTCCTGAGAGGTGGACTGTGAGCACAGAAACACATGTTCATACATACAGCTGCAGCAAACTTACATTAATTTTAAATAGATTTGTTACTCTGATGTCTGTCTCTGTGTTAGTCCTCTGACAGACTGGTGACCTGTCCAGGTGTGCTCTACCTATGACTACTGGGACAGGCTCTAGCCTTTTTAATAGAAATTTTCTGTTATTCTCATTTAAAGTATTTAAGTGCTTATGCATATGCTTAGTTGTGACACTGTTATAGACTGTTCAGTGAAAGTTTCTAAAACTAGATGAACTTACTTCAGCGTCAGCAGTTTGAGAAAACAACTCCCTTTACAGGTGCTGATAAGGCCAAGGGCACAAAACAGCTTAACCATTGATCCGTTAGGTTTCATAGCGAGGCACGTGAAGTGTGGTAGGATCAGTTTGTAACTTCCTCCCTCTTCCTTGGAATGCATAAAGGAGTAGGAGCACCACTTCTGCGGCAGCACTGACATGACTGAACTGTGATGTTTGATGTGTGTTGGCGCAGTAATAAATAGCTTGATCACAGCTCTTTCTGTGTTGCAGACTTTATTTAAAAAATTCCACGACACCTCCCACCCTCCCACTGTGAACCTGAATTGAATATTCAGAAGACATTTGTTTAAATAGTTCTACAAATCTGAGCTGTTGGTGTGTCCTTGGATTGTGTGGTAATAATATTTGAGCCTGCAATCTTTCTTACTGAATCTCTACTCTGAGTCATGTTACCTGAGATTAATTCTATGTTTACCTGTCAGCCTGGACGAATGTGCTGTGTGAAGGAAATTAAATTAAATCAGATCTGAACTGCTTACATTTGAGGAACCTGTTCATATTTAATTGAAATATGAACCAGTGGTTTTTTTGATTGCTGATTCCAAGAGAGTCTTTGTGGAAATCCTGTTTGGCTTTTTGTTATTTTAATTCTCTTCTCTGTTTTCCAGAACAGTTCTCCACAGTCGCTGTCCACATGGGTCAGTGGGACCAAGAAGCACTCTGCTAATGTGTGGACTCTGACCAGCAACATCCAGCAAGACCCAGACAGCATTTTCTATCTCCCAGCTGGAGGTTTTTGTTTGTCTGTGACTGGAGAGTCAGATTTTTGTTGAGCTTCACACTTGCAGAGGTAAGTCAGTTTGCAGAGATCCCTCCCACCCTGGCTTTTATGTCCTAGATTTCTTATCTGAAAGAGTAATATTTCAGTGACTGCTGCTTATACCACAGGTTAATACACGCTACTGATCCCTGATAGGAGAATCATCAATTTTGCCAACAAAGAAGCCTGGTGGATGTTTGTTTACAGTCTGATGATGGGACATCATGCTCTGCATCTTCAAAGTTTGCCTCCTCATTATTATTCATACCCAGTAATGTGAAGTATGCTTATATCTACTATAACTGAACCAACCTGGTGCTCTTCATTTATGGAGGCTGTTGAGTCTGAATGTTGGATGTTGTGTATCTCGTGTTCTCTGGGCTTTGTTGTCCTCAGTCTTTTCGCAGGATCAGAAAACAAAACCAGGAGGCGCGTAAATGTTTCTTCTCCATGATGTTTCTTCAAATGTTTCTTCTGGATGATGATAAGACTGTGACACGGGATGCCACCTTTGGTCTTGTGATGAAGCAAAGCTCAGGAAGAAGTGTGATTAAATGGTACCCACATGTGTGCTGCTGAGAAGGATGTACAGGGGCACCTGCAGCCAAATCCAAGCTTCAGGTTAGTTGTAGTTGCAGAACGCTATAGGACTGAGACAGCTGAGGCATCAAATGTTTGATTAAACGGATGAAAAAGAGAAGTTTCTTCCCTATAATTATCACTTCTTAAAATCTGTAGCAACTTCAAGTCTGTCAGCATGCTGAGCATGCTCAGAATGTGACAATATATTTTTGTTCAATATTTAATTTCTTTCAGTTGCAATTGTTAAATGAAAAAAAATAAAAATATATTCTTATAATTTAGCAAACTAATTTATCAAAAAAAAATATACATATATCTGTATTAGTTTTAATAAATTAATTTGACACCTGTATTGAAAATACCATATTGTATTCATACAGAATCAGTATGGTATCATTGTTTGTCTGCTCACTGATTGCTGAAACTAAGAGCTACGTTGATCTGTTAAGATCTAAAGTATCCAAAGTTGAGCTCTGATGTTTCTTCACCCCTGTGTGTGATATGTGATTTCCTACATGCTGGCAGAGCAGAGCGGCAGTTTGTGCTCACAGATGGTGACGGTGTGGAGAGACGGTGGCGTTTCCTCAGAAGAACCAGCAGAGTCACTTGCTGACTGATGTTCGTCTGCACTGCACAGAGGAAATCAACTGACCGAGGTTTGTCCAGTGACGTGTTATGAAATGTATATTTGTTTTATGCTTACAGTTATGTTTTTCTTGACAGAGGCTCTGCAGAGGTTAGACAAAGCAGAGAAAACATGTGCTTTACATTTTACTCTGATTTATTGAGATATTTGTTGCCTGATGTTCAGCAGGAATGGAGAAATAGAATCAAAGGGAGATGTTTTTGCTGTTTTTGTAATGATGTAAGTAAATCTTCAATATTATTTATTTGCTTGGTTATATTAGGAGTGTTTCTGAGTGAGGGGGAGAGGAGTCATCATCCAGGTAAAGTGACGTAGAGCTACACACAGCATAGTGGCATACGTGAACTCACAAGCATTTAGTATGTCACCACGGGCACAACAGAGATTGAGCAAAGTCTTAGAGGCCCCAAATCTAACATTCACACATGAAGGAGCAAACATGGCAGATTTAATGGGAGCAGGGGAACCCCATGACTGCGTCAGAAGAGCACAGGTTGAAGAAAAAATTAGAGAGGACCTGAAGGCAGAACCTATACCTGGAGCTGAGGACTGGTTCACTGATGGATGTTGCCACAGAGACGAAGAAGGACTGAAAGCAGGATATGCGGTAGTCTGCAGAGTAGGAGAGGAGTATCAGGTCAAAGAAGCAGGAAGAATTGGGGGACAGCAGTCGGCACAGAGAGCTGAAGTGATAGCCCTAGCTCGAGCCTTGAGATTAGCTAAGAATAGGAGAGTGAACATCTACACTGACTCAGCGTATGCATTCGGAGCAGCTCATGTGGAGCTGGCTCAATGGAAAAGAGCAGGATTCAGAACAGCAACCAATGCACCTATCTGCCACAAAAGTGAAATGGAGGAACTGGAAAAGGCCTTGGCTGACCCAGATGAAGTGAGTATCATAAAATGCAAAGCGCACTCACAAGGAACCAGCATGGTGGCAAAAGGAAACCAGAAAGCAGATGAAGCCGCAAAAGAGGCGGCAGACTACAAAGGACGGAAACAAATGATACAGGTAACTGCAGAAGAGGAAGTATCCACTAACATGACGGAGGAAGTCAAACAGGCTCAGGAGGAGGCATCCCCAGAGGAAAAGGGGGTGTGGAAAAACAAAGGAGCCTGGCAGGATGGACACTTGTGCAGGGGGCCAGACGGGCGCCCCGTGTTGACAGCCAAAATGGCAAAACAGAAGGTGGAGGAGGCCCACGGACTTGCCCACGTGGGGGTAGCACAGATGGAGAGAAACTTGTGTCATTGGTGGCATCCTGAGTTGAAAGAAATGATAAGGGAAAAGGCCAGGATGTGTTTAATCTGTGGCGCACACAATCCCAAGCCAGCGGTCAAACCGGAAGTGGGCTTCACACCGTACGAGCTGCAAACTGGGAGACAGTTTCCGGCCCCTTGGACGGTGGGCTCGGTGGGACAGGACACCAGAGGGAACAGGTCTCACGCAGACTATTGGAACGAGTTAAAGGCGCTGGTGTCCAGTTTCACCAAACAGGTGGCTTGTGAAAAGCCCACAGGAGGAGGAGAGGTCCCGGACGCAAAGGCAGTGTGGCTGAAGGTCATCAAACGCAAGTGGAAGGAACCCCGTTGGACTGGTCCATACGAGGTGTCGGCTCGGACAGCTACAGCGGTTCAACTGAGAGGGAAAGGCGACGCCTGGTATCACTGGACGCAGTGCGCAGCGGCGCACGAGGACTTGGTGGGGAGAAATCAATCTCCACCCAACACAGGTGAAACTCAGAGGCAGAATAAACCCTCACACCTGTGCAACGGGCCAACCGGTGGTCTACCCGGGAGGTCGAAGAAAGAAGAGCAGCCTAGGAGGAAGTCGCCGCGCCAGCGAAAGGGAGCGGCACCAAACGAGCATCTAAAAAGGGCTTTGAACTTTTTGCTACAACATAACTTACACACAACACCATGCCATCACAACAATCAGATACTCGTGACGAGAAAAGAGTTCAAAAGGCTATCACAATGTTCAATAATACCATAGGTTTAATGTCGATGATGTTTTTAATCACAGCTATATGTTTTTTGGTTTATTTTTTGCAGGCCGACAAGGGAAAACTGTCTGAGCACGGAGGTCAGGCCGGCCCGGCGCTGTTTGATACGCCACTTACACCACTCGTGATCCTTAGTGACTTCAGGCCGTGGGCGAGAACGAAGCGCGAGGTCTCTGGTAAAAAGGATGAGTGTCTCAGCACATACGGTGGAGTAGAATTAGATTATGTTAAGGGTTCCACAACTTCTTTCACGTTTGATCTGTGTGATGTTTTTAATTGTCAGGATGTAAGCAGTAGCTGGAGGGGATATAATGTGTGGGTCTGTTGGGACTATTCAGTGAGTACACACTGCGAAAGGGGAAATCGGCCTTATGACAGCTGGTGCCGTAATTGGGATCAGGTAAGGGGTTACACTGGGGAAAATTGGGAACCGCCAGAATTAGGACCAGAAAATGAGCTTAAACTTCAAAGGGACTACAGCCCATCTAAAAATCTGTTAACCTTATCATTAGGTAATTGGCGTCGGGAAAAACCTGTATATCTAATCTTGGGGGTGGAAACAGCTGGGGTTGATCCAAAAGTGTTAATTAAAGTTAATTTTCTAGAAAAGACTAATCCCAGGTCGCCAGGTAGAGAAGAAATGACAACACACGTGATTCCCAATCCAATGAACTCTGTTGCATCTTTTACAGGGCAAGAGGGGAGCGGGTCGTCGGAGGCTGGACCAGAGGAACAGGAACCAAAAGTTAGACAAGTCGTTTCGGTGGACTACAGCACGTTAAAACCTCAAGATCTGATTGAACGCGCCACCGGGTTCAGTGACAGCAACATCTGGCTGGACTGGATGGCCCAAAACGCTAAAGAACAGAAAGTGTCTAACTGTGTAGCTTGTGCTTCCGCAAGGCCGCGTTTATTTACTGAGCCAGCACCGCTGCATCCAGAGGATCAGTGGGGCTATAACTGTATGTTGCGAATGACTAGAGAAGTTGTTAATACGGGGAACTGCACTGTGTTGTCCAGTCTATTTCCCCCTATTGACAAACTCACGCGAGCAGGACCGTTTATGCCCAGAAAAGATAACTATACGTGTTTTACTTTTTCCACAGATAAAGTTAAATATCGACTAGGGGAAATCGATCCAAATTGGTGTTCGGTCACCCGGACGGGTAGGACCACCAACAATGTGAGTGATGCAGCCACCGTAATTGGAACATGGGCTAGAAGCGGGCTGTATTACTATTGCGGGCATAGGACTCTTGTGGTTCGTGTTCCTGTGGGGAGCGTGGGTACATGCGCAATGGTGAGACTAGGGGCGCCACTTATGCTAATTGGAAACCAGGTAAAAGCGATTCCACAACACAACACGCGCACATTGGCAGCTAAACGCAAAAGACACATTTTAATGAAGACAGGCTTTGATGGCACACATGCATACGACCCTAGGTTGAATTCCCCCACCTGGATTGACTCCATTGGAGTGCCCAGGGGAGTTCCAAATGAATTTAAACTCGCTGATCAAATAGCAGCCGGTTTTGAGAATATTCCAATAATCTCTGCTTTCTTTCCAGTGACCCCAAACAAGAACGTAGATAGGATAAATTATGTTCATTATAATGTGCTGAGACTCTCTAACCTCACCAAAGATGGCATGGAGGGGTTGGCGGAGCAGGTGGGTCCGACCTCGTTAATGGGCGTGCAGAATAGGATGGCCCTTGATATGGTATTGGCAGAAAAAGGGGGCGTCTGTTCCATCTTTGGCGATCAGTGCTGCACCTTCATTCCCAACAACACTGCTCCAGATGGCTCAGTGACTCGGGCTCTGGAGGGCCTAAAGAGCCTTTCTGAAACTATGCATGATCACTCAGGTATTGACAATCCGCTGGAGGGCTGGCTGACCTCAGTGTTCGGACGATGGAAGGGGCTTATTGTGTCGGTCATGCTGGCTTTATCTGTTTTGGTATGTATTATGGTTACCTGTTGTTGTTGTCTCATTCCTTGTGCCAGAAGAGTGTTAGTGATGATGTTTAGGAGGGCAGTGGAGCCTAGAGTTATCACTCCAATGTCCATGATGCCAATGATGTACGTAGGACCTGCTGTGTAGGCCAAGGAGTGACATGACACAACTGTCAGTGTTGTGACCTCTGGATTCTCCAGAGGTCAACAGAGGGAATTGTGGGATAAAAGGGGTGTTCTTTTTCTTTTCTTTTATTATTTTGTTATTTTATCATCGGCATTATTGAAACCTCAGAATCATATAATCATAATCATATAAGAATCATATAAGCAGCCTTTAATTAACCTTTGATTAAAGCTTTTGACATTACATTGACATTTGTATTACAGTGATGGTCATAACCTCAGGTTGATTTTCCATTTACAAGTGCCAGAATAATCATATGCTCTTTCATTGCAGGTGTTACCATGATCATCTCATACATATTGCTGTTTGTTGCTCATTATAGAGTTGTGCTCAAATTAATAAGGGTTAAAAGCTACAGTCAGCGCGAATGTCTGGCTGATCTATGGAAGGGAAAGGCTTTGAGCATAGAAGGCCGCACGCGCTTACACAACACTGATATCATGTTATTCTTTGCCATTCTGTATTCAGTTATATCTTTTGTTATGTTTTAGTAGTGGCAATTGATTAAACAATATTCATTTAATATTACATACTTGATTTAGAGCATTACACACTGATCACCTTAACCAATCTGGAAATCCTTGTAGCTGCAATATTGTGTCTCCGCAGGGGACAGTTGGCTCCAGGAGATAGGCGGGAGTCAGTGCCTGTCCTCGGGAAGGAGAGAATGTTCTTTTTGCTGTGTTAAATAAAATGGTCAACATTGATTGTATTGCACCTGTCATACGCATGAAGGGGCGTTCTAATACCCCGATTTCATAAAACTATTGTGATGTGATTTTTGGGGTGAGATCTGATGCTGTCTGCGTACGGTGTCCATCTCCCACGCGTGTGATCATTAAAATCATCGTTTGACTCAACCCGGCCGGACCAGTGTTGTTATTGTGACTTTTCCTCTTGTATCCATCCCCAATATTTGAATCCGTAACAGTGGATACACTTGTCTCCCCTTTAAAGGAGACAATCCAAGTCATCCTTAAATGTTAGTGCTTTCAAATACACAAACAGGACAAAAATGAACATCCAACTTTGACTGTAATACAAAATAAATCTTTGCATGTGTGTTTTCAAACTCTCAGATGGGCAGCATATCAGTCTTGGACTGTCTAACCTGCCGGAGCAGCACTGACTGACCACCACACATGAGCATGTTCCTGCAACATTCAGCATCTGATCCTTCATCTGTGTGCTTCTGCTTTTGGTAAGTAGAGTTACCCAACTCCAGTAACTCTAAACACATGCCATCCATTTCTAACGGCCTGGTTACTTCCTGTCAGTTACTTTAGAAACCATGTGGTCACCTGACCTAACACTGTTTCTTCTTCTTCCCCTTAATGTTCAAGTGTCACATGTCAAACAGCTGGAGAGGAAACTACACCAGTGTACTGAGATGTTTCACCAACACGTGCCAGATGCTGTTCCTTCATGGTGACATCACCAGAGACAGCCCCACCCACCTCAGGACCTCGCCATTGATCATGATGATTATAATGATGACAGCGAGCGGAACTAAGACTGTAAAAATCCACGACCAGAATTTTTCTTTCTAATTATTAATGAATACTGAGAGCCTCTTTCTGTGTTTTGTCTGTTTTGGGGTTGTTGTTTTTTACCTCATTTGTTACTAACAAAGTTCACCAAACTCACACAGTTTACATTCTGTATGTTTCCATCTTTACCAGCCACACTCTAACTGCATTTAAGAAAATAATCCTTAGAAATAATTGATGATAATTCAGTGAATATACTGCGCTGCTTCCTTTTATTGCGTCACACATTGCTTTAAGTTTTTCAGTGTCCAGTTATTTTTTACTGCTGTTTGAATTCTCTGTATGTTTGACCCTGTAGACTGTTTGATGGACTGCTTGTCTTCCTGTTTGTTACCGCCGCCTGTTTTTTAATAAAGATTTGGATTTGTGACTTCAACACAGCCTCTGCGTGTCCTCCCTTTGTGTCCTCTTCCTCTGTGAATGTGTTGCATGTGTCACAGATTCATTTTATTAACAGCTTTCCCACAGTGAGTTGCATCAGCATTCATTCACAGCACATTTCAGAAGGATTCAGATTAATACAGTGATCTTACAGTCAGAATGATCCTGACAGAGTGCCACTGTAAATGATCTTTCATCAGGTAAATTTTAAAGTTCAGTATTTCAAAGCAGGAGTTATGAAGAATCATATTGGCATTAGGACTAATAATATGTACTTACAAAGTCAAAGTTTTTTAATTATGCTAGAATATTGGAAGACAATCAACTTTTAGTGTTTTCCGCATATTAATTATTCTGAAATAGAGTCGGTGACCCTAACTGTACAGAAGCACTAAACAACTGACAATCTAACAGACATCTTTGGCCTGAGCCGTCATGCACAGTGAGTCTGATCCTTTGCTGTGAGAGTCTGACAAGCATGTTTCTGGTCAGTTTGAAAGAAATAATATCACAATGTTGATCTTTCTTTCCAATATTCCTTCTCTTTTACAACATAAACTGATTGTTATGAAGGAAAGGAAGGCTCAGGGTTGAGTAATCAGCATCATGGGCTCATCCGATTAGGATAAGAATAAGCAGTCATCTAATCATTCACAGGGTTCTCCTTTTATTCTCAAATCAATAAAGCAAAGAAGGAAGGAAAGAAAGACACACATGGACTGCCAATGCTGAAAGAAAACAGAGAAGTTACTCATTACCTTAAACAATACATAAAATAAGAAAAACCAGAACAGAACCTCACCTCTGCTGCCGCCCCGTGTGGGAGTGAAGAAGGAGTGAGCCTAAAGTGAATGCAGTCCTTATATAATGTGTGACAGGTGAGTGCAATTAAGGACAAGCACCACACCCAATCAAAGGTGAGAGAACTAAACAAGGTGCATCTGGTGAAGTGAGTGGGTGTGCTGGGATGTGCTAAAAGGTGGGTCTCTACAACAGCCGCCCCCATATTTCTAGTGAGAAATATGTTGATATGATCAGGATCAGTCTTCGTCAGGAAGCGGGGGCAGGGGGATAAGACAGGAGACAGGGCGGATATAGGTTTTATCCTGTGCTAAGACTTCCACGGTTCTGATGCGTTCATCTGGGCTTTTCAGGAGGCGTGTCACTCTGCCTATGGGCCAGAGGGCACGTGGAAGGCGTGAATCCATGATCATTACGACAGAGTTCAGTGTGAGATCTGGGTTCTCCTTCTGCCATTTGTGTCTTCTTTGGAGGGATGGTAGATAGTCCTTTATGAAGTGCCGCCAGAAGTGATCTGCCAATATTTGTGCATGTCGCCATCGTCGTCGACCTAGGAGGTCAGAATCAGAATAGGATACTAAGGGAAGTGACGAATCATGTCGGCCCATAATGAGAAGGTTTGGGGTTATGGGATCAATATCCGCAATGTCTGAGGATACATAGCCTAGGGGTTTTGAGTTAAGAATGCCTTCAATCTCAATTAGGACCGTTCTTAAGACCTCTTCAGTGACCATTTGTGCACCAATGGTTCTCTTCAGAGCATTCTTCACAGAACGTATCTCCCTCTCCCAGGCTCCACCGAAATGGGGTGCATGCGGGGGATTGAATTTGAAATGGATTCTTTTAGTCATCAGGACCGGCTGTAGAGTCGGAGCAAGGTTGTCAAAAGCAGCCCGTAGTTCCTTATCTCCTCCTTTGAAGTTAGTTCCTTGATCACATATAATTTCCAGGGGTGTTCCTCGTCGAGAAATGAATCGTTGGAGGGCCATGAGGAAGGAGTCGGTATCCATGCTGTTTAGGAGGTCAAGATGTATACACTGAGTCGTGAGACATTTGAATATTATTCCCCACCTTTTCTCCGATCTGCGGCCGGTCTTGACCATGTATGGTCCAAAGCAGTCTATTCCTGTGGAGTAGAAAGGTGGTTTGAATAACCTAAGACGAGCAGCAGGCAAGTCTGACATTTTTGGAATGATGGGCTGTGCTCTCCATTTCTGACATGCAACGCAGCTATACTGATGCCTGCGTACGGCTTCCCTTCCTCTGAGAATCCAAAATTTCCGACGTAGTTCAGCAAAAAGTCTTTCTGAACCAGCATGATGCAGTTTGTCATCATAATCTTGTATGATCAGTTTGGTCACTGGATGAGCAGGATCAAGTACTATTGGGTGAATGACATTCAATTCCAAGTCTGGGCTTTGCCGTAGTCGGCCTCCTACATGGATAAGTCCAGAATTCCTGCACAACACTGGTGACAAACACAATAGACGGCTGTCGGATGAGAGGGGTTTGTCTGACTGTAAACGGGCTAAATCTTCACCGAAACTGTCCAGTTGCGCCTGACGAAGGATTTCTTGTTCTGCTGTTAGATAATCAGCTGCAGAAGGAATGTTACCCTTTTGGTTGGAGAGTGAACGAGCCGTGAAATCCAATAGCTCTTGATAGATTCTGAAGCTGGGTGTGTATGTATGGGAGGGTATACTGACAATACCAAAAAAGTAGGATTTCTTTAACTCAGTCTGATCATCATCAGGATGGAGATCTGTAACTGTGGGCCAGTTATTCGGAAGTTCATGCAGAAACGAGGGACCCTCGGTCCACCTGTTTGGGCTAAGGAACTCTTTCAGGGATTTACCTCTCGTAACATCATCAGCAGGATTTGTGGCTGAATTGATGTATCTCCAGTCTTGACTGTTTGTGAGGTTTTGAATTTCTGAGACTCTGGCTCCTACGAATACCTTGAAATGGCAGGAATCTGACTGAAGCCAGTGAAGTACAGTTGTTGAGTCAGTCCAAAGGGTGGTAGTTCTGACTGGTAAGGTGAGTTCTGTTTGTATGAGCTCACAGAGGCGTGCGCCTAGTAGGGCTGCGCATAGCTCCAGTCTGGGTATTGTTAAATTCCGTTTAGGAGCAACACGTGAGCGAGCTAACAAGAAACTCAGTTCCACATGACCTTCAAGATCATCTGATCTCAAATATGCGACAGCACCATATGCTCGCTCCGAAGCGTCACAGAAGATATGAATGTCTCGAACTGTGGTAGAAAAAAAAAAAAAAAAAAAAAGGGTGTGGGGCTCAGAGGAAAAGTTTCTTTCTAGGAGGACACTTTTTCAAGATGGCTGCTAGGGTGCAGACACACAGCTTGGCAGGTCCTGTGCTTTTGCCAAAAAACCCACCTAAAAAAACCATCTAAAAACCCCTGGATCTTGACATCAACTTGTCTTTTTGTTTTATACATTTTTATATTCTGTGGAGTTCGACATGTCCAAGAAAGCTGGATAATTATACCACTTTCCCAGCCAAATGGAGTCAACATCTTTTGTTCACAAGATTCTTGGATTTTGGTCATGCTAGACCACCCCCAGGTGATATAGAACTAAATCCTGGACCTAATTTAAACATCAGTGATTTGGACTGGCTAGAACTAATTAACCTAGTTAGCCTATGGGCACAGCTATCTCTGCATTGCTTTCCACCTCAACTAACTGTGCTACAACCACCGTCCCAGTTAGTAAGGCTACATCTTCAGCTAATAGTGTTTACGCCCCTGTTGTCCGGGCCTCCACTTCTGCTGTTTGGGTTACCACCTCAGTTGCCTGGGTTTCTGCCTCAGCTGCCTGGGCCTCCATTTCAGCTGCCTGGGCTTCCACCTCAGCTGCCTGGGCCTCCACCTCAGCTGCCTGGGCCTCCACCTCAGCTGCCTGGGCCTCCACCTCGGCTGCCTGGGTTTCAATCTTGGCTGCCTGGGCCTTCATTTCAGCTAGCTGGGCTTCCACCTCAACTGCTCAGTCCTCCACCTCGGCTGCCTGGGTCTCCACCTCTGCTGCCTGGTTTTCAATCTTGGCTACCTGGGCCTACACCTCAGCTGCCTGGGCTTCCACCCCAGCTGCTCGGACCTCCACCTCGGCTGCCTGGGCCTCCACCTCGGCGGCCTTGGCCACCAACGCGGCTGCCTGGGCCTCCACCTCGGCTGCCTGGGCCTCCACCTGCTGTACCCAAACTACAGTCTCCGGACAACAGATGGAAATTAGCCCTTGGCTATAATCTGGCCACCGTGGATCCAGCTGATATCCCCGAGGTGATGGAGGTGATGAGATGGATCCAGGAGAGGGGATTTGTGCTGTCAGGGGGCCTGCATGGTGGCACTGTGGTCGCCAGTTACCCTTTTGATGACTCAGCCTCCCACGAGCAAGAAGGTCACGACAGCCCGTCGGCGGACGATGGTCTGCTTCGCCACCTGGCCCTGGTACATTCCCAGAACCACCCTGTAATGAAGACCGCTTTTTGTCTACATGAGGTGCAGGAACAGTCTGTGGAGCAAGAGACACCATACTTCTTACTCCTCTCAAAGGGAACAAGGTGGGATTTTACATCTTTTAGAAGTTTCTCAAATGTGATCATCAGCAGAGATCTCATTTCAACTGATTTAACTGATTTATTCATTCCATATTACTGGTTTATTTCCCAATCCTCTCACCCCCCAAAGAGATCGGGCACTAAGAGAAATCAGTCTGTAATCCTACAGAAAAAATCTGTGAAAAGAAAATGTTTTATTGTTCTTCTGCTTCTTTTATCTGGAAATGTGCAACCTAATCCCGGTCCAGATTGCAAATGCTTAAGTACTCCTTGTGATTTCAAAACTCGAACAGGTCTTGGTATCACTCATTTAAATGTCAGAAGTCTTCTTCCCAAACTTGATTTTGTGAAAATTTGGATGAAAGAGTTAGATACTGATATTCTTATATTATCAGAAACCTGGCTTACTAAATCAATTACTGACAAAGACGTTGCAATAACGGGCTATAATCTTTTCCGTTGCGACCGCCCCAGAAAGGGTGGCGGTGTTGCAATTTATGTAAAAAGCAAATTCCATGTTACTGTCGATTCATCGGTATCTGTTTGTAAACAGTTTGAACTTCTTGCCCTCAAGCTCCAACTTTTCAAGGGCTATTTTATTACCATTGTGGGCTGTTATAGACCCCCCTCAGCTAGTAGTGAGGCTTTAGTTTCACTTAGTGAAAAACTATCTACTTTAGATTTTAATGAAATTGTGCTGGCCGGAGATTTCAACTGGGACTGGTTGTCCTCTGCCTCAGACAGTTTTAAATCCATGTGTGATTCATATAATCTCACACAACTAATTTACAGCACAACTCGTCCAAATCTTAAATGCCCAGAAAAGTCATCACTTATTGATTTATTTTTAACTAATATGCCGTATAAATATTCTCACACTGGGGTTTTCGCAAATGATATCAGTGACCACTGTGTGGTAGCTGTAGTCAGACAATCGAAGCTCCCAAAATCAAGGCCACAGATAGCTTTTAAACGAGATTTTAAGCATTTCTGTGAGCAAGCTTTCTTTCATGATTTATGGGACTATAACTGGAGTAGAATCTACCTGATAACTGATCTTGAGCTGGCATGGAATTATTTTTATGATACTTTTATCAAAATTATAAATAAACATGCCCCTTTCCGCAAATTTAGAGTAAAATGCAGAAACAACCCTTGGTTTTCTCCTCAGCTCTCCAGTCTACTCAAAAAAAGGGATGCTGCCTGGGCTAAGGCCAGAAAAACTAAATCCGAAGCGGATTGGCTGATTTTTAGACAGCTCAGAAACCGTTCAACTTCCTTAATTAAAAAGGCCAAATCAGAATTCTATCTTTCAAATACTACTAAACATTTGAACGATCCTAAAAAATTCTGGAAAATAATAAAATCTTCTTATGGGGACATAACTACAAATGAGATGCCAACTTTTGTTGTAAAAGACTCCTGCACTTTAACAGAGAAATGTGACATTCTAAACTGCTTTAATGAGCATTTTGTTTCTTCAGGATCTCTATTTGAATCTTTATATCCAGATTTAAAACAGCTTAATCAACAAGAGGCTCTCTCTGCAACCGCTCAAACTGAATCTGTGGTCCAACCCTTCAGTTTTTCTCCGCTAAATGTTTTTGAGGTCCACAGGGCTTTAAATCTGTTGGATCTAAATAAATCTGCAGGACCAGATCAACTTGATCCCTATTTTCTTAAGTTGGCTGCAGATTTTATAGCAGAACCAATAACTTACATTTTTAATCTTAGCCTCTCGAACAGTGAGATCCCTGTAATATGGAAATCTGCCTATGTTCTCCCTTTGCTGAAAGGAGGTGATCCTTCAGATGTTAATAATTACAGGCCCATATCTAAATTGTGTGTTCTAGCAAAAGTTCTAGAAAAGTTCATTAGTGAACAACTGAAAGACTTTTTGGACAAAAATTCAGTTCTTTCCCAACATCAGTCAGGATTCAGAAAACAACACAGCACAATAACTGCTGCTATTAAAGTGGTTAATGACATTGTTGATTCGATGGACTGCAAAAAATACTGTGCTGCTCTTTTTCTTGACTTGTCAAAGGCTTTTGATACAGTTGACCATGCTATTTTATTAAATAGACTAAACAATATTGGTCTATCTGTAAATGCTGTAAGTTGGTTTTCAAATTACTTGTCAGCAAGAAAACAGTGTGTCCATGCTGCTGGGTCTTCTTCCTCTTTTCTCCCAGTATCCAAAGGAGTTCCGCAGGGCTCCATATTAGGGCCATTGCTATTTTCTCTTTACATAAACAACCTTTGTGATAATTTGTCAAATGCAGCATTTCATCTTTATGCAGATGATACAATTATTTATTGTTCATCCCCTTCAATAGCACAAACCCTGCAATTTCTGCAGTCTGCCTTTGATGTCGTTCAGTCCCATTTAACTCAACTTAAGTTGGTGTTAAATCCAGAGAAATCCAAGCTCATGTTATTCTCAAATGGCAAAGAGTTGTTAGCTACATCTCCTAAGATTAAAACAATTCAAGGATCTGAAATTGAAATGGTCACATCTTACAAGTATCTAGGGATCATTATAGATCAGAATTTGTCATTTAAGACTCACATTCAAAGGCTTGTGTCGAAGTTAAAACTAAAACTAGGTTACTTTTTTAGAAACCAATCCTGTTTCTCCCTCCAAGTGAGAAAACATTTGATTCGTGCAACCTTTTTGCCTTTATTGGATTATGGTGACCTGCTTTTTATGAATGCACCTGCCCACTGCCTAAAGAGGTTGGATACTGTGTACCATTGTGCTTTACGTTTTATTACTGGCTATGGAAATTATGTACATCATTGTTCTTTGTATGCTGCTGCTAAATGTCCATCTTTGCATATTCGCAGACTCTCCCATTGGTTGATCTTTATCTATAAATCTCTCCTTGGGCTGGTTCCATCTTATTTATGTGTTTATATGTGTAAAAACCACAACCAATACAACCTTCGTTTGAACAAAATCATACAATTGATTGTCCCAAAAATCAGAACAGAATTGGGGAAAAGGGCTTTTAAATACGCTGCCCCTGCTTCCTGGAATAATCTGCAGAAGGAACTGAAATTATCAGAATTGGTTACCTTGGGAGAGTTTAAGTCTGTCTTAAAGGAACGAGAGAACAGCTCTTTTACTCAGTGTGATTGTTTTTAATGTACTCTTAATTTGATCTGTTATTGTATATTTTACACATGTTTGTAGGGGATATTGTATTTGTTTTAACTGTTATATACCTATGTGGTATGTGACTTTTGTTGCCATGATGCCAGGTCTCTCTTGGAAATGAGATTTTTAATCTCAATGAGATTTTTTACCTGGATAAATAAAGGATTAATAAATAAAAAAATAAATTTGATGTCGCCACTTATTGCCACTGAATGTTGCCTAAAACGCAACAAAACACCGAGAAGTGTTGGCCCAAGGATTGGTCCTGGCAATAGGTACTTATTGAGACACTGACCTTGAAATGTGAAAGAGCAGTCAAAGACTATGCGATCTTTATTGTTGTGACTTGTCATATGATGAGGAATATACCAGGCTTCTTTGCTATTGTGCATCTCCTCCGGGCTAAGTTTAACTACATAGCCTGCTTGCTCCAATTTCAAAATCTGATCCTTGTAAGACATGGCTTTGTCAGGATCTTTAGCTAACCGAGCCTCAGTGTTGCGGAGTCTAGACATGACTACAGTTGGAGGGACATTCAAAGGAGGAAAGTTTGCCATCCGAAGAAGAGGAGTGGCGTAGCGATTAACACCATTGATCTCAACCCTTTTTGTGGCCTGTTCAAGGAGTTCCAGTGCCAGTTGATCTTGCTTTGATCGGATCACAGATTTCTCACTGTATTCAGGTAAAGTGTCTAGTTGCCATAGCTTCTCAACATGATAACGCAGTACGTCTGCAGATGAACTGAGAGATGTGAACAAACACTGCACATGCTCTGTACTGCTCTGGGGCTGAAAATCTGTGATCGGACCTTGAAGTGTCCATCCTAATTGGGTTTTAACTCCTGCAGGAGACCCATATGGTCCCTGTCTCAATGGAGCAGTAGGCGTGATGAGGTGAGTATGATCTGAGCCTATGAGCAGGAGTGGCGCTGCTTTATTAATAATGGGTAATGGGATACCTTGAAGATGCTTGTATCTCCGTTGGAGAGATGATACAGGGTAGGTGTGGTCTGAAAGTGCTAGGTGACTTGCAGTGAAGGCATTATTAATTGTGTAGGTTTTCTCTGGGTGTGCGATGGGTGAGATTTTGAAACTTACGGAAGAACCTTGAATAGTTTCAACTTCTTGACAGACAGTTCTAAGTGATAATCTCTCTGCTTCCCCAGTTAGGTTGAGATGCTGCGCCGCTGATGGTAGAAGAATGGTACGCTGGGAGCCATCATCAAGTACTGCATATGTTTCAAGAGTTCTTTTGCCATTTCGCAGGAGCACTTTCACAACCTTTAAAAGGACACTAGGACAATCACTAGGTCTATCAAAGTACAGTGTCCTCACTACAGGATTAGATTCAGTTGTAGATCTCTTATTTACATCACATAGGATCTGTAGATGTCGTCCCATACAGGTGGCACATGCTTTCCTCAGGTCACACTTTGCGGCCTGATGAGTCCTAGCACAACGCCAACACTGTTTGTTTGCTTTTATCCAGTTTATTTTCTCATCCTTTGTCTTCTGAATGAACTCGGGACACTTACTAATGTGGTGTTCAGGTGAGCGGCAATATGCACATGTTGCCTTAGTTGTTATGATCGGTTGTGCTGCCTGTACAGGATCATCAGATGTATTTGCCCCATGTAATATTGTTGTAAGTGGAGAGGTGTACTTACGGGCAGGTTGTGGCTGGTTGAAGGATGAAACAGGACTGGCCTTTCTGGGTTGACACTTGCATTCCATTTGCAACCAGGATGAGAACAAAGGCAAGGTATACGTTATTTCTCCCTGTTCCCTGTAAACGTGCCGTTTGAAGCGACTGAAATGCTCTGCAGGCAACTTCGCTAACAAGCGATCAACATGGGAGCCACAATCTAGTTCTGCACGTCCTTGTTCTCCCATAGTGCTAAGCAACCCAACTAAAGCCTGTACACGAAGAGCAAAATTATCAAGACTCTGACCATCACCTGCTCTGATAGGAGGCAGTTCCAGTATATTCTTTAGCTCTTTCAATGCCAGCTGTCTTGGTTGCCCATAACGCTCATCAAGGGCTTTGATGGCTTGAGTGTATGGGTCAGGAGCGTAGGAAAAGGCAAGAGCTAATCGTTTAGCTTGGTCTACTTTGAGGTGATCAAGAAGGACATGATATTTGAACTGCTCTGTCTCATGAGGATCAAGAAGGTTTGTAAGGGCCATCCGTAACATCCTGTATTGCATTTCGTCTTCTCTACTAAGGTCTGGAAACGAAGGACCTTCAAGCTTATATACATGTGTTCTCGTGCTAGAGGAGTGACCCGAGCTAGCAGTAACAGGTATCAAAGGTTTCTGTTCATGTGAGGCATTGGATGTAGCTGGTTGCTGCTCTAGAGGAGGGCAATACTTGTGGTCAGATATGCAAATGAGAGGTTGAACAGGGTCTTCAGCTAAAGGAACAGCAGGTTGAACACATGAGACCTGGTGGGGATCCTGCCGTGATAAGGCCAGGAAATCAAAGGGAGTCTCATCTTCTGTAGCAAGGACTGGTCTAGGTAAACCAGTTGAAGGGACTGCAGCATCTAATATTGTTGAATTAGGTAAAGGAGGGCTGGCAGCTGTAACTAAGCCAGACTGACGGCTAATCTGTGGGGGCTGGAAGGCTCGTAAACTGCATACAGAAGATCTGATTCCATCAGATGAGACAGTGCGAATTGAAGATCTGGAGCTACGAGAATGGGAAGGAGATGATTGAATCATAAATTGCCTGATCTCCCTCATCGTCGTCAGGAGTTCCCTCATGACCTCATCTTGGTTGGTAGATAAAGGAGCAGGGCGGGTCTCTGGTTGACTTTCTGACTCTCCGACAGGATCCTGCAGCCCATGTGTGTCTTTGTCACTATGCTGGCATTCGGTTTGACTCTCTGTCTCACATGTAGCTCTTCTACTTCCATGATACTGAACGTCATACTGCTGCAGGTGGGCAGGAGGTCGACTATCACGACTGGATCTTCTCAAACCTTCAGTCAATGGCTGCTTTGAATCCATGACGCTAACACTGCTCCGGCTCGGAGGACCATGTTATGAAGGAAAGGAAGGCTCAGGGTTGAGTAATCAGCATCATGGGCTCATCCGATTAGGATAAGAATAAGCAGTCATCTAATCATTCACAGGGTTCTCCTTTTATTCTCAAATCAATAAAGCAAAGAAGGAAGGAAAGAAAGACACACATGGACTGCCAATGCTGAAAGAAAACAGAGAAGTTACTCATTACCTTAAACAATACATAAAATAAGAAAAACCAGAACAGAACCTCACCTCTGCTGCCGCCCCGTGTGGGAGTGAAGAAGGAGTGAGCCTAAAGTGAATGCAGTCCTTATATAATGTGTGACAGGTGAGTGCAATTAAGGACAAGCACCACACCCAATCAAAGGTGAGAGAACTAAACAAGGTGCATCTGGTGAAGTGAGTGGGTGTGCTGGGATGTGCTAAAAGGTGGGTCTCTACAACAGTGATCAAAGGTACTTATGTTCACAGCGTGTAATAATACTGACAGTCCAGGGCATTGTGGTCTGTTGAGCTAGGGCTAGGGTTAGGCTTAGCAATTCAGACATATGTAATCAATATTAAACGTCTCTGACGTGGGCCACTGTCCGCAGTGTTGGGAAATCCATACCAGGCTGGGACGAGTCAAGGTAGGTGAGCATCCACGAGAAGACACAGCAGATGCATCCTACTAATACTGACAGGACCAGGAGACTCCAGAAACCGAGCATCTTCTCTTCAGTGCCATCCTCTCCTGTCACCCTCTCTGCCCGCAGCTCTTTGAGTATGGGGTAGATCAGGGCGCAGAGAAACCCTTATTACTAATTTTTATTATAATTCAATTTTCATGAAATATTCATATTCAGTATTGGTCCTTATATTAATAACCACGTATCCACCCAGGCTCATGGTGGGGCAGGGCTCTGTCCTGGGATGCTTGAGTGCAAGGTAATGTACACCCTGACCAGGTATCCAGTCTGTCAGAATTGTTTTCAATATTTGGTTCAAAAACATGAGTGACAACAAAAATCCAACTAGGATTCTTGCATATGATGAATGAAGTCTGTCTTTGACTGTATTGTCCAGCTGATCCATCAAACCCCCAGCAGGTGAACCTTATTCATGACATAACACGGCAACAATGTAAAAAATGAAACAGCAACAGTCTAAATGTAAAGTGCATTCTAAACTCCTCTTCAATAAATCATATGCAAAGAGTCATTCAGGACTGTAAAACGTGAACTACAGAACCCAGAGTCTTCATCATTAAATCTCTGGTTGCTTCATTTTTCTATCCTATATCAGATACTTTAAGGTTAGGTTAGGTAAACTTGCATTCTCATGGTGAGGCAAAGTGCTTTATGTGTGCGTGTGCGTGTCATGAACGGCTATAAAAGGCCTATAATTAAAGAACAAAGCGGGGTTTGAGTTCGAGTTGCGGCAGACTGTCACTACTTGTAAATGGAACGCAGCCTTCCTACGGCGGACAGCTAATAACAGGAATCGGACGCGGTCCACCCAAGTGCACAGCAACCACCATAGCAACCGCCTAGCATGACCTTAAAAACATATTCTGTCTTCATAACTATCAAAAACGTGAAATGATTTGCAAAGTGTTTAAGTGTTACAGCTGCAGAGAGCTATGGCGGTATCTTTGGAAGCTGTTTCCATAGCTAATAATATACGATGTAACCATGGAGACAGTCAGTCACGTGAGCTAGCGGTGCATGTTTACTACAGTGAATAAGGTGATTGCGTGCACAGCGTCCACACGCTGCAGAGGGTAAAGACATTACTTCAATATTGTTTTATATTGATATATATTTGCCTTCTGTTGACCATCACCTCAGGTTCACCATTACAGTTTCAGCATACAGATGCACACTGTCTAAATATCAACACATTCAAAACTCATGTCTCAGAAATAAGCACAGCTGTTCATGTTTGTCATTAGAGTTTTATTTGTAAGAAAATTATGAACTTCATATTGTGCATCAAATAAAAGAACATTTCACAACTCTGAGTCAACAGAAACAGGTAACAGAAATGTCTCTAATGTAGACATGTACAGTGTAGTGTAAGCATTAAAAGATCATAAAGGAAACACTAACATTTATGTGAAACTAATTGTAATAAAAAAATGAACAGGTGGTTTATAGATGTAAAAGAAAGAATCTGAAAACAACACTTTTTTGGTCTAAGTGATCAAAGTAGAAAACAGAACTGATGTTCAAAAACAAACCGTAGCTGCACTAATATTACACATCTCCATTGTTGTGGTGAACAGACATGTTGCTTTTAAAACCACATGCAGTGTGTGACCGTGACTGTTCACTGAGACCATGAACGCCACTTCGCTGAAGCCTTCACCTTCTTCTTCTTCTTCTAAATTGGAAGCAGAAGGAGCACGAGCTGCTTTGATCTACTGAAAGGAAAAAGCAGAACATCTGAGCTGAAACCAGTCAGCTGAAATCATTAAGACAGGAACAATCATTCAATGCAGTGTCTCAGGTGGCTTAGCCTGTTACAACTGTTGATACAAGCTAAATACGGTTAACACACAGTGTCAGGGAGCTCCAGTGTGGGAACTAGTGGCTTTAGGTTTGTAGTCATTTAACTTTCATCCATTCATTCATTTAATTCAGGAGGAAGAAATGTCAGGTTGATGCAGGCTGGCTACATGCATTTGGTCCCATGCTGTCTTTAACTAAATGACTTGGTTCATTTTATGGCTGGGCTGTATGTGGGGTTATATCATGTTATTTGGGCAGGAGTACCTGTCCTCTGTTAGACTTAGAAAGTTTCTCCATAAGTAGAGTTTCTAACTCTTCTAGCACATCTGTGGCTGACAGCTTTTTGGTGGCTCTTTTTACCCCACACTGGTTGTGAGTGTGTAAATAGCCCCACTAGTTCTTTTGGGTTGCAGTTAACTTGGGAGGAAGAGGTAGGTCTGCCATGACTAGATGAATAACAATGATCTGGGATACATAAATTTCATAATGCATGCATATATCTCTATAAACCTGGCCTGAGGGCTGCCATTTTTTACATTCACTTATTTCTTTGTTGAATCTAAATAATGAATGTGTTACAGTTAAACTGACACTGATCAGTGTAAATGGCTCATTGGGACACAGAAACCTTTAAATTAAACCCTATCACCTGATATCGAGTGTCAAACAATATCAAAGCTGTAAAAGCTGTTTACAGTCAGAATTTATAAAACTATGATTGTAAATGAATTCAAACAAGTGAGCTTTTCTCTTTGTGCTGAATATCAACACTGTGATTTCTTAGACTGTAAGCTTTACTTTAGCACAACCAGTTGTAGAAGCTGCCACTCCAAATGTCTTTTGATAACAAGAAAAAAATACCTTTTAAGTCCACGGCCTGAAGTTCTTCTCTGACATCTTCTGCCATCGGCTTTGTCTGCTGGTTTGAAGACAATAAACCACAAAAAGATGATTTAGTCACTTTGTCTGCGTCATGCAGCTCGAATGTGTCGTGTAACGATGTTGAATAGCCGTCGTTATCCCTCTGCTGTGTCAGTAGGATTGTACTGTGCAGCATCTCATTGATATGTGAGGAATGCTAATGTAACACGATAACAGACGTCTGGTCTTACATCATTAAAACATAAAGGACAGGAGATATTTAGATATTTTTATATTTATATTACATTTTATAGCTGACGGATATTACTAAATAGATAGAATTTACTAAATAGCTGGATGAACATGAAAAATATGTCTATAATAACAAATGACCATGAGAGCCAGTAGAATTAATTCAACTGGACACTCAAAAGACGTCCTTAAATGCTCTTTAAGTGGCAGAACAAACGAACAAACAGTTAATTGCTTACTTGAGATGAAATCTGCTCAGCTACTTTGAAAACAGCTTCTAAGTGGTTCCTCCTTTAACAGGATGACTGCTCAGGGGTAAGGCCATCATGCAGTCCAGCAACCTTTATGGTTCTGCTTTGATTCACCAGGAACTATTAGGGAAACCTTCCAGCGCCTCCTGTGAAAGACACAGGCATAAACACACAAACATTTATTAACATGTTCCACAGTCTTCCAGTTTGATTTTCTCATCCTGTGGACAACAACGTACATGGATGCAGGTTTATTGTTAACTTTTGTAAGGTTTATTTAGTGAACATATCCAGCTGCAGCTCCACTGTGATCCTGAACTGGATAAGCACTTAAGAAAATGTGTCAATAAATGGACATACATCAACTTACTATATTTATCCAAACAGACGGGACCAATAATGCTTCACTGAGTTAGAGACTTTAACAGTCTCTTCTATGTAAGAATGTCTCGTGCTGATATACCTGCAAACTTGACAACAAAGGTTTTTCAGACTGCATGTAGCTGTCCTCTATGTCAGCTCACACATTTACATTCATGTCACACTTATTTCTGCTTTCCCATTTTATAATTCTTACTTACATTTTGATTAGATACCTTGAGTTTGTAAATGATCAGATTACATAATTGGAATACAATGTATCCAATTCAGGGTTGCGGGAGGATGAAGCCTATCCCAGCTGATACAGGACAAAGACAGGCTGCCAGTTTATTGCAGGGCTAACACAATATGTGTAACAGAAAATCCACTTAAATGTTTGATATTTCTTATAATAATCATAATTATGACTATTATTTAAAGGTTTCTTTATAAATACATTTTGATTTTTTATAACCTCTAAAATATAAACCTGAGCTGTTTCAGATTCTGACCTCTGACCTCAGTGACCTGGCTGTGTCCTCACTGCAGCTCCCTCTTGGAAGTACGTCTGCTTCTTGTCTACCCCCAGTGTTGACCGCCTGCCCTTGATATCACGTACTGTACCTGAGGAACAAAAAAGGACAAACACTTGCCTTCATTTAAGAAGTACATTCATACAGAGGTAATCTATGGAAACACACTAGTTCAACCTTTGGGAGGAATCAGTTCCTGTGAAACATTTCTGTAAATGAACATCATGTGGAGAATGAATGAAATGAGTTCTTCAGGTGACTCAGCAGTCCCACACTGACAAATGAAATCTAGTTAAACTATTAAGCATATTTGCTCTTCTGAAATCTGTGTTAAACAACAACAAACATAAATTAGTAACAAAAATACAGCTGAGTAGAGGCTTTACAAGCCACCAGCAGCCACAATGCTAAATTTTAATCTTCAAATGTTTCTGAGCCGTCTTCAACCTGCTTTTAACACATTAAAGTCCCACAGTCAATGCAGCCTGACTCAATCCTAGATGTTCAGCACACAGAGACACAGAGGTGCCGTTTAAACTTTAGTGTTAACCTGAGTCACTGATCATTTGCGGTATTACAGAGTCTGGCAGTCTTTGCATGATGTCCACGTCACTGTACGTTTCTAGCTGACTCTCAGGTGTGACAGGTGTGCCAGCAGGAAAGAGTAATAATAACCTGCATCCTGAGGTTTGTCATGCAGGATTAAAGGAGCCAGGCTTTGTTCACACAGCTAGGATTGTATTTTACACTGACCCTGGGTCAGTATAAGTATCATACAGTTTAAACGAAGCACTGAAACTTGCACATATTTATTACAGATGCACTGAAGCTAATCGAGATATTTGCTGTCAGTCTGTGGCTGCGATTAAACACTTTACTGGAAACTTTATTAACTAGTACCTTCATCAGTCATGACAGAAGCTAATATTTCTGTGCTAACATCGTTTAACCAGTAACAGCTTTCCTCCAATATAAGCTAACGTTTACACCGTAACTTTAAGCTAGCACCACAAAGACGGTAAAACACGTAAAAATATCTACAAATGCATCTTAAAGCTGTTATATTAGCACTCGGTGTATTACTAAGATAACCACATTAACATTACTGACACTCGCTGACTTTTAATAGTCATTCTATAAATGCTGTCCGTTTAAATGGTCTTACCTGTACACACTGCATATCCACCGGATTCCAGCCAGAGTGGATTCTGGAGTCTTCCCACGCTCCTGTTAGTGATCCTCCATCTGGATGGATGAGAACAACCTTCTGAACAATCTAGCAGGAGATGGCCCATATCTATGGGACTGATTTGTGCTAATAACGCCCATTGTATGGACTGATAACAGCCGAAGCGGGTGAATAAAGTCACCCAGTAGCTAGCTGTGCCATTACCCAGCATACATCACTCCCTCCATAAATGCAATAAACGATAGAAAAGTATCGTTCTACCTGTTTTTCAGGTAGTTGTTTACATTATATAATTTATTGTGTTCCGTATACGTCACTACAATGTGATTTGGAAAATGTCTAAATATACCGACAACAGGCACTTCCGCAGCAATCTCTTCAATCGGAGGAGCCTTCACGTCAATTCCCGACGCGAGGGGGGTACCCTGCGCGTCCATAAGCGAAGCAGAGGGAGCCTGACCATGCGTCACACGTTTGACGAGTTGGGAGTGAGAACGTGTTGAATTAATAGTGAATTTAGACAAAATTAAACATCTGCTACTCTAACAGCCATCTTTCTATACACACACATCCCTCTTTACAATTTAGTCACAACAAAAAGTTACTTTGACGAGGTTTAAGCATTAAAAGCTCGCTGGTCAGTCATCTCCATGTGTTCTGTCCTTGGTCTTTCTCCCATTGCTCATCTTCTTAGCTTGGCCTGGATTTACTGAAGGGCTCCTAAATGTGGATTCCATTTATGTAAAATCATACTAACTCTTCACCACAATTACATATTTTAACTGTAGGCAACACTAACTAACTGTCAGAGAGCCTGACAGATGCTTACGGCACATCAGTTGACCAATCTAGTATTTGCCAAAGCTTCACAATGACATGTTTTTGTTCTTTTTGGTTTGTTTGTATAAAAGTCAACCCGACACACTGTTATGTTGATCACTCTGGACGAGTGTTTGTTTAAGCACCACACATATGGCTTTCATGGTTTGCCAACCTGTTCACCAACTCTCCGGTTGGTCTTCTGCACATGCTCCTGCTCACTCTGGTCTCCGGCTTGACTATATAAAAAGGAAAACCTCGTTAGGAAGATCATCACCACCTGTCCCTGCAGCCTCCCTGGCACCGCCCCCTTGAGCTCACTGCATCACTCCTCCCCTGCGGCTGAGCCAGGGACCACACCTCCACCACAGTTTGGATTTCTAAATAATATTTATTGGGTGTTTATAATTCATGTAACCATTATCAGTTACAATTACCATCAATCTGCATTTTGTTATTATTCAATTCAGAACTGCCCAGACCAGACACAGTGACATTCCACCAGAATCCCTTTGATCTCTGATCTTCTTTATGACATCAGCACACTAAAACCCTTAAAGAGGGGAAAGGTTCTCATTCTTGTCAGTCTTTCAAAGATAGTGGAAGAATTCACTAGGCAGTTAAACTACTCGAAACTTCAGTTTCTGACACAGTTGACCGTATTTTTAAAAAATCTTTTAGTTAGTACAGAGATTTAACATCAACTTCAATTTGAAATATGAGTCTGTCAAATCCTGTTGTGTGCAACCTGAGAGCAGAGAACGAAAAACTTAACCAGCAAATCAAAGAGCTGAAAAATGAGAATAAAACTCTCAAACAACAAAGCTCTACCATACGTGACCTTAAAGTCGAGAACGCCGACCTTAAGGAGCAAAAAAGAGAGCTCATAAATGAGAACAAAATTCTCCAAAAAAACATTGAAGTTCTCTTCAAACGAAGTGGGTTCTCTAAAAACAAGAGGAAAAGAGACCTGCAACTAGAGAATGAAAAAATTCACTTCAAAATTCAAGACCTGGAATATTGGAACCAAATTCTAAAGGATTTAAACAGCTCCAAAACCAAAGAGATCCAGCAACAGAAAGAGGTGATGCAGGAAATGGAGGCAGAAATCAGAGAGTTGCAAAGCAGCAAGACAGGCTTGGTTATAAAAGTGGGAGACATGGAAAAGGACAACCAGTCTTTAAGAAAGGAAAATGATGTGACGATAAAACGCATGTGTGAGCTGAAAAGGGACTTTGAAAAGGAAAAAGATGACATGCAACAGGAAATACAGGCTTGTAAAAATAAACTCCATCAGGCAAACACAGCCTTTAAAGAGTTACAAGAGAGTGAAGAAAGAAAAAGGATCATGAATGAGGACAACAAAACAACGGACAGTGAACAGCTCAGACAGACCCTGGAACTCCAATGCGTTGCACGTGAAATTGACATATCGAGGCATAACGAACTTCTTGAACAGGACCTCCAGGAGCTTTCCAAAAGGAGTGGTGATTCTCAAAAAGAACTGAAACCACACGATGAGGGTGTGAAAGGAGAATCACGGATCTTCAAAGCCACTGAGAAAGACTCCGAACATGATTTTAACGTGACCAACAGAGAAAAGGAGTTGTTGTGCCATGAATTTGAGGCACTGAAAAGAGAGCTTGAAGAGGTCAAGAAAAATCTGTGTGATGTACAGGAAGCCTTGAAAACAGAAGACATGGCGTTGCAAACCCAAGCTCAGACTCCCAAAGTTTCACAGGAAGAACATAACAATCTGATAAACAACTACGATGTCCAAGTTGACATACTCAAACAAGAAAATAAGGCCTTAGAAAATAAGGTTAGTGACCTTACCAAAAAGATGTGGAATGGACGGGAAGCGATGAGACAAATGGAAAAGAACTTTCAAGAACAAAGGAAGCTACTCGAAAATCTCCGAGGAGAATTCGAGGAAATTTAGCACAACTACGACTTTGGCCCTCCCTATTAAACCTGGTTAACGCAGGTTCAATTCATTTGATTTAATTGGCCCAAAATGAGTGACTGCACCCAGACACTCAGTAGCAAAAAAATTACAGAGATTCAAGAGAGAAAACTGTTTCTGCATAGACTCCTATAGTACTGCAAGTCGTGTCATCACTTGGTGTCCTGCATAGAGTGCAGGTTTAAGGTATTTACCTATCTTTCAGAATTAGAAGCTATGCTGCGTCAGGGGTTATAACAGCTGTGCCCCCCCCCAACCGGTCGAGGCAGATGGCCGCCCCTCACTGAGCCTGGTTCTGCCGAAAGTTTCTTCCTGTTAAAAGGGAGTTTTTCTTTCCCACCGTCACCAAGTCTAAGGAGCTTGGAGAAAAGCGCCTGGACTTCTTTAACTTAAAGAAGTCCAGGCGCTTTTCTTTCCAAGCTCCTTAGACTACTATGGCCTTGATGACTGATAACCTTCACAGACACTGTCATCAAGGGTTTGCTCACAGGGGATCATCTGATTGTTGGGGGGTTTTCTCTCTTATATTGTATGGTCTTTACCTTACAATATAAACAGCCGAGAAGCGGCTATTTTTGCGATCCGGTGCTTTAGAAATACATCTTAGCTGAACTGAACTCCATAACATCTGGACTGAAATGCCTACACACAACGGTAGGCATTTCAATCAAGAGCTCTGTCCAAAACGTTCAATGACAAGCATCAGCACCAGGATTGTTTTTTAGCTCACCAACAGTTCATGTTCCATACCCAGTTTTTATTGTAACTGCAACTTTGTAAGACTGGGTTGGGAGATGTTCTTGTGGTGAGCTTTTATTCACATAATTGGTTTCTTTAATAGTGAAATAAAATAAATTTGTATAACTGGAAACAACGTTCTCATGTCTGATTATCACATTGTATTCTTTAAACCATGTAACAGAATATATAATATATATAATTTACTCATAGTAATATTAATATCTAATGTGATTGAGTTTCCTCATCTCTACTTATGTGCTGATGTGTTCACTGAGGCCATTGTATGGTCCATTTTGGCTGCATTTCCATGTTTTAAACATGAAATTTGCTTATTTAAAGGGTGTCTCATGTATCTCTTATGCAGAAATATGTGTTGCCTAGCTGGACAAATGTAGCACAGGTCTACTATTATTGGCCTAATGTATTTTAACAATCATTTCAGCATCCAGATAATCTCTTTCATCATCTCTTTCGATGAATTTAGCCTGGTTGTCATGAAATAGGCATTTGAAACAATAACTACCAGTATCTTTGAATGTGTGTGATTTCACTAATCCCAAACATTCTTTGCAAGACAACTGGGTGCTTTTATGTAAAGAATGATCTGAGAACACTGAGGCTAATGAAGTAACAAGAGAAACATAGTAAGTAGTCTTTCAGTTTGCATGATCAATTTTGATTATTGTTCATTTTCATTTACCATGTCAACATGTTTTAGAGCAACGTTTTCTGATTTTGAGCTCTTTTAGGTGTACGTCATCGTCCAACACGTTCTCACTCCCAACTCGTCAAACGTGTGACGCATGGTCAGGCTCCCTCTGCTTCGCTTATGGACGCGCAGGGTACCCCCCTCGCGTCGGGAATTGACGTGAAGGCTCCTCCGATTGAAGAGATTGCTGCGGAAGTGCCTGTTGTCGGTATATTTAGACATTTTCCAAATCACATTGTAGTGACGTATACGGAACACAATAAATTATATAATGTAAACAACTACCTGAAAAACAGGTAGAACGATACTTTTCTATCGTTTATTGCATTTATGGAGGGAGTGATGTATGCTGGGTAATGGCACAGCTAGCTACTGGGTGACTTTATTCACCCGCTTCGGCTGTTATCAGTCCATACAATGGGCGTTATTAGCACAAATCAGTCCCATAGATATGGGCCATCTCCTGCTAGATTGTTCAGAAGGTTGTTCTCATCCATCCAGATGGAGGATCACTAACAGGAGCGTGGGAAGACTCCAGAATCCACTCTGGCTGGAATCCGGTGGATATGCAGTGTGTACAGGTAAGACCATTTAAACGGACAGCATTTATAGAATGACTATTAAAAGTCAGCGAGTGTCAGTAATGTTAATGTGGTTATCTTAGTAATACACCGAGTGCTAATATAACAGCTTTAAGATGCATTTGTAGATATTATTACGTGTTTTACCGTCTTTGTGGTGCTAGCTTAAAGTTACGGTGTAAACGTTAGCTTATATTGGAGGAAAGCTGTTACTGGTTAAACGATGTTAGCACAGAAATATTAGCTTCTGTCATGACTGATGAAGGTACTAGTTAATAAAGTTTCCAGTAAAGTGTTTAATCGCAGCCACAGACTGACAGCAAATATCTCGATTAGCTTCAGTGCATCTGTAATAAATATGTGCAAGTTTCAGTGCTTCGTTTAAACTGTATGATACTTATACTGACCCAGGGTCAGTGTAAAATACAATCCTAGCTGTGTGAACAAAGCCTGGCTCCTTTAATCCTGCATGACAAACCTCAGGATGCAGGTTATTATTACTCTTTCCTGCTGGCACACCTGTCACACCTGAGAGTCAGCTAGAAACGTACAGTGACGTGGACATCATGCAAAGACTGCCAGACTCTGTAATACTGCAAATGATCAGTGACTCAGGTTAACACTAAAGTTTAAACGGCACCTCTGTGTCTCTGTGTGCTGAACATCTAGGATTGAGTCAGGCTGCATTGACTGTGGGACTTTAATGTGTTAAAAGCAGGTTGAAGACGGCTCAGAAACATTTGAAGATTAAAATTTAGCATTGTGGCTGCTGGTGGCTTGTAAAGCCTCTACTCAGCTGTATTTTTGTTACTAATTTATGTTTGTTGTTGTTTAACACAGATTTCAGAAGAGCAAATATGCTTAATAGTTTAACTAGATTTCATTTGTCAGTGTGGGACTGCTGAGTCACCTGAAGAACTCATTTCATTCATTCTCCACATGATGTTCATTTACAGAAATGTTTCACAGGAACTGATTTCTCCCAAAGGTTGAACTAGTGTGTTTCCATAGATTACCTCTGTATGAATGTACTTCTTAAATGAAGGCAAGTGTTTGTCCTTTTTTGTTCCTCAGGTACAGTACGTGATATCAAGGGCAGGCGGTCAACACTGGGGGTAGACAAGAAGCAGACGTACTTCCAAGAGGGAGCTGCAGTGAGGACACAGCCAGGTCACTGAGGTCAGAGGTCAGAATCTGAAACAGCTCAGGTTTATATTTTAGAGGTTATAAAAAATCAAAATGTATTTATAAAGAAACCTTTAAATAATAGTCATAATTATGATTATTATAAGAAATATCAAACATTTAAGTGGATTTTCTGTTACACATATTGTGTTAGCCCTGCAATAAACTGGCAGCCTGTCTTTGTCCTGTATCAGCTGGGATAGGCTTCATCCTCCCGCAACCCTGAATTGGATACATTGTATTCCAATTATGTAATCTGATCATTTACAAACTCAAGGTATCTAATCAAAATGTAAGTAAGAATTATAAAATGGGAAAGCAGAAATAAGTGTGACATGAATGTAAATGTGTGAGCTGACATAGAGGACAGCTACATGCAGTCTGAAAAACCTTTGTTGTCAAGTTTGCAGGTATATCAGCACGAGACATTCTTACATAGAAGAGACTGTTAAAGTCTCTAACTCAGTGAAGCATTATTGGTCCCGTCTGTTTGGATAAATATAGTAAGTTGATGTATGTCCATTTATTGACACATTTTCTTAAGTGCTTATCCAGTTCAGGATCACAGTGGAGCTGCAGCTGGATATGTTCACTAAATAAACCTTACAAAAGTTAACAATAAACCTGCATCCATGTACGTTGTTGTCCACAGGATGAGAAAATCAAACTGGAAGACTGTGGAACATGTTAATAAATGTTTGTGTGTTTATGCCTGTGTCTTTCACAGGAGGCGCTGGAAGGTTTCCCTAATAGTTCCTGGTGAATCAAAGCAGAACCATAAAGGTTGCTGGACTGCATGATGGCCTTACCCCTGAGCAGTCATCCTGTTAAAGGAGGAACCACTTAGAAGCTGTTTTCAAAGTAGCTGAGCAGATTTCATCTCAAGTAAGCAATTAACTGTTTGTTCGTTTGTTCTGCCACTTAAAGAGCATTTAAGGACGTCTTTTGAGTGTCCAGTTGAATTAATTCTACTGGCTCTCATGGTCATTTGTTATTATAGACATATTTTTCATGTTCATCCAGCTATTTAGTAAATTCTATCTATTTAGTAATATCCGTCAGCTATAAAATGTAATATAAATATAAAAATATCTAAATATCTCCTGTCCTTTATGTTTTAATGATGTAAGACCAGACGTCTGTTATCGTGTTACATTAGCATTCCTCACATATCAATGAGATGCTGCACAGTACAATCCTACTGACACAGCAGAGGGATAACGACGGCTATTCAACATCGTTACACGACACATTCGAGCTGCATGACGCAGACAAAGTGACTAAATCATCTTTTTGTGGTTTATTGTCTTCAAACCAGCAGACAAAGCTGATGGCAGAAGATGTCAGAGAAGAACTTCAGGCCGTGGACTGAAAAGGTATTTTTTTCTTGTTATCAAAAGACATTTGGAGTGGCAGCTTCTACAACTGGTTGTGCTAAAGTAAAGCTTACAGTCTAAGAAATCACAGTGTTGATATTCAGCACAAAGAGAAAAGCTCACTTGTTTGAATTCATTTACAATCATAGTTTTATAAATTCTGACTGTAAACAGCTTTTACAGCTTTGATATTGTTTGACACTCGATATCAGGTGATAGGGTTTAATTTAAAGGTTTCTGTGTCCCAATGAGCCATTTACACTGATCAGTGTCAGTTTAACTGTAACACATTCATTATTTAGATTCAACAAAGAAATAACTGAATGTAAAAAATGGCAGCCCTCAGGCCAGGTTTATAGAGATATATGCATGCATTATGAAATTTATGTATCCCAGATCATTGTTATTCATCTAGTCATGGCAGACCTACCTCTTCCTCCCAAGTTAACTGCAACCCAAAAGAACTAGTGGGGCTATTTACACACTCACAACCAGTGTGGGGTAAAAAGAGCCACCAAAAAGCTGTCAGCCACAGATGTGCTAGAAGAGTTAGAAACTCTACTTATGGAGAAACTTTCTAAGTCTAACAGAGGACAGGTACTCCTGCCCAAATAACATGATATAACCCCACATACAGCCCAGCCATAAAATGAACCAAGTCATTTAGTTAAAGACAGCATGGGACCAAATGCATGTAGCCAGCCTGCATCAACCTGACATTTCTTCCTCCTGAATTAAATGAATGAATGGATGAAAGTTAAATGACTACAAACCTAAAGCCACTAGTTCCCACACTGGAGCTCCCTGACACTGTGTGTTAACCGTATTTAGCTTGTATCAACAGTTGTAACAGGCTAAGCCACCTGAGACACTGCATTGAATGATTGTTCCTGTCTTAATGATTTCAGCTGACTGGTTTCAGCTCAGATGTTCTGCTTTTTCCTTTCAGTAGATCAAAGCAGCTCGTGCTCCTTCTGCTTCCAATTTAGAAGAAGAAGAAGAAGGCGAAGGCTTCAGCGAAGTGGCGTTCATGGTCTCAGTGAACAGTCACGGTCACACACTGCATGTGGTTTTAAAAGCAACATGTCTGTTCACCACAACAATGGAGATGTGTAATATTAGTGCAGCTACGGTTTGTTTTTGAACATCAGTTCTGTTTTCTACTTTGATCACTTAGACCAAAAAAGTGTTGTTTTCAGATTCTTTCTTTTACATCTATAAACCACCTGTTCATTTTTTTATTACAATTAGTTTCACATAAATGTTAGTGTTTCCTTTATGATCTTTTAATGCTTACACTACACTGTACATGTCTACATTAGAGACATTTCTGTTACCTGTTTCTGTTGACTCAGAGTTGTGAAATGTTCTTTTATTTGATGCACAATATGAAGTTCATAATTTTCTTACAAATAAAACTCTAATGACAAACATGAACAGCTGTGCTTATTTCTGAGACATGAGTTTTGAATGTGTTCATATTTAGACAGTGTGCATCTGTATGCTGAAACTGTAATGGTGAACCTGAGGTGATGGTCAACAGAAGGCAAATATATATCAATATAAAACAATATTGAAGTAATGTCTTTACCCCCTGCAGCGTGTGGACGCTGTGCACGCAGTCACCTTATTCACTGTAGTAAACATGCACCGCTAGCTCACGTGACTGACTGTCTCCATGGTTACATCGTATATTATTAGCTATGTAAACAGCTTCCAAAGATACCGCCATAGCTCTCTGCAGCTGTAACACTTAAACACTTTGCAAATCATTTCACGTGTTTGATAGTTATGAAGACAGAATATGTTTTTAAGGTCATGCTAGGCGGTTGCTATGGTGGTTGCTGTGCAGTTGGGTGGACCGCGTCCGATTCCTGTTATTAGCTGTCCGCCGTAGGAAGGCTGCGTTCCATTTACAAGTAGTGACAGTCTGCCGCAACTCGAACTCAAACCCCGCTTTGTTCTTTAATTATAGGCCTTTTATAGCCGTTCATGACACGCACACACACACATAAAGCACTTTGCCTCACCATGAGAATGCAAGTTTACCTAACCTAACCTTAAAGTATCTGATATAGGATAGAAAAATGAAGCAACCAGAGATTTAATGATGAAGACTCTGGGTTCTGTAGTTCACGTTTTACAGTCCTGAATGACTCTTTGCATATGATTTATTGAAGAGGAGTTTAGAATGCACTTTACATTTAGACTGTTGCTGTTTCATTTTTTACATTGTTGCCGTGTTATGTCATGAATAAGGTTCACCTGCTGGGGGTTTGATGGATCAGCTGGACAATACAGTCAAAGACAGACTTCATTCATCATATGCAAGAATCCTAGTTGGATTTTTGTTGTCACTCATGTTTTTGAACCAAATATTGAAAACAATTCTGACAGACTGGATACCTGGTCAGGGTGTACATTACCTTGTACTCAAGCATCCCAGGACAGAGCCCTGCCCCACCATGAGCCTGGGTGGATACGTGGTTATTAATATAAGGACCAATACTGAATATGAATATTTCATGAAAATTGAATTATAATACAAATTAGTAATAAGGGTTTCTCTGCGCCCTTATCTACCCCATACTCAAAGAGCTGCGGGCAGAGAGGGTGACAGGAGAGGATGGCACTGAAGAGAAGATGCTCGGTTTCTGGAGTCTCCTGGTCCTGTCAGTATTAGTAGGATGCATCTGCTGTGTCTTCTCGTGGATGCTCACCTACCTTGACTCGTCCCAGCCTGGTATGGATTTCCCAACACTGCGGACAGTGGCCCACGTCAGAGACGTTTAATATTGATTACATATGTCTGAATTGCTAACCCTAACCCTAGCCCTAGCTCAACAGACCACAATGCCCTGGACTGTCAGTATTATTACACGCTGTGAACATAAGTACCTTTGATCACTGTTGTAGAGACCCACCTTTTAGCACATCCCAGCACACCCACTCACTTCACCAGATGCACCTTGTTTAGTTCTCTCACCTTTGATTGGGTGTGGTGCTTGTCCTTAATTGCACTCACCTGTCACACATTATATAAGGACTGCATTCACTTTAGGCTCACTCCTTCTTCACTCCCACACGGGGCGGCAGCAGAGGTGAGGTTCTGTTCTGGTTTTTCTTATTTTATGTATTGTTTAAGGTAATGAGTAACTTCTCTGTTTTCTTTCAGCATTGGCAGTCCATGTGTGTCTTTCTTTCCTTCCTTCTTTGCTTTATTGATTTGAGAATAAAAGGAGAACCCTGTGAATGATTAGATGACTGCTTATTCTTATCCTAATCGGATGAGCCCATGATGCTGATTACTCAACCCTGAGCCTTCCTTTCCTTCATAACATGGTCCTCCGAGCCGGAGCAGTGTTAGCGTCATGGATTCAAAGCAGCCATTGACTGAAGGTTTGAGAAGATCCAGTCGTGATAGTCGACCTCCTGCCCACCTGCAGCAGTATGACGTTCAGTATCATGGAAGTAGAAGAGCTACATGTGAGACAGAGAGTCAAACCGAATGCCAGCATAGTGACAAAGACACACATGGGCTGCAGGATCCTGTCGGAGAGTCAGAAAGTCAACCAGAGACCCGCCCTGCTCCTTTACCTACCAACCAAGATGAGGTCATGAGGGAACTCCTGACGACGATGAGGGAGATCAGGCAATTTATGATTCAATCATCTCCTTCCCATTCTCGTAGCTCCAGATCTTCAATTCGCACTGTCTCATCTGATGGAATCAGATCTTCTGTATGCAGTTTACGAGCCAGTCCTCAAACACATCAACAACATGAGCAGCTCCCAGTGATTGATACAGCAACCTGTCAATCACCCTTCCAGCCCCCACAGATTAGCCGTCAGTCTGGCTTAGTTACAGCTGCCAGCCCTCCTTTACCTAATTCAACAATATTAGATGCTGCAGTCCCTTCAACTGGTTTACCTAGACCAGTCCTTGCTACAGAAGATGAGACTCCCTTTGATTTCCTGGCCTTATCACGGCAGGATCCCCACCAGGTCTCATGTGTTCAACCTGCTGTTCCTTTAGCTGAAGACCCTGTTCAACCTCTCATTTGCATATCTGACCACAAGTATTGCCCTCCTCTAGAGCAGCAACCAGCTACATCCAATGCCTCACATGAACAGAAACCTTTGATACCTGTTACTGCTAGCTCGGGTCACTCCTCTAGCACGAGAACACATGTATATAAGCTTGAAGGTCCTTCGTTTCCAGACCTTAGTAGAGAAGACGAAATGCAATACAGGATGTTACGGATGGCCCTTACAAACCTTCTTGATCCTCATGAGACAGAGCAGTTCAAATATCATGTCCTTCTTGATCACCTCAAAGTAGACCAAGCTAAACGATTAGCTCTTGCCTTTTCCTACGCTCCTGACCCATACACTCAAGCCATCAAAGCCCTTGATGAGCGTTATGGGCAACCAAGACAGCTGGCATTGAAAGAGCTAAAGAATATACTGGAACTGCCTCCTATCAGAGCAGGTGATGGTCAGAGTCTTGATAATTTTGCTCTTCGTGTACAGGCTTTAGTTGGGTTGCTTAGCACTATGGGAGAACAAGGACGTGCAGAACTAGATTGTGGCTCCCATGTTGATCGCTTGTTAGCGAAGTTGCCTGCAGAGCATTTCAGTCGCTTCAAACGGCACGTTTACAGGGAACAGGGAGAAATAACGTATACCTTGCCTTTGTTCTCATCCTGGTTGCAAATGGAATGCAAGTGTCAACCCAGAAAGGCCAGTCCTGTTTCATCCTTCAACCAGCCACAACCTGCCCGTAAGTACACCTCTCCACTTACAACAATATTACATGGGGCAAATACATCTGATGATCCTGTACAGGCAGCACAACCGATCATAACAACTAAGGCAACATGTGCATATTGCCGCTCACCTGAACACCACATTAGTAAGTGTCCCGAGTTCATTCAGAAGACAAAGGATGAGAAAATAAACTGGATAAAAGCAAACAAACGGTGTTGGCGTTGTGCTAGCACTCATCAGGCCGCAAAGTGTGACCTGAGGAAAGCATGTGCCACCTGTATGGGACGACATCTACAGATCCTATGTGATGTAAATAAGAGATCTACAACTGAATCTAATCCTGTAGTGAGGACACTGTACTTTGATAGACCTAGTGATTGTCCTAGTGTCCTTTTAAAGGTTGTGAAAGTGCTCCTGCGAAATGGCAAAAGAACTCTTGAAACATATGCAGTACTTGATGATGGCTCCCAGCGTACCATTCTTCTACCATCAGCGGCGCAGCATCTCAACCTAACTGGGGAAGCAGAGAGATTATCACTTAGAACTGTCCGTCAAGAAGTTGAAACTATTCAAGGTTCTTCCGTAAGTTTCAAAATCTCACCCATCGCACACCCAGAGAAAACCTACACAATTAATAATGCCTTCACTGCAAGTCACCTAGCACTTTCAGACCACACCTACCCTGTATCATCTCTCCAATGGAGATACAAGCATCTTCAAGGTATCCCATTACCCATTATTAATAAAGCAGCGCCACTCCTGCTCATAGGCTCAGATCATACTCACCTCATCACGCCTACTGCTCCATTGAGACAGGGACCATATGGGTCTCCTGCAGGAGTTAAAACCCAATTAGGATGGACACTTCAAGGTCCGATCACAGATTTTCAGCCCCAGAGCAGTACAGAGCATGTGCAGTGTTTGTTCACATCTCTCAGTTCATCTGCAGACGTACTGCGTTATCATGTTGAGAAGCTATGGCAACTAGACACTTTACCTGAATACAGTGAGAAATCTGTGATCCGATCAAAGCAAGATCAACTGGCACTGGAACTCCTTGAACAGGCCACAAAAAGGGTTGAGATCAATGGTGTTAATCGCTACGCCACTCCTCTTCTTCGGATGGCAAACTTTCCTCCTTTGAATGTCCCTCCAACTGTAGTCATGTCTAGACTCCGCAACACTGAGGCTCGGTTAGCTAAAGATCCTGACAAAGCCATGTCTTACAAGGATCAGATTTTGAAATTGGAGCAAGCAGGCTATGTAGTTAAACTTAGCCCGGAGGAGATGCACAATAGCAAAGAAGCCTGGTATATTCCTCATCATATGACAAGTCACAACAATAAAGATCGCATAGTCTTTGACTGCTCTTTCACATTTCAAGGTCAGTGTCTCAATAAGTACCTATTGCCAGGACCAATCCTTGGGCCAACACTTCTCGGTGTTTTGTTGCGTTTTAGGCAACATTCAGTGGCAATAAGTGGCGACATCAAAGGCATGTTTCACCAAGTCCGTCTTCTGCCTCCTGATAAACCACTCCTCCGATTCCTGTGGCGTGACATGAACAAAGCAGCTCCCCCTTCAGTGTATGAGTGGCAGGTACTCCCCTTCGGTACGACCTGCAGCCCTTGTTGTGCAATCTATGCACTGCAGAAACACGTGAAGGAATATCAATCTGACAAAGATGTGCAGTCTTCAGTAATGCAGTGTTTCTATGTTGATAACTGCTTGCAGAGTTTTCCATCAGCAGAGTTAGCTCGAACACTCCTAGACAAATTAAGAAACCATCTATCAGAAGGAGGCTTCGATCTTCGCCAGTGGGCCAGCAATAATCCTGTTGTGATTAGCCATCTACCATCTGAGGTAAGAATGGCAAGTAATGCACTTTGCCTGACTGAAGACAAGCCATCTGGCCCACATGAACGCACATTAGGATTATTGTGGAATTGTGAGACTGACTTGTTTGCCTATAAATACAGAACTCTAGCCTCACACCCCACCACAATGCGTCGTATCTATGCAGTACTTGCTCGTCTGTATGACCCATTAGGCTACTTACTCCCATTCACAACACGCGCCAAAACCTTGGTGCAAGAGCTATGGAGAAAGGAGAGAGATTGGGATGACCCTTCCCTTCCATACAACCTCTTAGAGGCATGGAAGTCCTGGGAAGAAGAACTTTGTTATCTTCCACAAATTGCCATCCCACGTTGCTATACTTCTAAGGAAATGAATGTTTCTACCACAGTTCGAGACATTCATATCTTCTGTGACGCTTCGGAGCGAGCATATGGTGCTGTCGCATATTTGAGATCAGATGATCTTGAAGGTCATGTGGAACTGAGTTTCTTGTTAGCTCGCTCACGTGTTGCTCCTAAACGGAATTTAACAATACCCAGACTGGAGCTATGCGCAGCCCTACTAGGCGCACGCCTCTGTGAGCTCATACAAACAGAACTCACCTTACCAGTCAGGACTACCACCCTTTGGACTGACTCAACAACTGTACTTCACTGGCTTCAGTCAGATTCCTGCCGTTTCAAGGTATTCGTAGGAGCCAGAGTCTCAGAAATTCAAAACCTCACAAACAGTCAAGACTGGAGATACATCAATTCAGCCACAAATCCTGCTGATGATGTTACGAGAGGTAAATCCCTGAAAGAGTTCCTTAGCCCAAACAGGTGGACCGAGGGTCCCTCGTTTCTGCATGAACCTCCGAATAACTGGCCCACAGTTACAGATCTCCATCCTGATGATGATCAGACTGAGTTAAAGAAATCCTACTTTTTTGGTATTGTCAGTATACCCTCCCATACATACACACCCAGCTTCAGAATCTATCAAGAGCTATTGGATTTCACGGCTCGTTCACTCTCCAACCAAAAGGGTAACATTCCTTCTGCAGCTGATTATCTAACAGCAGAACAAGAAATCCTTCGTCAGGCACAACTGGACAGTTTCGGTGAAGATTTAGCCCGTTTACAGTCAGACAAACCCCTCTCATCCGACAGCCGTCTATTGTGTTTGTCACCAGTGTTGTGCAGGAATTCTGGACTTATCCATGTAGGAGGCCGACTACGGCAAAGCCCAGACTTGGAATTGAATGTCATTCACCCAATAGTACTTGATCCTGCTCATCCAGTGACCAAACTGATCATACAAGATTATGATGACAAACTGCATCATGCTGGTTCAGAAAGACTTTTTGCTGAACTACGTCGGAAATTTTGGATTCTCAGAGGAAGGGAAGCCGTACGCAGGCATCAGTATAGCTGCGTTGCATGTCAGAAATGGAGAGCACAGCCCATCATTCCAAAAATGTCAGACTTGCCTGCTGCTCGTCTTAGGTTATTCAAACCACCTTTCTACTCCACAGGAATAGACTGCTTTGGACCATACATGGTCAAGACCGGCCGCAGATCGGAGAAAAGGTGGGGAATAATATTCAAATGTCTCACGACTCAGTGTATACATCTTGACCTCCTAAACAGCATGGATACCGACTCCTTCCTCATGGCCCTCCAACGATTCATTTCTCGACGAGGAACACCCCTGGAAATTATATGTGATCAAGGAACTAACTTCAAAGGAGGAGATAAGGAACTACGGGCTGCTTTTGACAACCTTGCTCCGACTCTACAGCCGGTCCTGATGACTAAAAGAATCCATTTCAAATTCAATCCCCCGCATGCACCCCATTTCGGTGGAGCCTGGGAGAGGGAGATACGTTCTGTGAAGAATGCTCTGAAGAGAACCATTGGTGCACAAATGGTCACTGAAGAGGTCTTAAGAACGGTCCTAATTGAGATTGAAGGCATTCTTAACTCAAAACCCCTAGGCTATGTATCCTCAGACATTGCGGATATTGATCCCATAACCCCAAACCTTCTCATTATGGGCCGACATGATTCGTCACTTCCCTTAGTATCCTATTCTGATTCTGACCTCCTAGGTCGACGACGATGGCGACATGCACAAATATTGGCAGATCACTTCTGGCGGCACTTCATAAAGGACTATCTACCATCCCTCCAAAGAAGACACAAATGGCAGAAGGAGAACCCAGATCTCACACTGAACTCTGTCGTAATGATCATGGATTCACGCCTTCCACGTGCCCTCTGGCCCATAGGCAGAGTGACACGCCTCCTGAAAAGCCCAGATGAACGCATCAGAACCGTGGAAGTCTTAGCACAGGATAAAACCTACATCCGCCCTGTCTCCTGTCTTATCCCCCTGCCCCCGCTTCCTGACGAAGACTGATCCTGATCATATCAACATATTTCTCACTAGAAATATGGGGGCGGCTGTTGTAGAGACCCACCTTTTAGCACATCCCAGCACACCCACTCACTTCACCAGATGCACCTTGTTTAGTTCTCTCACCTTTGATTGGGTGTGGTGCTTGTCCTTAATTGCACTCACCTGTCACACATTATATAAGGACTGCATTCACTTTAGGCTCACTCCTTCTTCACTCCCACACGGGGCAGCAGCAGAGGTTCTGTTCTGTTCTGGTTTTTCTTATTTTATGTATTGTTTAAGGTAATGAGTAACTTCTCTGTTTTCTTTCAGCATTGGCAGTCCATGTGTGTCTTTCTTTCCTTCCTTCTTTGCTTTATTGATTTGAGAATAAAAGGAGAACCCTGTGAATGATTAGATGACTGCTTATTCTTATCCTAATCGGATGAGCCCATGATGCTGATTACTCAACCCTGAGCCTTCCTTTCCTTCATAACAATCAGTTTATGTTGTAAAAGAGAAGGAATATTGGAAAGAAAGATCAACATTGTAATATTATTTCTTCCAAACTGACCAGAAACATGCTTGTCAGACTCTCACAGCAAAGGATCAGACTCACTGTGCATGACGGCTCAGGCCAATGATGTCTGTTAGATTGTCAGTTGTTTAGTGCTTCTGTACAGTTAGGGTCACCGACTCTATTTCAGAATAATTAATATGCGGAAAACACTAAAAGTTGATTGTCTTCCAATATTCTAGCATAATTAAAAAACTTTGACTTTGTAAGTACATATTATTAGTCCTAATGCCAATATGATTCTTCATAACTCCTGCTTTGAAATACTGAACTTTAAAATTTACCTGATGAAAGATGATTTACAGTGGCACTCTGTCAGGATCATTCTGACTGTAAGATCACTGTATTAATCTGAATCCTTCTGAAATGTGCTGTGAATGAATGCTGATGCAACTCACTGTGGGAAAGCTGTTAATAAAATGAATCTGTGACACATGCAACACATTCACAGAGGAAGAGGACACAAAGGGAGGACACGCAGAGGCTGTGTTGAAGTCACAAATCCAAATCTTTATTAAAAAACAGGCGGCGGTAACAAACAGGAAGACAAGCAGTCCATCAAACAGTCTACAGGGTCAAACATACAGAGAATTCAAACAGCAGTAAAAAATAACTGGACACTGAAAAACTTAAAGCAATGTGTGACGCAATAAAAGGAAGCAGCGCAGTATATTCACTGAATTATCATCAATTATTTCTAAGGATTATTTTCTTAAATGCAGTTAGAGTGTGGCTGGTAAAGATGGAAACATACAGAATGTAAACTGTGTGAGTTTGGTGAACTTTGTTAGTAACAAATGAGGTAAAAAACAACAACCCCAAAACAGACAAAACACAGAAAGAGGCTCTCAGTATTCATTAATAATTAGAAAGAAAAATTCTGGTCGTGGATTTTTACAGTCTTAGTTCCGCTCGCTGTCATCATTATAATCATCATGATCAATGGCGAGGTCCTGAGGTGGGTGGGGCTGTCTCTGGTGATGTCACCATGAAGGAACAGCATCTGGCACGTGTTGGTGAAACATCTCAGTACACTGGTGTAGTTTCCTCTCCAGCTGTTTGACATGTGACACTTGAACATTAAGGGGAAGAAGAAGAAACAGTGTTAGGTCAGGTGACCACATGGTTTCTAAAGTAACTGACAGGAAGTAACCAGGCCGTTAGAAATGGATGGCATGTGTTTAGAGTTACTGGAGTTGGGTAACTCTACTTACCAAAAGCAGAAGCACACAGATGAAGGATCAGATGCTGAATGTTGCAGGAACATGCTCATGTGTGGTGGTCATTCAGTGCTGCTCCGGCAGGTTAGACAGTCCAAGACTGATATGCTGCCCATCTGAGAGTTTGAAAACACACATGCAAAGATTTATTTTGTATTACAGTCAAAGTTGGATGTTCATTTTTGTCCTTTAAAAATGTTTGTGTATTTGAAAGCACTAACATTTAAGGATGACTTGGATTGTCTCCTTTAAAGGGGAGACAAGTGTATCCACTGTTACGGATTCAAATATTGGGGATGGATACAAGAGGAAAAGTCACAATAACAACACTGGTCCGGCCGGGTTGAGTCAAACGATGATTTTAATGATCACACGCGTGGGAGATGGACACCGTACGCAGACAGCATCAGATCTCACCCCAAAAATCACATCACAATAGTTTCATGAAATCAGGGTATTAGAACGCCCCTTCATGCGTATGACAGGTGCAATACAATCAATGTTGACCATTTTATTTAACACAGCAAAAAGAACATTCTCTCCTTCCCGAGGACAGGCACTGACTCCCGCCTATCTCCTGGAGCCAACTGTCCCCTGCGGAGACACAATATTGCAGCTACAAGGATTTCCAGATTGGTTAAGGTGATCAGTGTGTAATGCTCTAAATCAAGTATGTAATATTAAATGAATATTGTTTAATCAATTGCCACTACTAAAACATAACAAAAGATATAACTGAATACAGAATCGCAAAGAATAACATGATATCAGTGTTGTGTAAGCGCGTGCGGCCTTCTATGCTCAAAGCCTTTCCCTTCCATAGATCAGCCAGACATTCGCGCTGACTGTAGCTTTTAACCCTTATTAATTTGAGCACAACTCTATAATGAGCAACAAACAGCAATATGTATGAGATGATCATGGTAACACCTGCAATGAAAGAGCATATGATTATTCTGGCACTTGTAAATGGAAAATCAACCTGAGGTTATGACCATCACTGTAATACAAATGTCAATGTAATGTCAAAAGCTTTAATCAAAGGTTAATTAAAGGCTGCTTATATGATTCTTATATGATTATGATTATATGATTCTGAGGTTTCAATAATGCCGATGATAAAATAACAAAATAATAAAAGAAAAGAAAAAGAACACCCCTTTTATCCCACAATTCCCTCTGTTGACCTCTGGAGAATCCAGAGGTCACAACACTGACAGTTGTGTCATGTCACTCCTTGGCCTACACAGCAGGTCCTACGTACATCATTGGCATCATGGACATTGGAGTGATAACTCTAGGCTCCACTGCCCTCCTAAACATCATCACTAACACTCTTCTGGCACAAGGAATGAGACAACAACAACAGGTAACCATAATACATACCAAAACAGATAAAGCCAGCATGACCGACACAATAAGCCCCTTCCATCGTCCGAACACTGAGGTCAGCCAGCCCTCCAGCGGATTGTCAATACCTGAGTGATCATGCATAGTTTCAGAAAGGCTCTTTAGGCCCTCCAGAGCCCGAGTCACTGAGCCATCTGGAGCAGTGTTGTTGGGAATGAAGGTGCAGCACTGATCGCCAAAGATGGAACAGACGCCCCCTTTTTCTGCCAATACCATATCAAGGGCCATCCTATTCTGCACGCCCATTAACGAGGTCGGACCCACCTGCTCCGCCAACCCCTCCATGCCATCTTTGGTGAGGTTAGAGAGTCTCAGCACATTATAATGAACATAATTTATCCTATCTACGTTCTTGTTTGGGGTCACTGGAAAGAAAGCAGAGATTATTGGAATATTCTCAAAACCGGCTGCTATTTGATCAGCGAGTTTAAATTCATTTGGAACTCCCCTGGGCACTCCAATGGAGTCAATCCAGGTGGGGGAATTCAACCTAGGGTCGTATGCATGTGTGCCATCAAAGCCTGTCTTCATTAAAATGTGTCTTTTGCGTTTAGCTGCCAATGTGCGCGTGTTGTGTTGTGGAATCGCTTTTACCTGGTTTCCAATTAGCATAAGTGGCGCCCCTAGTCTCACCATTGCGCATGTACCCACGCTCCCCACAGGAACACGAACCACAAGAGTCCTATGCCCGCAATAGTAATACAGCCCGCTTCTAGCCCATGTTCCAATTACGGTGGCTGCATCACTCACATTGTTGGTGGTCCTACCCGTCCGGGTGACCGAACACCAATTTGGATCGATTTCCCCTAGTCGATATTTAACTTTATCTGTGGAAAAAGTAAAACACGTATAGTTATCTTTTCTGGGCATAAACGGTCCTGCTCGCGTGAGTTTGTCAATAGGGGGAAATAGACTGGACAACACAGTGCAGTTCCCCGTATTAACAACTTCTCTAGTCATTCGCAACATACAGTTATAGCCCCACTGATCCTCTGGATGCAGCGGTGCTGGCTCAGTAAATAAACGCGGCCTTGCGGAAGCACAAGCTACACAGTTAGACACTTTCTGTTCTTTAGCGTTTTGGGCCATCCAGTCCAGCCAGATGTTGCTGTCACTGAACCCGGTGGCGCGTTCAATCAGATCTTGAGGTTTTAACGTGCTGTAGTCCACCGAAACGACTTGTCTAACTTTTGGTTCCTGTTCCTCTGGTCCAGCCTCCGACGACCCGCTCCCCTCTTGCCCTGTAAAAGATGCAACAGAGTTCATTGGATTGGGAATCACGTGTGTTGTCATTTCTTCTCTACCTGGCGACCTGGGATTAGTCTTTTCTAGAAAATTAACTTTAATTAACACTTTTGGATCAACCCCAGCTGTTTCCACCCCCAAGATTAGATATACAGGTTTTTCCCGACGCCAATTACCTAATGATAAGGTTAACAGATTTTTAGATGGGCTGTAGTCCCTTTGAAGTTTAAGCTCATTTTCTGGTCCTAATTCTGGCGGTTCCCAATTTTCCCCAGTGTAACCCCTTACCTGATCCCAATTACGGCACCAGCTGTCATAAGGCCGATTTCCCCTTTCGCAGTGTGTACTCACTGAATAGTCCCAACAGACCCACACATTATATCCCCTCCAGCTACTGCTTACATCCTGACAATTAAAAACATCACACAGATCAAACGTGAAAGAAGTTGTGGAACCCTTAACATAATCTAATTCTACTCCACCGTATGTGCTGAGACACTCATCCTTTTTACCAGAGACCTCGCGCTTCGTTCTCGCCCACGGCCTGAAGTCACTAAGGATCACGAGTGGTGTAAGTGGCGTATCAAACAGCGCCGGGCCGGCCTGACCTCCGTGCTCAGACAGTTTTCCCTTGTCGGCCTGCAAAAGATAAACCAAAAAACATATAGCTGTGATTAAAAACATCATCGACATTAAACCTATGGTATTATTGAACATTGTGATAGCCTTTTGAACTCTTTTCTCGTCACGAGTATCTGATTGTTGTGATGGCATGGTGTTGTGTGTAAGTTATGTTGTAGCAAAAAGTTCAAAGCCCTTTTTAGATGCTCAGTTTGGTGCCGCTCCCTTTCGCTGGCGCGGCGACTTCCTCCTAGGCTGCTCTTCTTTCTTCGACCTCCCGGGTAGACCACCGGTTGGCCCGTTGCGCAGGTGTGAGGGTTTATTCTGCCTCTGAGTTTCACCTGTGTTGGGTGGAGATTGATTTCTCCCCACCAAGTCCTCGTGCGCCGCTGCGCACTGCGTCCAGTGATACCAGGCGTCGCCTTTCCCTCTCAGTTGAACCGCTGTAGCTGTCCGAGCCGACACCTCGTATGGACCAGTCCAACGGGGTTCCTTCCACTTGCGTTTGATGACCTTCAGCCACACTGCCTTTGCGTCCGGGACCTCTCCTCCTCCTGTGGGCTTTTCACAAGCCACCTGTTTGGTGAAACTGGACACCAGCGCCTTTAACTCGTTCCAATAGTCTGCGTGAGACCTGTTCCCTCTGGTGTCCTGTCCCACCGAGCCCACCGTCCAAGGGGCCGGAAACTGTCTCCCAGTTTGCAGCTCGTACGGTGTGAAGCCCACTTCCGGTTTGACCGCTGGCTTGGGATTGTGTGCGCCACAGATTAAACACATCCTGGCCTTTTCCCTTATCATTTCTTTCAACTCAGGATGCCACCAATGACACAAGTTTCTCTCCATCTGTGCTACCCCCACGTGGGCAAGTCCGTGGGCCTCCTCCACCTTCTGTTTTGCCATTTTGGCTGTCAACACGGGGCGCCCGTCTGGCCCCCTCCACAAGTGTCCATCCTGCCAGGCTCCTTTGTTTTTCCACACCCCCTTTTCCTCTGGGGATGCCTCCTCCTGAGCCTGTTTGACTTCCTCCGTCATGTTAGTGGATACTTCCTCTTCTGCAGTTACCTGTATCATTTGTTTCCGTCCTTTGTAGTCTGCCGCCTCATTTGCGGCTTCATCTGCTTTCTGGTTTCCTTTTGCCACCATGCTGGTTCCTTGTGAGTGCGCTTTGCATTTTATGATACTCACTTCATCTGGGTCAGCCAAGGCCTTTTCCAGTTCCTCCATTTCACTTTTGTGGCAGATAGGTGCATTGGTTGCTGTTCTGAATCCTGCTCTTTTCCATTGAGCCAGCTCCACATGAGCTGCTCCGAATGCATACGCTGAGTCAGTGTAGATGTTCACTCTCCTATTCTTAGCTAATCTCAAGGCTCGAGCTAGGGCTATCACTTCAGCTCTCTGTGCCGACTGCTGTCCCCCAATTCTTCCTGCTTCTTTGACCTGATACTCCTCTCCTACTCTGCAGACTACCGCATATCCTGCTTTCAGTCCTTCTTCGTCTCTGTGGCAACATCCATCAGTGAACCAGTCCTCAGCTCCAGGTATAGGTTCTGCCTTCAGGTCCTCTCTAATTTTTTCTTCAACCTGTGCTCTTCTGACGCAGTCATGGGGTTCCCCTGCTCCCATTAAATCTGCCATGTTTGATCCTTCATGTGTGAATGTTAGATTTGGGGCCTCTAAGACTTTGCTCAATCTCTGTTGTGCCCGTGGTGACATACTAAATGCTTGTGAGTTCACGTATGCCACTATGCTGTGTGTAGCTCTACGTCATTTTACCTGGATGATGACTCCTCTCCCCCTCACTCAGAAACACTCCTAATATAACCAAGCAAATAAATAATATTGAAGATTTACTTACATCATTACAAAAACAGCAAAAACATCTCCCTTTGATTCTATTTCTCCATTCCTGCTGAACATCAGGCAACAAATATCTCAATAAATCAGAGTAAAATGTAAAGCACATGTTTTCTCTGCTTTGTCTAACCTCTGCAGAGCCTCTGTCAAGAAAAACATAACTGTAAGCATAAAACAAATATACATTTCATAACACGTCACTGGACAAACCTTGGTCAGTTGATTTCCTCTGTGCAGTGCAGACGAACATCAGTCAGCAAGTGACTCTGCTGGTTCTTCTGAGGAAACACCACCGTCTCTCCACACCGTCACCATCTGTGAGCACAAACTGCCGCTCTGCTCTGCCAGCATGTAGGAAATCACATATCACACACAGGGGTGAAGAAACATCAGAGCTCAACTTTGGATACTTTAGATCTTAACAGATCAAAGTAGCTCTTAGTTTCAGCAATCAGTGAGCAGACAAACAATGATACCATACTGATTCTGTATGAATACAATATGGTATTTTCAATACAGGTGTCAAATTAATTTATTAAAACTAATACAGATATATGTATATTTTTTTTGATAAATTAGTTTGCTAAATTATAAGAATATATTTTTATTTATTTTTTTCATTTAACAATTGCAACTGAAAGAAATTAAATATTGAACAAAAATATATTGTCACATTCTGAGCATGCTCAGCACGCTGACAGACTTGAAGTTGCTACAGATTTTAAGAAGTGATAATTATAGGGAAGAAACTTCTCTTTTTCATCCGTTTAATCAAACATTTGATGCCTCAGCTGTCTCAGTCCTATAGCGTTCTGCAACTACAACTAACCTGAAGCTTGGATTTGGCTGCAGGTGCCCCTGTACATCCTTCTCAGCAGCACACATGTGGGTACCATTTAATCACACTTCTTCCTGAGCTTTGCTTCATCACAAGACCAAAGGTGGCATCCCGTGTCACAGTCTTATCATCATCCAGAAGAAACATTTGAAGAAACATCATGGAGAAGAAACATTTACGCGCCTCCTGGTTTTGTTTTCTGATCCTGCGAAAAGACTGAGGACAACAAAGCCCAGAGAACACGAGATACACAACATCCAACATTCAGACTCAACAGCCTCCATAAATGAAGAGCACCAGGTTGGTTCAGTTATAGTAGATATAAGCATACTTCACATTACTGGGTATGAATAATAATGAGGAGGCAAACTTTGAAGATGCAGAGCATGATGTCCCATCATCAGACTGTAAACAAACATCCACCAGGCTTCTTTGTTGGCAAAATTGATGATTCTCCTATCAGGGATCAGTAGCGTGTATTAACCTGTGGTATAAGCAGCAGTCACTGAAATATTACTCTTTCAGATAAGAAATCTAGGACATAAAAGCCAGGGTGGGAGGGATCTCTGCAAACTGACTTACCTCTGCAAGTGTGAAGCTCAACAAAAATCTGACTCTCCAGTCACAGACAAACAAAAACCTCCAGCTGGGAGATAGAAAACGCTGTCTGGGTCTTGCTGGATGTTGCTGGTCAGAGTCCACACATTAGCAGAGTGCTTCTTGGTCCCACTGACCCATGCGGACAGCGACTGTGGAGAACTGTTCTGGAAAACAGAGAAGAGAATTAAAATAACAAAAAGCCAAACAGGATTTCCACAAAGACTCTCTTGGAATCAGCAATCAAAAAAACCACTGGTTCATATTTCAATTAAATATGAACAGGTTCCTCAAATGTAAGCAGTTCAGATCTGATTTAATTTAATTTCCTTCACACAGCACATTCGTCCAGGCTGACAGGTAAACATAGAATTAATCTCAGGTAACATGACTCAGAGTAGAGATTCAGTAAGAAAGATTGCAGGCTCAAATATTATTACCACACAATCCAAGGACACACCAACAGCTCAGATTTGTAGAACTATTTAAACAAATGTCTTCTGAATATTCAATTCAGGTTCACAGTGGGAGGGTGGGAGGTGTCGTGGAATTTTTTAAATAAAGTCTGCAACACAGAAAGAGCTGTGATCAAGCTATTTATTACTGCGCCAACACACATCAAACATCACAGTTCAGTCATGTCAGCGCTGCCGCAGAAGTGGTGCTCCTACTCCTTTATGCATTCCAAGGAAGAGGGAGGAAGTTACAAACTGATCCTACCACACTTCACGTGCCTCGCTATGAAACCTAACCGATCAATGGTTAAGCTGTTTTGTGCCCTTGGCCTTATCAGCACCTGTAAAGGGAGTTGTTTTCTCAAACTGCTGACGCTGAAGTAAGTTCATCTAGTTTTAGAAACTTTCACTGAACAGTCTATAACAGTGTCACAACTAAGCATATGCATAAGCACTTAAATACTTTAAATGAGAATAACAGAAAATTTCTATTAAAAAGGCTAGAGCCTGTCCCAGTAGTCATAGGTAGAGCACACCTGGACAGGTCACCAGTCTGTCAGAGGACTAACACAGAGACAGACATCAGAGTAACAAATCTATTTAAAATTAATGTAAGTTTGCTGCAGCTGTATGTATGAACATGTGTTTCTGTGCTCACAGTCCACCTCTCGGGAACCTGCAGTTCACTTTTAGTCTACTTTAAACAGACCTCACAAAAGGCTGATGTGGCTGGATCAGTAGTCTGATTTAAGTACGATAGCTTTGGCCAGGGATTAATCTGGTGCATCGCTTCACTGCAGTCTTACGTATTTTCCCCACACCTGAATAAAAAATACTGATATATACAAATAACAGCTTCAGCTGATGCAGCCTGACTCAATCCTAGATGTTCAGCACACAGAGACACAGAGGTGCCGTTTAAACTTTAGTGATAACCTGAGTCACTGATCATTTACAGTATTACAGTCTGGCAGTCTTTGCATGATGTCCACGTCACTGTACGTTTCTAGCTGACTCTCAGGTGTGACAGGTGTGCCAGCAGGAAAGAGTAATAATAACCTGCATCCTGAGGTTTGTCATGCAGGATTAAAGGAGCCAGGCTTTGTTCACACAGCTAGGATTGTATTTTACACTGACCCTGGGTCAGTATAAGTATCATACAGTTTAAACGAAGCACTGAAACTTGCACATATTTATTACAGATGCACTGAAGCTAATCGAGATATTTGCTGTCAGTCTGTGGCTGCGATTAAACACTTTACTGGAAACTTTATTAACTAGTACCTTCATCAGTCATGACAGAAGCTAATATTTCTGTGCTAACATCGTTTAACCAGTAACAGCTTTCCTCCAATATAAGCTAACGTTTACACCGTAACTTTAAGCTAGCACCACAAAGACGGTAAAACACGTAATAATATCTACAAATGCATCTTAAAGCTGTTATATTAGCACTCGGTGTATTACTAAGATAACCACATTAACATTACTGACACTCGCTGACTTTTAATAGTCATTCTATAAATGCTGTCCGTTTAAATGGTCTTACCTGTACACACTGCATATCCACCGGATTCCAGCCAGAGTGGATTCTGGAGTCTTCCCACGCTCCTGTTAGTGATCCTCCATCTGGATGGATGAGAACAACCTTCTGAACAATCTAGCAGGAGATGGCCCATATCTATGGGACTGATTTGTGCTAATAACGCCCATTGTATGGACTGATAACAGCCGAAGCGGGTGAATAAAGTCACCCAGTAGCTAGCTGTGCCATTACCCAGCATACATCACTCCCTCCATAAATGCAATAAACGATAGAAAAGTATCGTTCTACCTGTTTTTCAGGTAGTTGTTTACATTATATAATTTATTGTGTTCTGTATACGTCACTACAATGTGATTTGGAAAATGTCTAAATATACCGACAACAGGCACTTCCGCAGCAATCTCTTCAATCGGAGGAGCCTTCACGTCAATTCCCGACGCGAGGGGGGTACCCTGCGCGTCCATGAGCGAAGCAGAGGGAGCCTGACCATGCGTCACACGTTTGACGAGTTGGGAGTGAGAACGTGTTGGACGATGACGTACACCTAAAAGAGCTCAAAATCAGAAAACGTTGCTCTAAAACATGTTGACATGGTAAATGAAAATGAACAATAATCAAAATTGATCATGCAAACTGAAAGACTACTTACTATGTTTCTCTTGTTACTTCATTAGCCTCAGTGTTCTCAGATCATTCTTTACATAAAAGCACCCAGTTGTCTTGCAAAGAATGTGTAGGATTAGTGAAATCACACACATTCAAAGATACTGGTAGTTATTGTTTCAAATGCCTATTTCATGACAACCAGGCTAAATTCATCGAAAGAGATGATGAAAGAGATTATCTGGATGCTGAAATGATTGTTAAAATACATTAGGCCAATAATAGTAGACCTGTGCTACATTTGTCTAGCTAGGCAACACATATTTCTGCATAAGAGATACATGAGACACCCTTTAAATAAGCAAATTTCATGTTTAAAACATGGAAATGCAGCCAAAACGGACCATACAATGGCCTCAGTGAACACATCAGCACATAAGTAGAGATGAGGAAACTCAATCACATTAGATATTAATATTACTATGAGTAAATTATATATATTATATATTCTGTTACATGGTTTAAAGAATACAATGTGATAATCAGACATGAGAACGTTGTTTCCAGTTATACAAATTTATTTTATTTCACTATTAAAGAAACCAATTATGTGAATAAAAGCTCACCACAAGAACATCTCCCAACCCAGTCTTACAAAGTTGCAGTTACAATAAAAACTGGGTATGGAACATGAACTGTTGGTGAGCTAAAAAACAATCCTGGTGCTGATGCTTGTCATTGAACGTTTTGGACAGAGCTCTTGACTGAAATGCCTACCGTTGTGTGTAGGCATTTCAGTCCAGATGTTATGGAGTTCAGTTCAGCTAAGATGTATTTCTAAAGCACCGGATCGCAAAAATAGCCGCTTCTCGGCTGTTTATATTGTAAGGTAAAGACCATACAATATAAGAGAGAAAACCCCCCAACAATCAGATGATCCCCTGTGAGCAAACCCTTGATGACAGTGTCTGTGAAGGTTATCAGTCATCAAGGCCATAGTAGTCTAAGGAGCTTGGAAAGAAAAGCGCCTGGACTTCTTTAAGTTAAAGAAGTCCAGGCGCTTTTCTCCAAGCTCCTTAGACTTGGTGACGGTGGGAAAGAAAAACTCCCTTTTAACAGGAAGAAACTTTCGGCAGAACCAGGCTCAGTGAGGGGCGGCCATCTGCCTCGACCGGTTGGGGGGGGGCACAGCTGTTATAACCCCTGACGCAGCATAGCTTCTAATTCTGAAAGATACGTAAATACCTTAAACCTGCACTCTATGCAGGACACCAAGTGATGACACGACTTGCAGTACTATAGGAGTCTATGCAGAAACAGTTTTCTCTCTTGAATCTCTGTAATTTTTTTGCTACTGAGTGTCTGGGTGCAGTCACTCATTTTGGGCCAATTAAATCAAATGAATTGAACCTGCGTTAACCAGGTTTAATAGGGAGGGCCAAAGTCGTAGTTGTGCTAAATTTCCTCGAATTCTCCTCGGAGATTTTCGAGTAGCTTCCTTTGTTCTTGAAAGTTCTTTTCCATTTGTCTCATCGCTTCCCGTCCATTCCACATCTTTTTGGTAAGGTCACTAACCTTATTTTCTAAGGCCTTATTTTCTTGTTTGAGTATGTCAACTTGGACATCGTAGTTGTTTATCAGATTGTTATGTTCTTCCTGTGAAACTTTGGGAGTCTGAGCTTGGGTTTGCAACGCCATGTCTTCTGTTTTCAAGGCTTCCTGTACATCACACAGATTTTTCTTGACCTCTTCAAGCTCTCTTTTCAGTGCCTCAAATTCATGGCACAACAACTCCTTTTCTCTGTTGGTCACGTTAAAATCATGTTCGGAGTCTTTCTCAGTGGCTTTGAAGATCCGTGATTCTCCTTTCACACCCTCATCGTGTGGTTTCAGTTCTTTTTGAGAATCACCACTCCTTTTGGAAAGCTCCTGGAGGTCCTGTTCAAGAAGTTCGTTATGCCTCGATATGTCAATTTCACGTGCAACGCATTGGAGTTCCAGGGTCTGTCTGAGCTGTTCACTGTCCGTTGTTTTGTTGTCCTCATTCATGATCCTTTTTCTTTCTTCACTCTCTTGTAACTCTTTAAAGGCTGTGTTTGCCTGATGGAGTTTATCTTTAACAGCCTGTATTTCCTGTTGCATGTCATCTTTTTCCTTTTCAAAGTCCCTTTTCAGCTCACACATGCGTTTTATCGTCACATCATTTTCCTTTCTTAAAGACTGGTTGTCCTTTTCCATGTCTCCCACTTTTATAACCAAGCCTGTCTTGCTGCTTTGCAACTCTCTGATTTCTGCCTCCATTTCCTGCATCACCTCTTTCTGTTGCTGGATCTCTTTGGTTTTGGAGCTGTTTAAATCCTTTAGAATTTGGTTCCAATATTCCAGGTCTTGAATTTTGAAGTGAATTTTTTCATTCTCTAGTTGCAGGTCTCTTTTCCTCTTGTTTTTAGAGAACCCACTTCGTTTGAAGAGAACTTCAATGTTTTTTTGGAGAATTTTGTTCTCATTTATGAGCTCTCTTTTTTGCTCCTTAAGGTCGGCGTTCTCGACTTTAAGGTCACGTATGGTAGAGCTTTGTTCTTTGAGAGTTTTATTCTCATTTTTCAGCTCTTTGATTTGCTGGTTAAGTTTTTCGTTCTCTGCTCTCAGGTTGCACACAACAGGATTTGACAGACTCATATTTCAAATTGAAGTTGATGTTAAATCTCTGTACTAACTAAAAGATTTTTTAAAAATACGGTCAACTGTGTCAGAAACTGAAGTTTCGAGTAGTTTAAGTGTTTTCCTGCCTAATTCTTCCACTATCTTTGAAAGACTGACAAGAATGAGAACCTTTCCCCTCTTTAAGGGTTTTAGTGTGCTGATGTCATAAAGAAGATCAGAGATCAAAGGGATTCTGGTGGAATGTCACTGTGTCTGGTCTGGGCAGTTCTGAATTGAATAATAACAAAATGCAGATTGATGGTAATTGTAACTGATAATGGTTACATGAATTATAAACACCCAATAAATATTATTTAGAAATCCAAACTGTGGTGGAGGTGTGGTCCCTGGCTCAGCCGCAGGGGAGGAGTGATGCAGTGAGCTCAAGGGGGCGGTGCCAGGGAGGCTGCAGGGACAGGTGGTGATGATCTTCCTAACGAGGTTTTCCTTTTTATATAGTCAAGCCGGAGACCAGAGTGAGCAGGAGCATGTGCAGAAGACCAACCGGAGAGTTGGTGAACAGGTTGGCAAACCATGAAAGCCATATGTGTGGTGCTTAAACAAACACTCGTCCAGAGTGATCAACATAACAGTGTGTCGGGTTGACTTTTATACAAACAAACCAAAAAAACAAAAACATGTCATTGTGAAGCTTTGGCAAATACTAGATTGGTCAACTGATGTGCCGTAAGCATCTGTCAGGCTCTCTGACAGTTAGTTAGTGTTGCCTACAGTTAAAATATGTAATTGTGGTGAAGAGTTAGTATGATTTTACATAAATGGAATCCACATTTAGGAGCCCTTCAGTAAATCCAGGCCAAGCTAAGAAGATGAGCAATGGGAGAAAGACCAAGGACAGAACACATGGAGATGACTGACCAGCGAGCTTTTAATGCTTAAACCTCGTCAAAGTAACTTTTTGTTGTGACTAAATTGTAAAGAGGGATGTGTGTGTATAGAAAGATGGCTGTTAGAGTAGCAGATGTTTAATTTTGTCTAAATTCACTATTAATTCAACACGTTCTCACTCCCAACTCGTCAAACGTGTGACGCATGGTCAGGCTCCCTCTGCTTCGCTTATGGACGCGCAGGGTACCCCCCTCGCGTCGGGAATTGACGTGAAGGCTCCTCCGATTGAAGAGATTGCTGCGGAAGTGCCTGTTGTCGGTATATTTAGACATTTTCCAAATCACATTGTAGTGACGTATACGGAACACAATAAATTATATAATGTAAACAACTACCTGAAAAACAGGTAGAACGATACTTTTCTATCGTTTATTGCATTTATGGAGGGAGTGATGTATGCTGGGTAATGGCACAGCTAGCTACTGGGTGACTTTATTCACCCGCTTCGGCTGTTATCAGTCCATACAATGGGCGTTATTAGCACAAATCAGTCCCATAGATATGGGCCATCTCCTGCTAGATTGTTCAGAAGGTTGTTCTCATCCATCCAGATGGAGGATCACTAACAGGAGCGTGGGAAGACTCCAGAATCCACTCTGGCTGGAATCCGGTGGATATGCAGTGTGTACAGGTAAGACCATTTAAACGGACAGCATTTATAGAATGACTATTAAAAGTCAGCGAGTGTCAGTAATGTTAATGTGGTTATCTTAGTAATACACCGAGTGCTAATATAACAGCTTTAAGATGCATTTGTAGATATTATTACGTGTTTTACCGTCTTTGTGGTGCTAGCTTAAAGTTACGGTGTAAACGTTAGCTTATATTGGAGGAAAGCTGTTACTGGTTAAACGATGTTAGCACAGAAATATTAGCTTCTGTCATGACTGATGAAGGTACTAGTTAATAAAGTTTCCAGTAAAGTGTTTAATCGCAGCCACAGACTGACAGCAAATATCTCGATTAGCTTCAGTGCATCTGTAATAAATATGTGCAAGTTTCAGTGCTTCGTTTAAACTGTATGATACTTATACTGACCCAGGGTCAGTGTAAAATACAATCCTAGCTGTGTGAACAAAGCCTGGCTCCTTTAATCCTGCATGACAAACCTCAGGATGCAGGTTATTATTACTCTTTCCTGCTGGCACACCTGTCACACCTGAGAGTCAGCTAGAAACGTACAGTGACGTGGACATCATGCAAAGACTGCCAGACTCTGTAATACTGCAAATGATCAGTGACTCAGGTTAACACTAAAGTTTAAACGGCACCTCTGTGTCTCTGTGTGCTGAACATCTAGGATTGAGTCAGGCTGCATTGACTGTGGGACTTTAATGTGTTAAAAGCAGGTTGAAGACGGCTCAGAAACATTTGAAGATTAAAATTTAGCATTGTGGCTGCTGGTGGCTTGTAAAGCCTCTACTCAGCTGTATTTTTGTTACTAATTTATGTTTGTTGTTGTTTAACACAGATTTCAGAAGAGCAAATATGCTTAATAGTTTAACTAGATTTCATTTGTCAGTGTGGGACTGCTGAGTCACCTGAAGAACTCATTTCATTCATTCTCCACATGATGTTCATTTACAGAAATGTTTCACAGGAACTGATTCCTCCCAAAGGTTGAACTAGTGTGTTTCCATAGATTACCTCTGTATGAATGTACTTCTTAAATGAAGGCAAGTGTTTGTCCTTTTTTGTTCCTCAGGTACAGTACGTGATATCAAGGGCAGGCGGTCAACACTGGGGGTAGACAAGAAGCAGACGTACTTCCAAGAGGGAGCTGCAGTGAGGACACAGCCAGGTCACTGAGGTCAGAGGTCAGAATCTGAAACAGCTCAGGTTTATATTTTAGAGGTTATAAAAAATCAAAATGTATTTATAAAGAAACCTTTAAATAATAGTCATAATTATGATTATTATAAGAAATATCAAACATTTAAGTGGATTTTCTGTTACACATATTGTGTTAGCCCTGCAATAAACTGGCAGCCTGTCTTTGTCCTGTATCAGCTGGGATAGGCTTCATCCTCCCGCAACCCTGAATTGGATACATTGTATTCCAATTATGTAATCTGATCATTTACAAACTCAAGGTATCTAATCAAAATGTAAGTAATAATTATAAAATGGGAAAGCAGAAATAAGTGTGACATGAATGTAAATGTGTGAGCTGACATAGAGGACAGCTACATGCAGTCAGAAAAACCTTTGTTGTCAAGTTTGCAGGTATATCAGCACGAGACATTCTTACATAGAAGAGACTGTTAAAGTCTCTAACTCAGTGAAGCATTATTGGTCCCGTCTGTTTGGATAAATATAGTAAGTTGATGTATGTCCATTTATTGACACATTTTCTTAAGTGCTTATCCAGTTCAGGATCACAGTGGAGCTGCAGCTGGATATGTTCACTAAATAAACCTTACAAAAGTTAACAATAAACCTGCATCCATGTACGTTGTTGTCCACAGGATGAGAAAATCAAACTGGAAGACTGTGGAACATGTTAATAAATGTTTGTGTGTTTATGCCTGTGTCTTTCACAGGAGGCGCTGGAAGGTTTCCCTAATAGTTCCTGGTGAATCAAAGCAGAACCATAAAGGTTGCTGGACTGCATGATGGCCTTACCCCTGAGCAGTCATCCTGTTAAAGGAGGAACCACTTAGAAGCTGTTTTCAAAGTAGCTGAGCAGATTTCATCTCAAGTAAGCAATTAACTGTTTGTTCGTTTGTTCTGCCACTTAAAGAGCATTTAAGGACGTCTTTTGAGTGTCCAGTTGAATTAATTCTACTGGCTCTCATGGTCATTTGTTATTATAGACATATTTTTCATGTTCATCCAGCTATTTAGTAAATTCTATCTATTTAGTAATATCCGTCAGCTATAAAATGTAATATAAATATAAAAATATCTAAATATCTCCTGTCCTTTATGTTTTAATGATGTAAGACCAGACGTCTGTTATCGTGTTACATTAGCATTCCTCACATATCAATGAGATGCTGCACAGTACAATCCTACTGACACAGCAGAGGGATAACGACGGCTATTCAACATCGTTACACGACACATTCGAGCTGCATGACGCAGACAAAGTGACTAAATCATCTTTTTGTGGTTTATTGTCTTCAAACCAGCAGACAAAGCTGATGGCAGAAGATGTCAGAGAAGAACTTCAGGCCGTGGACTGAAAAGGTATTTTTTTCTTGTTATCAAAAGACATTTGGAGTGGCAGCTTCTACAACTGGTTGTGCTAAAGTAAAGCTTACAGTCTAAGAAATCACAGTGTTGATATTCAGCACAAAGAGAAAAGCTCACTTGTTTGAATTCATTTACAATCATAGTTTTATAAATTCTGACTGTAAACAGCTTTTACAGCTTTGATATTGTTTGACACTCGATATCAGGTGATAGGGTTTAATTTAAAGGTTTCTGTGTCCCAATGAGCCATTTACACTGATCAGTGTCAGTTTAACTGTAACACATTCATTATTTAGATTCAACAAAGAAATAAGTGAATGTAAAAAATGGCAGCCCTCAGGCCAGGTTTATAGAGATATATGCATGCATTATGAAATTTATGTATCCCAGATCATTGTTATTCATCTAGTCATGGCAGACCTACCTCTTCCTCCCAAGTTAACTGCAACCCAAAAGAACTAGTGGGGCTATTTACACACTCACAACCAGTGTGGGGTAAAAAGAGCCACCAAAAAGCTGTCAGCCACAGATGTGCTAGAAGAGTTAGAAACTCTACTTATGGAGAAACTTTCTAAGTCTAACAGAGGACAGGTACTCCTGCCCAAATAACATGATATAACCCCACATACAGCCCAGCCATAAAATGAACCAAGTCATTTAGTTAAAGACAGCATGGGACCAAATGCATGTAGCCAGCCTGCATCAACCTGACATTTCTTCCTCCTGAATTAAATGAATGAATGGATGAAAGTTAAATGAGTCAGGGCTCTAGAGTGCGACCAATTTGGTCGCAAATGCGACCAAATTTTTTTAGTGGTGCGACTAAAAAAAAATATTTGGTTGCACCTGTGCGACCAAATGTTCGGGTAGCAAAAAAAAAATAAATAAATAAAAAAAATCTGCAACCTTCCCTGTGGTCAACAACAGACACACATTTTGCCCCTATCGTGGACTAAACCAATCAGAGATAGTAAGGGGCGGGACCTCTCTGATTGGCCGTGGTCCAGTTGAAAGTGCAGGTGGAAGTGGGAGGTGAGTAGCTTGAATAAAGCGATATCAATTCATTAAATCCTGAATCGACTTTTAAATATAACTGTGTTTTGCCAGAAACGCCAGATTCTCCGATTAAAGCTCACAAAACCATTTCAACAACAACCAAACAGCAGATGAGAGCAGGCACACGGATTCCACACAAAGACGTAAACACAGAACGGACCGACGCATCAGAATCAACTTTGTCTTTCTCGGCTTTCTCACCCGACGGCCCGTAGACGGACACGCTGTCGGAGCTCAGCGATTCTGATGCGTCCGGTCCGCGCTGTGTTTACGTCTTCTTGCGCTGATTCTGAGCTGCAGGTTTTGTCTCTCTCCAACCAAAATTCACCGAGCCAGCAGCAAAAGAAGCAGCAAACTGCGCTTCACATTTGATCAATGTCCTCATGAATTTTGCTGTTTTGCTTCCACGACTATTAAAATCACACTCCATGCACAGCTAGCTCTCTCTCTATCTCTCTCTGTACTTCAAGAACAGTTTCCCGTCTCCAATCTCTGTTTTCTGTATTATTCATTCGCTTATTACCCACCAGTCTACCGTTGTTTACAGCGCTGTCGGCTGCTGTCTTTTTCTCTTTTTCTTTTTTTCACTTAAATGACCTCGGACAAGAAAGCCTATTTTTTTCTGTTGTTCAATACTGAAGAAATTTAAACTTTATATGCAGAACATTGTAGAATATTTTTAAGGTTATCTGCTATAAAAAGCCAGACCAGGAAAATCTCCTTCATGTTTTTCTGTTTTATTCTCAGTTACTTTCACACAAAGGCATCTGCTGTGATGTTCACAATTCTGATGAAGTCAGTACTGATAAATGATCAGAATTATAATATTTCTGACTGTCTGAGGCTAAGTTGAATCGAATCGGGACTTTGAAAACCGGAATCGAATGGATTATAGAAATCAGTGATGATACCCAGCCCTAGTGAGCAGCCTAGGCACGACAGAAGTGGATGTAGCTGTAATAGGAAAAGAACTATTGTTAACTTTTCTGTTAAGTTAAGGCCTGATCCTTCTGAAATTCATAGCCAGTGCTCTGACACGGTGTCATCAATCTTTGAATGCTGAAAAAGCACAGTGTATCCAGAAAAACACATTATATAAATTATTATAAAATTTGTGTGCGCCTAACTTTTGTGCCGGTACGCCTAACTTTTTAAAGTTAGGCGTACCGGTACGCCCATGGCAAAAAGTTAGTCTAGAGCCCTGTGACTACAAACCTAAAGCCACTAGTTCCCACACTGGAGCTCCCTGACACTGTGTGCTAACCGTATTTAGCTTGTATCAACAGTTGTAACAGGCTAAGCCACCTGAGACACTGCATTGAATGATTGTTCCTGTCTTAATGATTTCAGCTGACTGGTTTCAGCTCAGATGTTCTGCTTTTTCCTTTCAGTAGATCAAAGCAGCTCGTGCTCCTTCTGCTTCCAATTTAGAAGAAGAAGAAGAAGGTGAAGGCTTCAGCGAAGTGGCGTTCATGGTCTCAGTGAACAGTCACGGTCACACACTGCATGTGGTTTTAAAAGCAACATGTCTGTTCACCACAACAATGGAGATGTGTAATATTAGTGCAGCTACGGTTTGTTTTTGAACATCAGTTCTGTTTTCTACTTTGATCACTTAGACCAAAAAAGTGTTGTTTTCAGATTCTTTCTTTTACATCTATAAACCACCTGTTCATTTTTTTATTACAATTAGTTTCACATAAATGTTAGTGTTTCCTTTATGATCTTTTAATGCTTACACTACACTGTACAAGTCTACATTAGAGACATTTCTGTTACCTGTTTCTGTTGACTCAGAGTTGTGAAATGTTCTTTTATTTGATGCACAATATGAAGTTCATAATTTTCTTACAAATAAAACTCTAATGACAAACATGAACAGCTGTGCTTATTTCTGAGACATGAGTTTTGAATGTGTTCATATTTAGACAGTGTGCATCTGTATGCTGAAACTGTAATGGTGAACCTGAGGTGATGGTCAACAGAAGGCAAATATATATCAATATAAAACAATATTGAAGTAATGTCTTTACCCCCTGCAGCGTGTGGACGCTGTGCACGCAGTCACCTTATTCACTGTAGTAAACATGCACCGCTAGCTCACGTGACTGACTGTCTCCATGGTTACATCGTATATTATTAGCTATGTAAACAGCTTCCAAAGATACCGCCATAGCTCTCTGCAGCTGTAACACTTAAACACTTTGCAAATCATTTCACGTGTTTGATAGTTATGAAGACAGAATATGTTTTTAAGGTCATGCTAGGCGGTTGCTGTGGTGGTTGCTGTGGACTTGGGTGGACCGCGTCCGATTCCTGTTATTAGCTGTCCGCCGTAGGAAGGCCTTTTATAGCCGTTCATGACACGCACACACACACACATAAAGCACTTTGCCTCACCATGAGAATGCAAGTTTACCTAACCTAACCTTAAAGTATCTGATATAGGATAGAAAAATGAAGCAACCAGAGATTTAATGATGAAGACTCTGGGTTCTGTAGTTCACGTTTTACAGTCCTGAATGACTCTTTGCATATGATTTATTGAAGAGGAGTTTAGAATGCACTTTACATTTAGACTGTTGCTGTTTCATTTTTTACATTGTTGCCGTGTTATGTCATGAATAAGGTTCACCTGCTGGGGGTTTGATGGATCAGCTGGACAATACAGTCAAAGACAGACTTCATTCATCATATGCAAGAATCCTAGTTGGATTTTTGTTGTCACTCATGTTTTTGAACCAAATATTGAAAACAATTCTGACAGACTGGATACCTGGTCAGGGTGTACATTACCTTGTACTCAAGCATCCCAGGACAGAGCCCTGCCCCACCATGAGCCTGGGTGGATACGTGGTTATTAATATAAGGACCAATACTGAATATGAATATTTCATGAAAATTGAATTATAATACAAATTAGTAATAAGGGTTTCTCTGCGCCCTTATCTACCCCATACTCAAAGAGCTGCGGGCAGAGAGGGTGACAGGAGAGGATGGCACTGAAGAGAAGATGCTCGGTTTCTGGAGTCTCCTGGTCCTGTCAGTATTAGTAGGATGCATCTGCTGTGTCTTCTCGTGGATGCTCACCTACCTTGACTCGTCCCAGCCTGGTATGGATTTCCCAACACTGCGGACAGTGGCCCACGTCAGAGACGTTTAATATTGATTACATATGTCTGAATTGCTAACCCTAACCCTAACCCTAGCTCAACAGACCACAATGCCCTGGACTGTCAGTATTATTACACGCTGTGAACATAAGTACCTTTGATCACTGTTGTAGAGACCCACCTTTTAGCACATCCCAGCACACCCACTCACTTCACCAGATGCACCTTGTTTAGTTCTCTCACCTTTGATTGGGTGTGGTGCTTGTCCTTAATTGCACTCACCTGTCACACATTATATAAGGACTGCATTCACTTTAGGCTCACTCCTTCTTCACTCCCACACGGGGCGGCAGCAGAGGTGAGGTTCTGTTCTGGTTTTTCTTATTTTATGTATTGTTTAAGGTAATGAGTAACTTCTCTGTTTTCTTTCAGCATTGGCAGTCCATGTGTGTCTTTCTTTCCTTCCTTCTTTGCTTTATTGATTTGAGAATAAAAGGAGAACCCTGTGAATGATTAGATGACTGCTTATTCTTATCCTAATCGGATGAGCCCATGATGCTGATTACTCAACCCTGAGCCTTCCTTTCCTTCATAACATGGTCCTCCGAGCCGGAGCAGTGTTAGCGTCATGGATTCAAAGCAGCCATTGACTGAAGGTTTGAGAAGATCCAGTCGTGATAGTCGACCTCCTGCCCACCTGCAGCAGTATGACGTTCAGTATCATGGAAGTAGAAGAGCTACATGTGAGACAGAGAGTCAAACCGAATGCCAGCATAGTGACAAAGACACACATGGGCTGCAGGATCCTGTCGGAGAGTCAGAAAGTCAACCAGAGACCCGCCCTGCTCCTTTACCTACCAACCAAGATGAGGTCATGAGGGAACTCCTGACGACGATGAGGGAGATTAGGCAATTTATGATTCAATCATCTCCTTCCCATTCTCGTAGCTCCAGATCTTCAATTCGCACTGTCTCATCTGATGGAATCAGATCTTCTGTATGCAGTTTACGAGCCTTCCAGCCCCCACAGATTAGCCGTCAGTCTGGCTTAGTTACAGCTGCCAGCCCTCCTTTACCTAATTCAACAATATTAGATGCTGCAATCCCTTCAACTGGTTTACCTAGACCAGTCCTTGCTACAGAAGATGAGACTCCCTTTGATTTCCTGGCCTTATCACGGCAGGATCCCCACCAGGTCTCATGTGTTCAACCTGCTGTTCCTTTAGCTGAAGACCCTGTTCAACCTCTCATTTGCATATCTGACCACAAGTATTGCCCTCCTCTAGAGCAGCAACCAGCTACATCCAATGCCTCACATGAACAGAAACCTTTGATACCTGTTACTGCTAGCTCGGGTCACTCCTCTAGCACGAGAACACATGTATATAAGCTTGAAGGTCCTTCGTTTCCAGACCTTAGTAGAGAAGACGAAATGCAATACAGGATGTTACGGATGGCCCTTACAAACCTTCTTGATCCTCATGAGACGGAGCAGTTCAAATATCATGTCCTTCTTCATCACCTCAAAGTAGACCAAGCTAAACGATTAGCTCTTGCCTTTTCCTACGCTCCTGACCCATACACTCAAGCCATCAAAGCCCTTGATGAGCGTTATGGGCAACCAAGACAGCTGGCATTGAAAGAGCTAAAGAATATACTGGAACTGCCTCCTATCAGAGCAGGTGATGGTCAGAGTCTTGATAATTTTGCTCTTCGTGTACAGGCTTTAGTTGGGTTGCTTAGCACTATGGGAGAACAAGGACGTGCAGAACTAGATTGTGGCTCCCATGTTGATCGCTTGTTAGCGAATAGAATAGAATAGAATAGCCTTTATTGTCATTGTACAGAGTACAACGAAATTGGAGTGCCACTCCCTTGGTGCAAGTTTCAATAATAAATACAAATGTAAAATATAAAAAGTACAAAAAAACAACAAAAAAAAACAAACAATCGTATTACTCAAACAATAGTATGTACAATATATATAGGATAGCAGCATTAATATAATGACAGTATGAGTAGCAGCATAATATAATGACAGTGACGGTATGGAATAGGTTCAATTGTTTTTGTGCTTATTTACTATGGTGATAGCTCTGGGAAAGAAGCTATCCCTGAATCTGTTTGTCCTGGTTTTATGTGACCTGTACCGTCGGCCTGACGGTAATAGTTCAAACAGTTGATTGCTGGGGTGAGAGTAGTCCTTGATGATATTGCCAGTCTGCTGAGGTACCGAGAGTTTGCAGTGACCTCCAGGCTGGGCAGAGAGCAGCCAGTGATCTTCTGGGCTGTGTTGATGACCCTCTGCAGTACTTTCCTGTCCGCAGCTGAGCACCCTGCATACCATGATGTTATGCCGTACGTTAGGATGCTCTCTATGGTGGCTCTGTAAAATGTCACCAGCAGCCTCTCCTCCAGGTTGTTCCTCCTGAGCACTCTCAGAAAGTGGAGATGCTGCTGGGCCTTTTTAACCACCGCCGTGGTATTTGCAGTCCAGGAGAGGTCATCAGAGATGTGCACGCCCAGAAACCTCATGGAGTGTACCCTCTCCACACAGTTCCCGTGGATGTAGAGTGGGGCCGGGTCTGCTCTGCCCTTCCTGAAGTCCAAGATAAGTTCTTTAGTTTTCGTGGTGTTCAGTTGGAGGTTGTTAACTGAACACCACTCAGTCAGTCTGTTGACCTCATCTCTGTAGTCCGACTCATCCCCCCTTGAGATGAGTCCAACCACTGTGGTGTCATCCGCGAACTTTATGATGGTGTTTGAGAGATGGGTAGGGGAGCAGTCGGATGTGTAGAGCGTAAACAGGAGGGGACTCAAAACACATCCTTGTGGAGACCCGGTGCTGAGTGTGATGGTGCTGGACAGGTGGGGGCCGAGTCTGACAGACTGTGGTCTATTTGTCAGGAAGTCCTTGATCCAGAGGCAGATGGGGGTGGAGAGTCCCAGGTGAGACAGTTTCTGGACCAGGATCTCCGGGATGATATGATTGAATGCTGAGCTAAAGTCCAGGAAGAGCATTCTCACATAGCTTCCTCGGTGCTCCAGGTGACTCAGCGCAGTGTGGAGCGCTATGGTGATAGCGTCCTCGGTGGATCGATTTGTCCTGTAGGCAAATTGGTGGGGGTCCAGAGTGGGAGGCAGACCGGCCCTGATGTGCTGACAGACCAGTCTCTCAAAGCACTTCATCACTACAGGCGTAAGTGCAACAGGCCTGTAGTCATTTGGGCTGGCCACAGCTGTCTTCTTGGCGATGGGGATGATGGTGGAGGTTTTGAGGCAGGGCGGGACGGTGTTTGATGACAAGGAAAGGTTGAAGATTTTAGTGAAGACTCCGGTCAGTTCGTCAGCACATGCTCTGAGAACCTTTCCATGTATTCCATCAGGACCTGCCGCCTTCCTGGGATTCACTGACCTTAGAACACACCTCACTTGATGCTCCCTGAGTGTTAGTGTGCCAGTGCTGGGGGCGGGTGGAAGTGGTGTGGCAGCTGGGGGCCTGGTCGTCTCAAAGCGGGCGAAGAAACGGTTTAGATCCTCAGCCAGCGAGGCATCAGTCCTAGATGTCGCCTGGTTATTGCTTCTGTAGTTGGTAATGTGATTGATCCCCTGCCACATTTTTCTGGGGTCGTTGTCAGCAAAGTGATCTTCAATCCTTCTCCTATAGTCCGTTTTAGCTTTCCTGATGCCTCTACTCAGGTCTGCCCTGGCCGCCCTATACGCAGCCCTGTCCCCTGACTTGAAGGCAGTGTTGCGGCTTTTTAGGAGGGATTGTACTTCGCTATTCATCCAGGGTTTTTGATTTGGAAACACCCTGACCCTTTTGTTGACGGTGACATTGTCAACACAGTTCCTGATGTACGAGAGTACAGTGTCCGTGTACTCCTGGAGGTTGTGGCTGGAGAATAAATCCCATACAGTTGTTGAGAAGCAGTCCTGCAGTTGAGAAAGGGCTCCTTCAGGCCAAGTTTTTATTGTCTTTGTCTGGGGCTTTGTTTTTTTCTGCAGGCAGCGAAGTTGCCTGCAGAGCATTTCAGTCGCTTCAAACGGCACGTTTACAGGGAACAGGGAGAAATAACGTATACCTTGCCTTTGTTCTCATCCTGGTTGCAAATGGAATGCAAGTGTCAACCCAGAAAGGCCAGTCCTGTTTCATCCTTCAACCAGCCACAACCTGCCCGTAAGTACACCTCTCCACTTACAACAATATTACATGGGGCAAATACATCTGATGATCCTGTACAGGCAGCACAACCGATCATAACAACTAAGGCAACATGTGCATATTGCCGCTCACCTGAACACCACATTAGTAAGTGTCCCGAGTTCATTCAGAAGACAAAGGATTAGAAAATAAACTGGATGAAAGCAAACAAACAGTGTTGACGTTGTGCTAGGACTCATCAGGCCGCAAAGTGTGACCTGAGGAAAGCATGTGCCACCTGTATGGGACGACATCTACAGATCCTATGTGATGTAAATAAGAGATCTACAACTGAATCTAATCCTGTAGTGAGGACACTGTACTTTGATAGACCTAGTGATTGTCCTAGTGTCCTTTTAAAGGTTGTGAAAGTGCTCCTGCGAAATGGCAAAAGAACTCTTGAAACATATGCAGTACTTGATGATGGCTCCCAGCGTACCATTCTTCTACCATCAGCGGCGCAGCATCTCAACCTAACTGGGGAAGCAGAGAGATTATCACTTAGAACTGTCCGTCAAGAAGTTGAAACTATTCAAGGTTCTTCCGTAAGTTTCAAAATCTCACCCATCGCACACCCAGAGAAAACCTACACAATTAATAATGCCTTCACTGCAAGTCACCTAGCACTTTCAGACCACACCTACCCTGTATCATCTCTCCAATGGAGATACAAGCATCTTCAAGGTATCCCATTACCCATTATTAATAAAGCAGCGCCACTCCTGCTCATAGGCTCAGATCATACTCACCTCATCACGCCTACTGCTCCATTGAGACAGGGACCATATGGGTCTCCTGCAGGAGTTAAAACCCAATTAGGATGGACACTTCAAGGTCCGATCACAGATTTTCAGCCCCAGAGCAGTACAGAGCATGTGCAGTGTTTGTTCACATCTCTCAGTTCATCTGCAGACGTACTGCGTTATCATGTTGAGAAGCTATGGCAACTAGACACTTTACCTGAATACAGTGAGAAATCTGTGATCCGATCAAAGCAAGATCAACTGGCACTGGAACTCCTTGAACAGGCCACAAAAAGGGTTGAGATCAATGGTGTTAATCGCTACGCCACTCCTCTTCTTCGGATGGCAAACTTTCCTCCTTTGAATGTCCCTCCAACTGTAGTCATGTCTAGACTCCGCAACACTGAGGCTCGGTTAGCTAAAGATCCTGACAAAGCCATGTCTTACAAGGATCAGATTTTGAAATTGGAGCAAGCAGGCTATGTAGTTAAACTTAGCCCAGAGGAGATGCACAATAGCAAAGAAGCCTGGTATATTCCTCATCATATGACAAGTCACAACAATAAAGATCGCATAGTCTTTGACTGCTCTTTCACATTTCAAGGTCAGTGTCTCAATAAGTACCTATTGCCAGGACCAATCCTTGGGCCAACACTTCTCGGTGTTTTGTTGCGTTTTAGGCAACATTCAGTGGCAATAAGTGGCGACATCAAAGGCATGTTTCACCAAGTCCGTCTTCTGCCTCCTGATAAACCACTCCTCCGATTCCTGTGGCGTGACATGAACAAAGCAGCTCCCCCTTCAGTGTATGAGTGGCAGGTACTCCCCTTCGGTACGACCTGCAGCCCTTGTTGTGCAATCTATGCACTGCAGAAACACGTGAAGGAATATCAATCTGACAAAGATGTGCAGTCTTCAGTAATGCAGTGTTTCTATGTTGATAACTGCTTGCAGAGTATTCCATCAGCAGAGTTAGCTCGAACACTCCTAGACAAATTAAGAAACCATCTATCAGAAGGAGGCTTCGATCTTCGCCAGTGGGCCAGCAATAATCCTGTTGTGATTAGCCATCTACCATCTGAGGTAAGAATGGCAAGTAATGAACTTTGCCTGACTGAAGACAAGCCATCTGGCCCACATGAACGCACATTAGGATTATTGTGGAATTGTGAGACTGACTTGTTTGCCTATAAATACAGAACTCTAGCCTCACACCCCACCACAATGCGTCGTATCTATGCAGTACTTGCTCGTCTGTATGACCCATTAGGCTACTTACTCCCATTCACAACACGCGCCAAAACCTTGGTGCAAGAGCTATGGAGAAAGGAGAGAGATTGGGATGACCCTTCCCTTCCATACAACCTCTTAGAGGCATGGAAGTCCTGGGAAGAAGAACTTTGTTATCTTCCACAAATTGCCATCCCACGTTGCTATACTTCTAAGGAAATGAATGTTTCTACCACAGTTCGAGACATTCATATCTTCTGTGACGCTTCGGAGCGAGCATATGGTGCTGTCGCATATTTGAGATCAGATGATCTTGAAGGTCATGTGGAACTGAGTTTCTTGTTAGCTCGCTCACGTGTTGCTCCTAAACGGAATTTAACAATACCCAGACTGGAGCTATGCGCAGCCCTACTAGGCGCACGCCTCTGTGAGCTCATACAAACAGAACTCACCTTACCAGTCAGAACTACCACCCTTTGGACTGACTCAACAACTGTACTTCACTGGCTTCAGTCAGATTCCTGCCATTTCAAGGTATTCGTAGGAGCCAGAGTCTCAGAAATTCAAAACCTCACAAACAGTCAAGACTGGAGATACATCAATTCAGCCACAAATCCTGCTGATGATGTTACGAGAGGTAAATCCCTGAAAGAGTTCCTTAGCCCAAACAGGTGGACCGAGGGTCCCTCGTTTCTGCATGAACCTCCGAATAACTGGCCCACAGTTACAGATCTCCATCCTGATGATGATCAGACTGAGTTAAAGAAATCCTACTTTTTTGGTATTGTCAGTATACCCTCCCATACATACACACCCAGCTTCAGAATCTATCAAGAGCTATTGGATTTCACGGCTCGTTCACTCTCCAACCAAAAGGGTAACATTCCTTCTGCAGCTGATTATCTAACAGCAGAACAAGAAATCCTTCGTCAGGCACAACTGGACAGTTTCGGTGAAGATTTAGCCCGTTTACAGTCAGACAAACCCCTCTCATCCGACAGCCGTCTATTGTGTTTGTCACCAGTGTTGTGCAGGAATTCTGGACTTATCCATGTAGGAGGCCGACTACGGCAAAGCCCAGACTTGGAATTGAATGTCATTCACCCAATAGTACTTGATCCTGCTCATCCAGTGACCAAACTGATCATACAAGATTATGATGACAAACTGCATCATGCTGGTTCAGAAAGACTTTTTGCTGAACTACGTCGGAAATTTTGGATTCTCAGAGGAAGGGAAGCCGTACGCAGGCATCAGTATAGCTGCGTTGCATGTCAGAAATGGAGAGCACAGCCCATCATTCCAAAAATGTCAGACTTGCCTGCTGCTCGTCTTAGGTTATTCAAACCACCTTTCTACTCCACAGGAATAGACTGCTTTGGACCATACATGGTCAAGACCGGCCGCAGATCGGAGAAAAGGTGGGGAATAATATTCAAATGTCTCACGACTCAGTGTATACATCTTGACCTCCTAAACAGCATGGATACCGACTCCTTCCTCATGGCCCTCCAACGATTCATTTCTCGACGAGGAACACCCCTGGAAATTATATGTGATCAAGGAACTAACTTCAAAGGAGGAGATAAGGAACTACGGGCTGCTTTTGACAACCTTGCTCCGACTCTACAGCCGGTCCTGATGACTAAAAGAATCCATTTCAAATTCAATCCCCCGCATGCACCCCATTTTGGTGGAGCCTGGGAGAGGGAGATACGTTCTGTGAAGAATGCTCTGAAGAGAACCATTGGTGCACAAATGGTCACTGAAGAGGTCTTAAGAACGGTCCTAATTGAGATTGAAGGCATTCTTAACTCAAAACCCCTAGGCTATGTATCCTCAGACATTGCGGATATTGATCCCATAACCCCAAACCTTCTCATTATGGGCCGACATGATTCGTCACTTCCCTTAGTATCCTATTCTGATTCTGACCTCCTAGGTCGACGACGATGGCGACATGCACAAATATTGGCAGATCACTTCTGGCGGCACTTCATAAAGGACTATCTACCATCCCTCCAAAGAAGACACAAATGGCAGAAGGAGAACCCAGATCTCACACTGAACTCTGTCGTAATGATCATGGATTCACGCCTTCCACGTGCCCTCTGGCCCATAGGCAGAGTGACACGCCTCCTGAAAAGCCCAGATGAACGCATCAGAACCGTGGAAGTCTTAGCACAGGATAAAACCTATATCCGCCCTGTCTCCTGTCTTATCCCCCTGCCCCCGCTTCCTGACGAAGACTGATCCTGATCATATCAACATATTTCTCACTAGAAATATGGGGGCGGCTGTTGTAGAGACCCACCTTTTAGCACATCCCAGCACACCCACTCACTTCACCAGATGCACCTTGTTTAGTTCTCTCACCTTTGATTGGGTGTGGTGCTTGTCCTTAATTGCACTCACCTGTCACACATTATATAAGGACTGCATTCACTTTAGGCTCACTCTTTCTTCACTCCCACACGGGGCGGCAGCAGAGGTGAGGTTCTGTTCTGGTTTTTCTTATTTTATGTATTGTTTAAGGTAATGAGTAACTTCTCTGTTTTCTTTCAGCATTGGCAGTCCATGTGTGTCTTTCTTTCCTTCCTTCTTTGCTTTATTGATTTGAGAATAAAAGGAGAACCCTGTGAATGATTAGATGACTGCTTATTCTTATCCTAATCGGATGAGCCCATGATGCTGATTACTCAACCCTGAGCCTTCCTTTCCTTCATAACAATCAGTTTATGTTGTAAAAGAGAAGGAATATTGGAAAGAAAGATCAACATTGTGATATTATTTCTTCCAAACTGACCAGAAACATGCTTGTCAGACTCTCACAGCAAAGGATCAGACTCACTGTGCATGACGGCTCAGGCCAATGATGTCTGTTAGATTGTCAGTTGTTTAGTGCTTCTGTACAGTTAGGGTCACCGTCTCTATTTCAGAATAATTAATATGCGGAAAACACTAAAAGTTGATTGTCTTCCAATATTCTAGCATAATTAAAAAACTTTGACTTTGTAAGTACATATTATTAGTCCTAATGCCAATATGATTCTTCATAACTCCTGCTTTGAAATACTGAACTTTAAAATTTACCTGATGAAAGATCATTTACAGTGGCACTCTGTCAGGATCATTCTGACTGTAAGATCACTGTATTAATCTGAATCCTTCTGAAATGTGCTGTGAATGAATGCTGATGCAACTCACTGTGGGAAAACTGTTAATAAAATGAATCTGTGACACATGCAACACATTCACAGAGGAAGAGGACACAAAGGGAGGACACGCAGAGGCTGTGTTGAAGTCAGAAATCCAAATCTTTATTAAAAAACAGGCGGCAGTAACAAACAGGAAGACAAGCAGTCCATCAAACAGTCTACAGGGTCAAACATACAGAGAATTCAAACAGCAGTAAAAAATAACTGGACACTGAAAAACTTAAAGCAATGTGTGACGCAATAAAAGGAAGCAGCGCAGTATATTCACTGAATTATCATCAATTATTTCTAAGGATTATTTTCTTAAATGCAGTTAGAGTGTGGCTGGTAAAGATGGAAACATACAGAATGTAAACTGTGTGAGTTTGGTGAACTTTGTTAGTAACAAATGAGGTAAAAAACAACCCCAAAACAGACAAAACACAGAAAGAGGCTCTCAGTATTCATTAATAATTAGAAAGAAAAATTCTGGTCGTGGATTTTTACAGTCTTAGTTCCGCTCGCTGTCATCATTATAATCATCATGATCAATGGCGAGGTCCTGAGGTGGGTGGGGCTGTCTCTGGTGATGTCACCATGAAGGAACAGCATCTGGCACGTGTTGCTGAAACATCCCAGTACACTGGTGTAGTTTCCTCTCCAGCTGTTTGACATGTGACACTTGAACATTAAGGGGAAGAAGAAGAAACAGTGTTAGGTCAGGTGACCACATGGTTTCTAAAGTAACTGACAGGAAGTAACCAGGCCGTTAGAAATGGATGGCATGTGTTTAGAGTTACTGGAGTTGGGTAACTCTACTTACCAAAAGCAGAAGCACACAGATGAAGGATCAGATGCTGAATGTTGCAGGAACATGCTCATGTGTGGTGGTCATTCAGTGCTGCTCCGGCAGGTTAGACAGTCCAAGACTGATATGCTGCCCATCTGAGAGTTTGAAAACACACATGCAAAGATTTATTTTGTATTACAGTCAAAGTTGGATGTTCATTTTTGTCCTTTAAAAATGTTTGTGTATTTGAAAGCACTAACATTTAAGGATGACTTGGATTGTCTCCTTTAAAGGGGAGACAAGTGTATCCACTGTTACGGATTCAAATATTGGGGATGGATACAAGAGGAAAAGTCACAATAACAACACTGGTCCGGCCGGGTTGAGTCAAACGATGATTTTAATGATCACACGCGTGGGAGATGGACACCGTACGCAGACAGCATCAGATCTCACCCCAAAAATCACATCACAATAGTTTTATGAAATCAGGGTATTAGAACGCCCCTTCATGCGTATGACAGGTGCAATACAATCAATGTTGACCATTTTATTTAACACAGCAAAAAGAACATTCTCTCCTTCCCGAGGACAGGCACTGACTCCCGCCTATCTCCTGGAGCCAACTGTCCCCTGCGGAGACACAATATTGCAGCTACAAGGATTTCCAGATTGGTTAAGGTGATCAGTGTGTAATGCTCTAAATCAAGTATGTAATATTAAATGAATATTGTTTAATCAATTGCCACTACTAAAACATAACAAAAGATATAACTGAATACAGAATGGCAAAGAATAACATGATATCAGTGTTGTGTAAGCGCGTGCGGCCTTCTATGCTCAAAGCCTTTCCCTTCCATAGATCAGCCAGACATTCGCGCTGACTGTAGCTTTTAACCCTTATTAATTTGAGCACAACTCTATAATGAGCAACAAACAGCAATATGTATGAGATGATCATGGTAACACCTGCAATGAAAGAGCATATGATTATTCTGGCACTTGTAAATGGAAAATCAACCTGAGGTTATAACCATCACTGTAATACAAATGTCAATGTAATGTCAAAAGCTTTAATCAAAGGTTAATTAAAGGCTGCTTATATGATTCTTATATGATTATGATTATATGATTCTGAGGTTTCAATAATGCCGATGATAAAATAACAAAATAATAAAAGAAAAGAAAAAGAACACCCCTTTTATCCCACAATTCCCTCTGTTGACCTCTGGAGAATCCAGAGGTCACAACACTGACAGTTGTGTCATGTCACTCCTTGGCCTACACAGCAGGTCCTACGTACATCATTGGCATCATGGACATTGGAGTGATAACTCTAGGCTCCACTGCCCTCCTAAACATCATCACTAACACTCTTCTGGCACAAGGAATGAGACGACAACAACAGGTAACCATAATACATACCAAAACAGATAAAGCCAGCATGACCGACACAATAAGCCCCTTCCATCGTCCGAACACTGAGGTCAGCCAGCCCTCCAGCGGATTGTCAATACCTGAGTGATCATGCATAGTTTCAGAAAGGCTCTTTAGGCCCTCCAGAGCCCGAGTCACTGAGCCATCTGGAGCAGTGTTGTTGGGAATGAAGGTGCAGCACTGATCGCCAAACATGGAACAGACGCCCCCTTTTTCTGCCAATACCATATCAAGGGCCATCCTATTCTGCACGCCCATTAACGAGGTCGGACCCACCTGCTCCGCCAACCCCTCCATGCCATCTTTGGTGAGGTTAGAGAGTCTCAGCACATTATAATGAACATAATTTATCCTATCTACGTTCTTGTTTGGGGTCACTGGAAAGAAAGCAGAGATTATTGGAATATTCTCAAAACCGGCTGCTATTTGATCAGCGAGTTTAAATTCATTTGGAACTCCCCTGGGCACTCCAATGGAGTCAATCCAGGTGGGGGAATTCAACCTAGGGTCGTATGCATGTGTGCCATCAAAGCCTGTCTTCATTAAAATGTGTCTTTTGCGTTTAGCTGCCAATGTGCGCGTGTTGTGTTGTGGAATCGCTTTTACCTGGTTTCCAATTAGCATAAGTGGCGCCCCTAGTCTCACCATTGCGCATGTACCCACGCTCCCCACAGGAACACGAACCACAAGAGTCCTATGCCCGCAATAGTAATACAGCCCGCTTCTAGCCCATGTTCCAATTACGGTGGCTGCATCACTCACATTGTTGGTGGTCCTACCCGTCCGGGTGACCGAACACCAATTTGGATCGATTTCCCCTAGTCGATATTTAACTTTATCTGTGGAAAAAGTAAAACACGTATAGTTATCTTTTCTGGGCATAAACGGTCCTGCTCGCGTGAGTTTGTCAATAGGGGGAAATAGACTGGACAACACAGTGCAGTTCCCCGTATTAACAACTTCTCTAGTCATTCGCAACATACAGTTATAGCCCCACTGATCCTCTGGATGCAGCGGTGCTGGCTCAGTAAATAAACGCGGCCTTGCGGAAGCACAAGCTACACAGTTAGACACTTTCTGTTCTTTAGCGTTTTGGGCCATCCAGTCCAGCCAGATGTTGCTGTCACTGAACCCGGTGGCGCGTTCAATCAGATCTTGAGGTTTTAACGTGCTGTAGTCCACCGAAACGACTTGTCTAACTTTTGGTTCCTGTTCCTCTGGTCCAGCCTCCGACGACCCGCTCCCCTCTTGCCCTGTAAAAGATGCAACAGAGTTCATTGGATTGGGAATCACGTGTGTTGTCATTTCTTCTCTACCTGGCGACCTGGGATTAGTCTTTTCTAGAAAATTAACTTTAATTAACACTTTTGGATCAACCCCAGCTGTTTCCACCCCCAAGATTAGATATACAGGTTTTTCCCGACGCCAATTACCTAATGATAAGGTTAACAGATTTTTAGATGGGCTGTAGTCCCTTTGAAGTTTAAGCTCATTTTCTGGTCCTAATTCTGGCGGTTCCCAATTTTCCCCAGTGTAACCCCTTACCTGATCCCAATTACGGCACCAGCTGTCATAAGGCCGATTTCCCCTTTCGCAGTGTGTACTCACTGAATAGTCCCAACAGACCCACACATTATATCCCCTCCAGCTACTGCTTACATCCTGACAATTAAAAACATCACACAGATCAAACGTGAAAGAAGTTGTGGAACCCTTAACATAATCTAATTCTACTCCACCGTATGTGCTGAGACACTCATCCTTTTTACCAGAGACCTCGCGCTTCGTTCTCGCCCACGGCCTGAAGTCACTAAGGATCACGAGTGGTGTAAGTGGCGTATCAAACAGCGCCGGGCCGGCCTGACCTCCGTGCTCAGACAGTTTTCCCTTGTCGGCCTGCAAAAAATAAACCAAAAAACATATAGCTGTGATTAAAAACATCATCGACATTAAACCTATGGTATTATTGAACATTGTGATAGCCTTTTGAACTCTTTTCTCGTCACGAGTATCTGATTGTTGTGATGGCATGGTGTTGTGTGTAAGTTATGTTGTAGCAAAAACTTCAAAGCCCTTTTTAGATGCTCGTTTGGTGCCGCTCCCTTTCGCTGGCGCGGCGACTTCCTCCTAGGCTGCTCTTCTTTCTTCGACCTCCCGGGTAGACCACCGGTTGGCCCGTTGCACAGGTGTGAGGGTTTATTCTGCCTCTGAGTTTCACCTGTGTTGGGTGGAGATTGATTTCTCCCCACCAAGTCCTCGTGCGTCCAGTGATACCAGGCGTCGCCTTTCCCTCTCAGTTGAACCGCTGTAGCTGTCCGAGCCGACACCTCGTATGGACCAGTCCAACGGGGTTCCTTCCACTTGCGTTTGATGACCTTCAGCCACACTGCCTTTGCGTCCGGGACCTCTCCTCCTCCTGTGGGCTTTTCACAAGCCACCTGTTTGGTGAAACTGGACACCAGCGCCTTTAACTCGTTCCAATAGTCTGCGTGAGACCTGTTCCCTCTGGTGTCCTGTCCCACCGAGCCCACCGTCCAAGGGGCCGGAAACTGTCTCCCAGTTTGCAGCTCGTACGGTGTGAAGCCCACTTCCGGTTTGACCGCTGGCTTGGGATTGTGTGCGCCACAGATTAAACACATCCTGGCCTTTTCCCTTATCATTTCTTTCAACTCAGGATGCCACCAATGACACAAGTTTCTCTCCATCTGTGCTACCCCCACGTGGGCAAGTCCGTGGGCCTCCTCCACCTTCTGTTTTGCCATTTTGGCTGTCAACACGGGGCGCCCGTCTGGCCCCCTCCACAAGTGTCCATCCTGCCAGGCTCCTTTGTTTTTCCACACCCCCTTTTCCTCTGGGGATGCCTCCTCCTGAGCCTGTTTGACTTCCTCCGTCATGTTAGTGGATACTTCCTCTTCTGCAGTTACCTGTATCATTTGTTTCCGTCCTTTGTAGTCTGCCGCCTCATTTGCGGCTTCATCTGCTTTCTGGTTTCCTTTTGCCACCATGCTGGTTCCTTGTGAGTGCGCTTTGCATTTTATGATACTCACTTCATCTGGGTCAGCCAAGGCCTTTTCCAGTTCCTCCATTTCACTTTTGTGGCAGATAGGTGCATTGGTTGCTGTTCTGAATCCTGCTCTTTTCCATTGAGCCAGCTCCACATGAGCTGCTCCGAATGCATACGCTGAGTCAGTGTAGATGTTCACTCTCCTATTCTTAGCTAATCTCAAGGCTCGAGCTAGGGCTATCACTTCAGCTCTCTGTGCCGACTGCTGTCCCCCAATTCTTCCTGCTTCTTTGACCTGATACTCCTCTCCTACTCTGCAGACTACCGCATATCCTGCTTTCAGTCCTTCTTCGTCTCTGTGGCAACATCCATCAGTGAACCAGTCCTCAGCTCCAGGTATAGGTTCTGCCTTCAGGTCCTCTCTAATTTTTTCTTCAACCTGTGCTCTTCTGACGCAGTCATGGGGTTCCCCTGCTCCCATTAAATCTGCCATGTTTGCTCCTTCATGTGTGAATGTTAGATTTGGGGCCTCTAAGACTTTGCTCAATCTCTGTTGTGCCCGTGGTGACATACTAAATGCTTGTGAGTTCACGTATGCCACTATGCTGTGTGTAGCTCTACGTCACTTTACCTGGATGATGACTCCTCTCCCCCTCACTCAGAAACACTCCTAATATAACCAAGCAAATAAATAATATTGAAGATTTACTTACATCATTACAAAAACAGCAAAAACATCTCCCTTTGATTCTATTTCTCCATTCCTGCTCAACATCAGGCAACAAATATCTCAATAAATCACAGTAAAATGTAAAGCACATGTTTTCTCTGCTTTGTCTAACCTCTGCAGAGCCTCTGTCAAGAAAAACACAACTGTAAGCATAAAACAAATATACATTTCATAACACGTCACTGGACAAACCTCGGTCAGTTGATTTCCTCTGTGCAGTGCAGACGAACATCAGTCAGCAAGTGACTCTGCTGGTTCTTCTGAGGAAACGCCACCGTCTCTCCACACCGTCACCATCTGTGAGCACAAACTGCCGCTCTGCTCTGCCAGCATGTAGGAAATCACATATCACACACAGGGGTGAAGAAACATCAGAGCTCAACTTTGGATACTTTAGATCTTAACAGATCAAAGTAGCTCTTAGTTTCAGCAATCAGTGAGCAGACAAACAATGATACCATACTGATTCTGTATGAATACAATATGGTATTTTCAATACAGGTGTCAAATTAATTTATTAAAACTAATACAGATATATGTATATTTTTTTTTGATAAATTAGTTTGCTAAATTATAAGAATATATTTTTATTTATTTTTTTCATTTAACAATTGCAACTGAAAGAAATTAAATATTGAACAAAAATATATTGTCACATTCTGAGCATGCTCAGCATGCTGACAGACTTGAAGTTGCTACAGATTTTAAGAAGTGATAATTATAGGGAAGAAACTTCTCTTTTTCATCCGTTTAATCAAACATTTGATGCCTCAGCTGTCTCAGTCCTATAGCGTTCTGCAACTACAACTAACCTGAAGCTTGGATTTGGCTGCAGGTGCCCCTGTACATCCTTCTCAGCAGCACACATGTGGGTACCATTTAATCACACTTCTTCCTGAGCTTTGCTTCATCACAAGACCAAAGGTGGCATCCCGTGTCACAGTCTTATCATCATCCAGAAGAAACATTTGAAGAAACATCATGGAGAAGAAACATTTACGCGCCTCCTGGTTTTGTTTTCTGATCCTGCGAAAAGACTGAGGACAACAAAGCCCAGAGAACACGAGATACACAACATCCAACATTCAGACTCAACAGCCTCCATAAATGAAGAGCACCAGGTTGGTTCAGTTATAGTAGATATAAGCATACTTCACATTACTGGGTATGAATAATAATGAGGAGGCAAACTTTGAAGATGCAGAGCATGATGTCCCATCATCAGACTGTAAACAAACATCCACCAGGCTTCTTTGTTGGCAAAATTGATGATTCTCCTATCAGGGATCAGTAGCGTGTATTAACCTGTGGTATAAGCAGCAGTCACTGAAATATTACTCTTTCAGATAAGAAATCTAGGACATAAAAGCCAGGGTGGGAGGGATCTCTGCAAACTGACTTACCTCTGCAAGTGTGAAGCTCAACAAAAATCTGACTCTCCAGTCACAGACAAACAAAAGCCTCCAGCTGGGAGATAGAAAACGCTGTCTGGGTCTTGCTGGATGTTGCTGGTCAGAGTCCACACATTAGCAGAGTGCTTCTTGGTCCCACTGACCCATCTGGACAGCGACTGTGGAGAACTGTTCTGGAAAACAGAGAAGAGAATTAAAATAACAAAAAGCCAAACAGGATTTCCACAAAGACTCTCTTGGAATCAGCAATCAAAAAAACCACTGGTTCATATTTCAATTAAATATGAACAGGTTCCTCAAATGTAAGCAGTTCAGATCTGATTTAATTTAATTTCCTTCACACAGCACATTCGTCCAGGCTGACAGGTAAACATAGAATTAATCTCAGGTAACATGACTCAGAGTAGAGATTCAGTAAGAAAGATTGCAGGCTCAAATATTATTACCACACAATCCAAGGACACAGCAACAGCTCAGATTTGTAGAACTATTTAAACAAATGTCTTCTGAATATTCAATTCAGGTTCACAGTGGGAGGGTGGGAGGTGTCGTGGAATTTTTTAAATAAAGTCTGCAACACAGAAAGAGCTGTGATCAAGCTATTTATTACTGCGCCAACACACATCAAACATCACAGTTCAGTCATGTCAGCGCTGCCGCAGAAGTGGTGCTCCTACTCCTTTATGCATTCCAAGGAAGAGGGAGGAAGTTACAAACTGATCCTACCACACTTCACGTGCCTCGCTATGAAACCTAACGGATCAATGGTTAAGCTGTTTTGTGCCCTTGGCCTTATCAGCACCTGTAAAGGGAGTTGTTTTCTCAAACTGCTGACGCTGAAGTAAGTTCATCTAGTTTTAGAAACTTTCACTGAACAGTCTATAACAGTGTCACAACTAAGCATATGCATAAGCACTTAAATACTTTAAATGAGAATAACAGAAAATTTCTATTAAAAAGGCTAGAGCCTGTCCCAGTAGTCATAGGTAGAGCACACCTGGACAGGTCACCAGTCTGTCAGAGGACTAACACAGAGACAGACATCAGAGTAACAAATCTATTTAAAATTAATGTAAGTTTGCTGCAGCTGTATGTATGAACATGTGTTTCTGTGCTCACAGTCCACCTCTCAGGAACCTGCAGTTCACTTTTAGTCTACTTTAAACAGACCTCACAAAAGGCTGATGTGGCTGGATCAGTAGTCTGATTTAAGTACGATAGCTTTGGCCAGGGATTAATCTGGTGCATCGCTTCACTGCAGTCTTACGTATTTTCCCCACACCTGAATAAAAAATACTGATATATACAAATAACAGCTTCAGCTGATGCAGCCTGACTCAATCCTAGATGTTCAGCACACAGAGACACAGAGGTGCCGTTTAAACTTTAGTGTTAACCTGAGTCACTGATCATTTGCAGTATTACAGAGTCTGGCAGTCTTTGCATGATGTCCACGTCACTGTACGTTTCTAGCTGACTCTCAGGTGTGACAGGTGTGCCAGCAGGAAAGAGTAATAATAACCTGCATCCTGAGGTTTGTCATGCAGGATTAAAGGAGCCAGGCTTTGTTCACACAGCTAGGATTGTATTTTACACTGACCCTGGGTCAGTATAAGTATCATACAGTTTAAACGAAGCACTGAAACTTGCACATATTTATTACAGATGCACTGAAGCTAATCGAGATATTTGCTGTCAGTCTGTGGCTGCGATTAAACACTTTACTGGAAACTTTATTAACTAGTACCTTCATCAGTCATGACAGAAGCTAATATTTCTGTGCTAACATCGTTTAACCAGTAACAGCTTTCCTCCAATATAAGCTAACGTTTACACCGTAACTTTAAGCTAGCACCACAAAGACGGTAAAACACGTAATAATATCTACAAATGCATCTTAAAGCTGTTATATTAGCACTCGGTGTATTACTAAGATAACCACATTAACATTACTGACACTCGCTGACTTTTAATAGTCATTCTATAAATGCTGTCCGTTTAAATGGTCTTACCTGTACACACTGCATATCCACCGGATTCCAGCCAGAGTGGATTCTGGAGTCTTCCCACGCTCCTGTTAGTGATCCTCCATCTGGATGGATGAGAACAACCTTCTGAACAATCTAGCAGGAGATGGCCCATATCTATGGGACTGATTTGTGCTAATAACGCCCATTGTATGGACTGATAACAGCCGAAGCGGGTGAATAAAGTCACCCAGTAGCTAGCTGTGCCATTACCCAGCATACATCACTCCCTCCATAAATGCAATAAACGATAGAAAAGTATCGTTCTACCTGTTTTTCAGGTAGTTGTTTACATTATATAATTTATTGTGTTCCGTATACGTCACTACAATGTGATTTGGAAAATGTCTAAATATACCGACAACAGGCACTTCCGCAGCAATCTCTTCAATCGGAGGAGCCTTCACGTCAATTCCCGACGCGAGGGGGGTACCCTGCGCGTCCATAAGCGAAGCAGAGGGAGCCTGACCATGCGTCACACGTTTGACGAGTTGGGAGTGAGAACGTGTTGAATTAATAGTGAATTTAGACAAAATTAAACATCTGCTACTCTAACAGCCATCTTTCTATACACACACATCCCTCTTTACAATTTAGTCACAACAAAAAGTTACTTTGACGAGGTTTAAGCATTAAAAGCTCGCTGGTCAGTCATCTCCATGTGTTCTGTCCTTGGTCTTTCTCCCATTGCTCATCTTCTTAGCTTGGCCTGGATTTACTGAAGGGCTCCTAAATGTGGATTCCATTTATGTAAAATCATACTAACTCTTCACCACAATTACATATTTTAACTGTAGGCAACACTAACTAACTGTCAGAGAGCCTGACAGATGCTTACGGCACATCAGTTGACCAATCTAGTATTTGCCAAAGCTTCACAATGACATGTTTTTGTTCTTTTTGGTTTGTTTGTATAAAAGTCAACCCGACACACTGTTATGTTGATCACTCTGGACGAGTGTTTGTTTAAGCACCACACATATGGCTTTCATGGTTTGCCAACCTGTTCACCAACTCTCCGGTTGGTCTTCTGCACATGCTCCTGCTCACTCTGGTCTCCGGCTTGACTATATAAAAAGGAAAACCTCGTTAGGAAGATCATCACCACCTGTCCCTGCAGCCTCCCTGGCACCGCCCCCTTGAGCTCACTGCATCACTCCTCCCCTGCGGCTGAGCCAGGGACCACACCTCCACCACAGTTTGGATTTCTAAATAATATTTATTGGGTGTTTATAATTCATGTAACCATTATCAGTTACAATTACCATCAATCTGCATTTTGTTATTATTCAATTCAGAACTGCCCAGACCAGACACAGTGACATTCCACCAGAATCCCTTTGATCTCTGATCTTCTTTATGACATCAGCACACTAAAACCCTTAAAGAGGGGAAAGGTTCTCATTCTTGTCAGTCTTTCAAAGATAGTGGAAGAATTCACTAGGCAGTTAAACTACTCGAAACTTCAGTTTCTGACACAGTTGACCGTATTTTTAAAAAATCTTTTAGTTAGTACAGAGATTTAACATCAACTTCAATTTGAAATATGAGTCTGTCAAATCCTGTTGTGTGCAACCTGAGAGCCGAGAACGAAAAACTTAACCAGCAAATCAAAGAGCTGAAAAATGAGAATAAAACTCTCAAAGAACAAAGCTCTACCATACGTGACCTTAAAGTCGAGAACGCCGACCTTAAGGAGCAAAAAAGAGAGCTCATAAATGAGAACAAAATTCTCCAAAAAAACATTGAAGTTCTCTTCAAACGAAGTGGGTTCTCTAAAAACAAGAGGAAAAGAGACCTGCAACTAGAGAATGAAAAAATTCACTTCAAAATTCAAGACCTGGAATATTGGAACCAAATTCTAAAGGATTTAAACAGCTCCAAAACCAAAGAGATCCAGCAACAGAAAGAGGTGATGCAGGAAATGGAGGCAGAAATCAGAGAGTTGCAAAGCAGCAAGACAGGCTTGGTTATAAAAGTGGGAGACATGGAAAAGGACAACCAGTCTTTAAGAAAGGAAAATGATGTGACGATAAAACGCATGTGTGAGCTGAAAAGGGACTTTGAAAAGGAAAAAGATGACATGCAACAGGAAATACAGGCTGTTAAAAATAAACTCCATCAGGCAAACACAGCCTTTAAAGAGTTACAAGAGAGTGAAGAAAGAAAAAGGATCATGAATGAGGAAAACAAAACAACGGACAGTGAACAGCTCAGACAGACCCTGGAACTCCAATGCGTTGCACGTGAAATTGACATATCGAGGCATAACGAACTTCTTGAACAGGACCTCCAGGAGCTTTCCAAAAGGAGTGGTGATTCTCAAAAAGAACTGAAACCACACGATGAGGGTGTGAAAGGAGAATCACGGATCTTCAAAGCCACTGAGAAAGACTCCGAACATGATTTTAACGTGACCAACAGAGAAAAGGAGTTGTTGTGCCATGAATTTGAGGCACTGAAAAGAGAGCTTGAAGAGGTCAAGAAAAATCTGTGTGATGTACAGGAAGCCTTGAAAACAGAAGACATGGCGTTGCAAACCCAAGCTCAGACTCCCAAAGTTTCACAGGAAGAACATAACAATCTGATAAACAACTACGATGTCCAAGTTGACATACTCAAACAACAAAATAAGGCCTTAGAAAATAAGGTTAGTGACCTTACCAAAAAGATGTGGAATGGACGGGAAGCGATGAGACAAATGGAAAAGAACTTTCAAGAACAAAGGAAGCTACTCGAAAATCTCCGAGGAGAATTCGAGGAAATTTAGCACAACTACGACTTTGGCCCTCCCTATTAAACCTGGTTAACGCAGGTTCAATTCATTTGATTTAATTGGCCCAAAATGAGTGACTGCACCCAGACACTCAGTAGCAAAAAAATTACAGAGATTCAAGAGAGAAAACTGTTTCTGCATAGACTCCTATAGTACTGCAAGTCGTGTCATCACTTGGTGTCCTGCATAGAGTGCAGGTTTAAGGTATTTACCTATCTTTCAGAATTAGAAGCTATGCTGCGTCAGGGGTTATAACAGCTGTGCCCCCCCCAACCGGTCGAGGCAGATGGCCGCCCCTCACTGAGCCTGGTTCTGCCGAAAGTTTCTTCCTGTTAAAAGGGAGTTTTTCTTTCCCACCGTCACCAAGTCTAAGGAGCTTGGAGAAAAGCGCCTGGACTTCTTTAACTTAAAGAAATCCAGGCGCTTTTCTTTCCAAGCTCCTTAGACTACTATGGCCTTGATGACTGATAACCTTCACAGACACTGTCATCAAGGGTTTGCTCACAGGGGATCATCTGATTGTTGGGGGGTTTTCTCTCTTATATTGTATGGTCTTTACCTTACAATATAAACAGCCGAGAAGCGGCTATTTTTGCGATCCGGTGCTTTAGAAATACATCTTAGCTGAACTGAACTCCATAACATCTGGACTGAAATGCCTACACACAACGGTAGGCATTTCAATCAAGAGCTCTGTCCAAAACGTTCAATGACAAGCATCAGCACCAGGATTGTTTTTTAGCTCACCAACAGTTCATGTTCCATACCCAGTTTTTATTGTAACTGCAACTTTGTAAGACTGGGTTGGGAGATGTTCTTGTGGTGAGCTTTTATTCACATAATTGGTTTCTTTAATAGTGAAATAAAATAAATTTGTATAACTGGAAACAACGTTCTCATGTCTGATTATCACATTGTATTCTTTAAACCATGTAACAGAATATATAATATATATAATTTACTCATAGTAATATTAATATCTAATGTGATTGAGTTTCCTCATCTCTACTTATGTGCTGATGTGTTCACTGAGGCCATTGTATGGTCCATTTTGGCTGCATTTCCATGTTTTAAACATGAAATTTGCTTATTTAAAGGGTGTCTCATGTATCTCTTATGCAGAAATATGTGTTGCCTAGCTGGACAAATGTAGCACAGGTCTACTATTATTGGCCTAATGTATTTTAACAATCATTTCAGCATCCAGATAATCTCTTTCATCATCTCTTTCGATGAATTTAGCCTGGTTGTCATGAAATAGGCATTTGAAACAATAACTACCAGTATCTTTGAATGTGTGTGATTTCACTAATCCTACACATTCTTTGCAAGACAACTGGGTGCTTTTATGTAAAGAATGATCTGAGAACACTGAGGCTAATGAAGTAACAAGAGAAACATAGTAAGTAGTCTTTCAGTTTGCATGATCAATTTTGATTATTGTTCATTTTCATTTACCATGTCAACATGTTTTAGAGCAACGTTTTCTGATTTTGAGCTCTTTTAGGTGTACGTCATCGTCCAACACGTTCTCACTCCCAACTCGTCAAACGTGTGACGCATGGTCAGGCTCCCTCTGCTTCGCTTATGGACGCGCAGGGTACCCCCCTCGCGTCGGGAATTGACGTGAAGGCTCCTCCGATTGAAGAGATTGCTGCGGAAGTGCCTGTTGTCGGTATATTTAGACATTTTCCAAATCACATTGTAGTGACGTATACAGAACACAATAAATTATATAATGTAAACAACTACCTGAAAAACAGGTAGAACGATACTTTTCTATCGTTTATTGCATTTATGGAGGGAGTGATGTATGCTGGGTAATGGCACAGCTAGCTACTGGGTGACTTTATTCACCCGCTTCGGCTGTTATCAGTCCATACAATGGGCGTTATTAGCACAAATCAGTCCCATAGATATGGGCCATCTCCTGCTAGATTGTTCAGAAGGTTGTTCTCATCCATCCAGATGGAGGATCACTAACAGGAGCGTGGGAAGACTCCAGAATCCACTCTGGCTGGAATCCGGTGGATATGCAGTGTGTACAGGTAAGACCATTTAAACGGACAGCATTTATAGAATGACTATTAAAAGTCAGCGAGTGTCAGTAATGTTAATGTGGTTATCTTAGTAATACACCGAGTGCTAATATAACAGCTTTAAGATGCATTTGTAGATATTATTACGTGTTTTACCGTCTTTGTGGTGCTAGCTTAAAGTTACGGTGTAAACGTTAGCTTATATTGGAGGAAAGCTGTTACTGGTTAAACGATGTTAGCGCAGAAATATTAGCTTCTGTCATGACTGATGAAGGTACTAGTTAATAAAGTTTCCAGTAAAGTGTTTAATCGCAGCCACAGACTGACAGCAAATATCTCGATTAGCTTCAGTGCATCTGTAATAAATATGTGCAAGTTTCAGTGCTTCGTTTAAACTGTATGATACTTATACTGACCCAGGGTCAGTGTAAAATACAATCCTAGCTGTGTGAACAAAGCCTGGCTCCTTTAATCCTGCATGACAAACCTCAGGATGCAGGTTATTATTACTCTTTCCTGCTGGCACACCTGTCACACCTGAGAGTCAGCTAGAAACTTACAGTGACGTGGACATCATGCAAAGACTGCCAGACTCTGTAATACTGCAAATGATCAGTGACTCAGGTTAACACTAAAGTTTAAACGGTACCTCTGTGTCTCTGTGTGCTGAACATCTAGGATTGAGTCAGGCTGCATCAGCTGAAGCTGTTATTTGTATATATCAGTATTTTTTATTCAGGTGTGGGGAAAATACGTAAGACTGCAGTGAAGCGATGCACCAGATTAATCCCTGGCCAAAGCTATCGTACTTAAATCAGACTACTGATCCAGCCACATCAGCCTTTTGTGAGGTCTGTTTAAAGTAGACTAAAAGTGAACTGCAGGTTCCTGAGAGGTGGACTGTGAGCACAGAAACACATGTTCATACATACAGCTGCAGCAAACTTACATTAATTTTAAATAGATTTGTTACTCTGATGTCTGTCTCTGTGTTAGTCCTCTGACAGACTGGTGACCTGTCCAGGTGTGCTCTACCTATGACTACTGGGACAGGCTCTAGCCTTTTTAATAGAAATTTTCTGTTATTCTCATTTAAAGTATTTAAGTGCTTATGCATATGCTTAGTTGTGACACTGTTATAGACTGTTCAGTGAAAGTTTCTAAAACTAGATGAACTTACTTCAGCGTCAGCAGTTTGAGAAAACAACTCCCTTTACAGGTGCTGATAAGGCCAAGGGCACAAAACAGCTTAACCATTGATCGGTTAGGTTTCATAGCGAGGCACGTGAAGTGTGGTAGGATCAGTTTGTAACTTCCTCCCTCTTCCTTGGAATGCATAAAGGAGTAGGAGCACCACTTCTGCGGCAGCGCTGACATGACTGAACTGTGATGTTTGATGTGTGTTGGCGCAGTAATAAATAGCTTGATCACAGCTCTTTCTGTGTTGCAGACTTTATTTAAAAAATTCCACGACACCTCCCACCCTCCCACTGTGAACCTGAATTGAATATTCAGAAGACATTTGTTTAAATAGTTCTACAAATCTGAGCTGTTGGTGTGTCCTTGGATTGTGTGGTAATAATATTTGAGCCTGCAATCTTTCTTACTGAATCTCTACTCTGAGTCATGTTACCTGAGATTAATTCTATGTTTACCTGTCAGCCTGGACGAATGTGCTGTGTGAAGGAAATTAAATTAAATCAGATCTGAACTGCTTACATTTGAGGAACCTGTTCATATTTAATTGAAATATGAACCAGTGGTTTTTTTGATTGCTGATTCCAAGAGAGTCTTTGTGGAAATCCTGTTTGGCTTTTTGTTATTTTAATTCTCTTCTCTGTTTTCCAGAACAGTTCTCCACAGTCGCTGTCCGCATGGGTCAGTGGGACCAAGAAGCACTGTGCTAATGTGTGGACTCTGACCAGCAACATCCAGCAAGACCCAGACAGCGTTTTCTATCTCCCAGCTGGAGCTTTTTGTTTGTCTGTGACTGGAGAGTCAGATTTTTGTTGAGCTTCACACTTGCAGAGGTAAGTCAGTTTGCAGAGATCCCTCCCACCCTGGCTTTTATGTCCTAGATTTCTTATCTGAAAGAGTAATATTTCAGTGACTGCTGCTTATACCACAGGTTAATACACGCTACTGATCCCTGATAGGAGAATCATCAATTTTGCCAACAAAGAAGCCTGGTGGATGTTTGTTTACAGTCTGATGATGGGACATCATGCTCTGCATCTTCAAAGTTTGCCTCCTCATTATTATTCATACCCAGTAATGTGAAGTATGCTTATATCTACTATAACTGAACCAACCTGGTGCTCTTCATTTATGGAGGCTGTTGAGTCTGAATGTTGGATGTTGTGTATCTCGTGTTCTCTGGGCTTTGTTGTCCTCAGTCTTTTCGCAGGATCAGAAAACAAAACCAGGAGGCGCGTAAATGTTTCTTCTCCATGATGTTTCTTCAAATGTTTCTTCTGGATGATGATAAGACTGTGACACGGGATGCCACCTTTGGTCTTGTGATGAAGCAAAGCTCAGGAAGAAGTGTGATTAAATGGTACCCACATGTGTGCTGCTGAGAAGGATGTACAGGGGCACCTGCAGCCAAATCCAAGCTTCAGGTTAGTTGTAGTTGCAGAACGCTATAGGACTGAGACAGCTGAGGCATCAAATGTTTGATTAAACGGATGAAAAAGAGAAGTTTCTTCCCTATAATTATCACTTCTTAAAATCTGTAGCAACTTCAAGTCTGTCAGCATGCTGAGCATGCTCAGAATGTGACAATATATTTTTGTTCAATATTTAATTTCTTTCAGTTGCAATTGTTAAATGAAAAAAAAATAAAAATATATATTCTTATAATTTAGCAAACTAATTTATCAAAAAAAAATATACATATATCTGTATTAGTTTTAATAAATTAATTTGACACCTGTATTGAAAATACCATATTGTATTCATACAGAATCAGTATGGTATCATTGTTTGTCTGCTCACTGATTGCTGAAACTAAGAGCTACTTTGATCTGTTAAGATCTAAAGTATCCAAAGTTGAGCTCTGATGTTTCTTCACCCCTGTGTGTGATATGTGATTTCCTACATGCTGGCAGAGCAGAGCGGCAGTTTGTGCTCACAGATGGTGACGGTGTGGAGAGACGGTGGTGTTTCCTCAGAAGAACCAGCAGAGTCACTTGCTGACTGATGTTCGTCTGCACTGCACAGAGGAAATCAACTGACCAAGGTTTGTCCAGTGACGTGTTATGAAATGTATATTTGTTTTATGCTTACAGTTATGTTTTTCTTGACAGAGGCTCTGCAGAGGTTAGACAAAGCAGAGAAAACATGTGCTTTACATTTTACTGTGATTTATTGAGATATTTGTTGCCTGATGTTCAGCAGGAATGGAGAAATAGAATCAAAGGGAGATGTTTTTGCTGTTTTTGTAATGATGTAAGTAAATCTTCAATATTATTTATTTGCTTGGTTATATTAGGAGTGTTTCTGAGTGAGGGGGAGAGGAGTCATCATCCAGGTAAAGTGACGTAGATCAGTGGATACACTTGTCTCCCCTTTAAAGGAGACAATCCAAGTCATCCTTAAATGTTAGTGCTTTCAAATACACAAACATTTTTAAAGGACAAAAATGAACATCCAACTTTGACTGTAATACAAAATAAATCTTTGCATGTGTGTTTTCAAACTCTCAGATGGGCAGCATATCAGTCTTGGACTGTCTAACCTGCCGGAGCAGCACTGAATGACCACCACACATGAGCATGTTCCTGCAACATTCAGCATCTGATCCTTCATCTGTGTGCTTCTGCTTTTGGTAAGTAGAGTTACCCAACTCCAGTAACTCTAAACACATGCCATCCATTTCTAACGGCCTGGTTACTTCCTGTCAGTTACTTTAGAAACCATGTGGTCACCTGACCTAACACTGTTTCTTCTTCTTCCCCTTAATGTTCAAGTGTCACATGTCAAACAGCTGGAGAGGAAACTACACCAGTGTACTGAGATGTTTCACCAACACGTGCCAGATGCTGTTCCTTCATGGTGACATCACCAGAGACAGCCCCGCCCACCTCAGGACCTCGCCATTGATCATGATGATTATAATGATGACAGCGAGCGGAACTAAGACTGTAAAAATCCACGACCAGAATTTTTCTTTCTAATTATTAATGAATACTGAGAGCCTCTTTCTGTGTTTTGTCTGTTTTGGGGTTGTTGTTTTTTACCTCATTTGTTACTAACAAAGTTCACCAAACTCACACAGTTTACATTCTGTATGTTTCCATCTTTACCAGCCACACTCTAACTGCATTTAAGAAAATAATCCTTAGAAATAATTGATGATAATTCAGTGAATATACTGCGCTGCTTCCTTTTATTGCGTCACACATTGCTTTAAGCTTTTCAGTGTCCAGTTATTTTTTACTGCTGTTTGAATTCTCTGTATGTTTGACCCTGTAGACTGTTTGATGGACTGCTTGTCTTCCTGTTTGTTACTGCCGCCTGTTTTTTAATAAAGATTTGGATTTGTGACTTCAACACAGCCTCTGCGTGTCCTCCCTTTGTGTCCTCTTCCTCTGTGAATGTGTTGCATGTGTCACAGATTCATTTTATTAACAGCTTTCCCACAGTGAGTTGCATCAGCATTCATTCACAGCACATTTCAGAAGGATTCAGATTAATACAGTGATCTTACAGTCAGAATGATCCTGACAGAGTGCCACTGTAAATGATCTTTCATCAGGTAAATTTTAAAGTTCAGTATTTCAAAGCAGGAGTTATGAAGAATCATATTGGCATTAGGACTAATAATATGTACTTACAAAGTCAAAGTTTTTTAATTATGCTAGAATATTGGAAGACAATCAACTTTTAGTGTTTTCCGCATATTAATTATTCTGAAATAGAGACGGTGACCCTAACTGTACAGAAGCACTAAACAACTGACAATCTAACAGACATCATTGGCCTGAGCCGTCATGCACAGTGAGTCTGATCCTTTGCTGTGAGAGTCTGACAAGCATGTTTCTGGTCAGTTTGAAAGAAATAATATCACAATGTTGATCTTTCTTTCCAATATTCCTTCTCTTTTACAACATAAACTGATTGTTATGAAGGAAAGGAAGGCTCAGGGTTGAGTAATCAGCATCATGGGCTCATCCGATTAGGATAAGAATAAGCAGTCATCTAATCATTCACAGGGTTCTCCTTTTATTCTCAAATCAATAAAGCAAAGAAGGAAGGAAAGAAAGACACACATGGACTGCCAATGCTGAAAGAAAACAGAGAAGTTACTCATTACCTTAAACAATACATAAAATAAGAAAAACCAGAACAGAACCTCACCTCTGCTGCCGCCCCGTGTGGGAGTGAAGAAAGAGTGAGCCTAAAGTGAATGCAGTCCTTATATAATGTGTGACAGGTGAGTGCAATTAAGGACAAGCACCACACCCAATCAAAGCTGAGAGAACTAAACAAGGTGCATCTGGTGAAGTGAGTGGGTGTGCTGGGATGTGCTAAAAGGTGGGTCTCTACAACAGCCGCCCCCATATTTCTAGTGAGAAATATGTTGATATGATCAGGATCAGTCTTCGTCAGGAAGCGGGGGCAGGGGGATAAGACAGGAGACAGGGCGGATATAGGTTTTATCCTGTGCTAAGACTTCCACGGTTCTGATGCGTTCATCTGGGCTTTTCAGGAGGCGTGTCACTCTGCCTATGGGCCAGAGGGCACGTGGAAGGCGTGAATCCATGATCATTACGACAGAGTTCAGTGTGAGATCTGGGTTCTCCTTCTGCCATTTGTGTCTTCTTTGGAGGGATGGTAGATAGTCCTTTATGAAGTGCCGCCAGAAGTGATCTGCCAATATTTGTGCATGTCGCCATCGTCGTCGACCTAGGAGGTCAGAATCAGAATAGGATACTAAGGGAAGTGACGAATCATGTCGGCCCATAATGAGAAGGTTTGGGGTTATGGGATCAATATCCGCAATGTCTGAGGATACATAGCCTAGGGGTTTTGAGTTAAGAATGCCTTCAATCTCAATTAGGACCGTTCTTAAGACCTCTTCAGTGACCATTTGTGCACCAATGGTTCTCTTCAGAGCATTCTTCACAGAACGTATCTCCCTCTCCCAGGCTCCACCGAAATGGGGTGCATGCGGGGGATTGAATTTGAAATGGATTCTTTTAGTCATCAGGACCGGCTGTAGAGTCGGAGCAAGGTTGTCAAAAGCAGCCCGTAGTTCCTTATCTCCTCCTTTGAAATTAGTTCCTTGATCACATATAATTTCCAGGGGTGTTCCTCGTCGAGAAATGAATCGTTGGAGGGCCATGAGGAAGGAGTCGGTATCCATGCTGTTTAGGAGGTCAAGATGTATACACTGAGTCGTGAGACATTTGAATATTATTCCCCACCTTTTCTCCGATCTGCGGCCGGTCTTGACCATGTATGGTCCAAAGCAGTCTATTCCTGTGGAGTAGAAAGGTGGTTTGAATAACCTAAGACGAGCAGCAGGCAAGTCTGACATTTTTGGAATGATGGGCTGTGCTCTCCATTTCTGACATGCAACGCAGCTATATTGATGCCTGCGTACGGCTTCCCTTCCTCTGAGAATCCAAAATTTCCGACGTAGTTCAGCAAAAAGTCTTTCTGAACCAGCATGATGCAGTTTGTCATCATAATCTTGTATGATCAGTTTGGTCACTGGATGAGCAGGATCAAGTACTATTGGGTGAATGACATTCAATTCCAAGTCTGGGCTTTGCCGTAGTCGGCCTCCTACATGGATAAGTCCAGAATTCCTGCACAACACTGGTGACAAACACAATAGACGGCTGTCGGATGAGAGGGGTTTGTCTGACTGTAAACGGGCTAAATCTTCACCGAAACTGTCCAGTTGTGCCTGACGAAGGATTTCTTGTTCTGCTGTTAGATAATCAGCTGCAGAAGGAATGTTACCCTTTTGGTTGGAGAGTGAACGAGCCGTGAAATCCAATAGCTCTTGATAGATTCTGAAGCTGGGTGTGTATGTATGGGAGGGTATACTGACAATACCAAAAAAGTAGGATTTCTTTAACTCAGTCTGATCATCATCAGGATGGAGATCTGTAACTGTGGGCCAGTTATTCGGAGGTTCATGCAGAAACGAGGGACCCTCGGTCCACCTGTTTGGGCTAAGGAACTCTTTCAGGGATTTACCTCTCGTAACATCATCAGCAGGATTTGTGGCTGAATTGATGTATCTCCAGTCTTGACTGTTTGTGAGGTTTTGAATTTCTGAGACTCTGGCTCCTACAAATACCTTGAAATGGCAGGAATCTGACTGAAGCCAGTGAAGTACAGTTGTTGAGTCAGTCCAAAGGGTGGTAGTTCTGACTGGTAAGGTGAGTTCTGTTTGTATGAGCTCACAGAGGCGTGCGCCTAGTAGGGCTGCGCATAGCTCCAGTCTGGGTATTGTTAAATTCCGTTTAGGAGCAACACGTGAGCGAGCTAACAAGAAACTCAGTTCCACATGACCTTCAAGATCATCTGATCTCAAATATGCGACAGCACCATATGCTCGCTCCGAAGCGTCACAGAAGATATGAATGTCTCGAACTGTGGTAGAAACATTCATTTCCTTAGAAGTATAGCAACGTGGGATGGCAATTTGTGGAAGATAACAAAGTTCTTCTTCCCAGGACTTCCATGCCTCTAAGAGGTTGTATGGAAGGGAAGGGTCATCCCAATCTCTCTCCTTTCTCCATAGCTCTTGCACCAAGGTTTTGGTGCGTGTTGTGAATGGGAGTAAGTAGCCTAATGGGTCATACAGACGAGCAAGTACTGCATAGATACGACGCATTGTGGTGGGGTGTGAGGCTAGAGTTCTGTATTTATAGGCAAACAAGTCAGTCTCACAATTCCACAATAATCCTAATGTGCGTTCATGTGGGCCAGATGGCTTGTCTTCAGTCAGGCAAAGTTCATTACTTGCCATTCTTACCTCAGATGGTAGATGGCTAATCACAACAGGATTATTGCTGGCCCACTGGCGAAGATCGAAGCCTCCTTCTGATAGATGGTTTCTTAATTTGTCTAGGAGTGTTCGAGCTAACTCTGCTGATGGAAAACTCTGCAAGCAGTTATCAACATAGAAACACTGCATTACTGAAGACTGCACATCTTTGTCAGATTGATATTCCTTCACGTGTTTCTGCAGTGCATAGATTGCACAACAAGGGCTGCAGGTCGTACCGAAGGGGAGTACCTGCCACTCATACACTGAAGGGGGAGCTGCTTTGTTCATGTCACGCCACAGGAATCGGAGGAGTGGTTTATCAGGAGGCAGAAGACGGACTTGGTGAAACATGCCTTTGATGTCGCCACTTATTGCCACTGAATGTTGCCTAAAACGCAACAAAACACCGAGAAGTGTTGGCCCAAGGATTGGTCCTGGCAATAGGTACTTATTGAGACACTGACCTTGAAATGTGAAAGAGCAGTCAAAGACTATGCGATCTTTATTGTTGTGACTTGTCATATGATGAGGAATATACCAGGCTTCTTTGCTATTGTGCATCTCCTCCGGGCTAAGTTTAACTACATAGCCTGCTTGCTCCAATTTCAAAATCTGATCCTTGTAAGACATGGCTTTGTCAGGATCTTTAGCTAACCGAGCCTCAGTGTTGCGGAGTCTAGACATGACTACAGTTGGAGGGACATTCAAAGGAGGAAAGTTTGCCATCCGAAGAAGAGGAGTGGCGTAGCGATTAACACCATTGATCTCAACCCTTTTTGTGGCCTGTTCAAGGAGTTCCAGTGCCAGTTGATCTTGCTTTGATCGGATCACAGATTTCTCACTGTATTCAGGTAAAGTGTCTAGTTGCCATAGCTTCTCAACATGATAACGCAGTACGTCTGCAGATGAACTGAGAGATGTGAACAAACACTGCACATGCTCTGTACTGCTCTGGGGCTGAAAATCTGTGATCGGACCTTGAAGTGTCCATCCTAATTGGGTTTTAACTCCTGCAGGAGACCCATATGGTCCCTGTCTCAATGGAGCAGTAGGCGTGATGAGGTGAGTATGATCTGAGCCTATGAGCAGGAGTGGCGCTGCTTTATTAATAATGGGTAATGGGATACCTTGAAGATGCTTGTATCTCCGTTGGAGAGATGATACAGGGTAGGTGTGGTCTGAAAGTGCTAGGTGACTTGCAGTGAAGGCATTATTAATTGTGTAGGTTTTCTCTGGGTGTGCGATGGGTGAGATTTTGAAACTTACGGAAGAACCTTGAATAGTTTCAACTTCTTGACGGACAGTTCTAAGTGATAATCTCTCTGCTTCCCCAGTTAGGTTGAGATGCTGCGCCGCTGATGGTAGAAGAATGGTACGCTGGGAGCCATCATCAAGTACTGCATATGTTTCAAGAGTTCTTTTGCCATTTCGCAGGAGCACTTTCACAACCTTTAAAAGGACACTAGGACAATCACTAGGTCTATCAAAGTACAGTGTCCTCACTACAGGATTAGATTCAGTTGTAGATCTCTTATTTACATCACATAGGATCTGTAGATGTCGTCCCATACAGGTGGCACATGCTTTCCTCAGGTCACACTTTGCGGCCTGATGAGTCCTAGCACAACGCCAACACTGTTTGTTTGCTTTCATCCAGTTTATTTTCTAATCCTTTGTCTTCTGAATGAACTCGGGACACTTACTAATGTGGTGTTCAGGTGAGCGGCAATATGCACATGTTGCCTTAGTTGTTATGATCGGTTGTGCTGCCTGTACAGGATCATCAGATGTATTTGCCCCATGTAATATTGTTGTAAGTGGAGAGGTGTACTTACGGGCAGGTTGTGGCTGGTTGAAGGATGAAACAGGACTGGCCTTTCTGGGTTGACACTTGCATTCCATTTGCAACCAGGATGAGAACAAAGGCAAGGTATACGTTATTTCTCCCTGTTCCCTGTAAACGTGCCGTTTGAAGCGACTGAAATGCTCTGCAGGCAACTTCGCTGCCTGCAGAAAAAAACAAAGCCCCAGACAAAGACAATAAAAACTTGGCCTGAAGGAGCCCTTTCTCAACTGCAGGACTGCTTCTCAACAACTGTATGGGATTTATTCTCCAGCCACAACCTCCAGGAGTACACGGACACTGTACTCTCGTACATCAGGAACTGTGTTGACAATGTCACCGTCAACAAAAGGGTCAGGGTGTTTCCAAATCAAAAACCCTGGATGAATAGCGAAGTACAATCCCTCCTAAAAAGCCGCAACACTGCCTTCAAGTCAGGGGACAGGGCTGCGTATAGGGCGGCCAGGGCAGACCTGAGTAGAGGCATCAGGAAAGCTAAAACGGACTATAGGAGAAGGATTGAAGATCACTTTGCTGACAACGACCCCAGAAAAATGTGGCAGGGGATCAATCACATTACCAACTACAGAAGCAATAACCAGGCGACATCTAGGACTGATGCCTCGCTGGCTGAGGATCTAAACCGTTTCTTCGCCCGCTTTGAGACGACCAGGCCCCCAGCTGCCACACCACTTCCACCCGCCCCCAGCACTGGCACACTAACACTCAGGGAGCATCAAGTGAGGTGTGTTCTAAGGTCAGTGAATCCCAGGAAGGCGGCAGGTCCTGATGGAATACATGGAAAGGTTCTCAGAGCATGTGCTGACGAACTGACCGGAGTCTTCACTAAAATCTTCAACCTTTCCTTGTCATCAAACACCGTCCCGCCCTGCCTCAAAACCTCCACCATCATCCCCATCGCCAAGAAGACAGCTGTGGCCAGCCCAAATGACTACAGGCCTGTTGCACTTACGCCTGTAGTGATGAAGTGCTTTGAGAGACTGGTCTGTCAGCACATCAGGGCCGGTCTGCCTCCCACTCTGGACCCCCACCAATTTGCCTACAGGACAAATCGATCCACCGAGGACGCTATCACCATAGCGCTCCACACTGCGCTGAGTCACCTGGAGCACCGAGGAAGCTATGTGAGAATGCTCTTCCTGGACTTTAGCTCAGCATTCAATCATATCATCCCGGAGATCCTGGTCCAGAAACTGTCTCACCTGGGACTCTCCACCCCCATCTGCCTCTGGATCAAGGACTTCCTGACAAATAGACCACAGTCTGTCAGACTCGGCCCCCACCTGTCCAGCACCATCACACTCAGCACCGGGTCTCCACAAGGATGTGTTTTGAGTCCCCTCCTGTTTACGCTCTACACATCCGACTGCTCCCCTACCCATCTCTCAAACACCATCATAAAGTTCGCGGATGACACCACAGTGGTTGGACTCATCTCAAGGGGGGATGAGTCGGACTACAGAGATGAGGTCAACAGACTGACTGAGTGGTGTTCAGTTAACAACCTCCAACTGAACACCACGAAAACTAAAGAACTTATCTTGGACTTCAGGAAGGGCAGAGCAGACCCGGCCCCACTCTACATCCACGGGAACTGTGTGGAGAGGGTACACTCCATGAGGTTTCTGGGCGTGCACATCTCTGATGACCTCTCCTGGACTGCAAATACCACGGCGGTGGTTAAAAAGGCCCAGCAGCGTCTCCACTTTCTGAGAGTGCTCAGGAGGAACAACCTGGAGGAGAGGCTGCTGGTGACATTTTACAGAGCCACCATAGAGAGCATCCTAACGTACGGCATAACATCATGGTATGCAGGGTGCTCAGCTGCGGACAGGAAAGTACTGCAGAGGGTCATCAACACAGCCCAGAAGATCACTGGCTGCTCTCTGCCCAGCCTGGAGGTCACTGCAAACTCTCGGTACCTCAGCAGACTGGCAATATCATCAAGGACTACTCTCACCCCAGCAATCAACTGTTTGAACTATTACCGTCAGGCCGACGGTACAGGTCACATAAAACCAGGACAAACAGATTCAGGGATAGCTTCTTTCCCAGAGCTATCACCATAGTAAATAAGCACAAAAACAATTGAACCTATTCCATACCGTCACTGTCATTATATTATGCTGCTACTCATACTGTCATTATATAAATGCTGCTATCCTATATATATTGTACATACTATTGTTTGAGTAATACGATTGTTTGTTTTTTTTTGTTTGTTTTTTGTACTTTTTATATTTTACATTTGTATTTATTATTGAAACTTGCACCAAGGGAGTGGCACTCCAATTTCGTTGTACTCTGTACAATGACAATAAAGGCTATTCTATTCTATTCTATTCTATTCTATTCGCTAACAAGCGATCAACATGGGAGCCACAATCTAGTTCTGCACGTCCTTGTTCTCCCATAGTGCTAAGCAACCCAACTAAAGCCTGTACACGAAGAGCAAAATTATCAAGACTCTGACCATCACCTGCTCTGATAGGAGGCAGTTCCAGTATATTCTTTAGCTCTTTCAATGCCAGCTGTCTTGGTTGCCCATAACGCTCATCAAGGGCTTTGATGGCTTGAGTGTATGGGTCAGGAGCGTAGGAAAAGGCAAGAGCTAATCGTTTAGCTTGGTCTACTTTGAGGTGATCAAGAAGGACATGATATTTGAACTGCTCTGTCTCATGAGGATCAAGAAGGTTTGTAAGGGCCATCCGTAACATCCTGTATTGCATTTCGTCTTCTCTACTAAGGTCTGGAAACGAAGGACCTTCAAGCTTATATACATGTGTTCTCGTGCTAGAGGAGTGACCCGAGCTAGCAGTAACAGGTATCAAAGGTTTCTGTTCATGTGAGGCATTGGATGTAGCTGGTTGCTGCTCTAGAGGAGGGCAATACTTGTGGTCAGATATGCAAATGAGAGGTTGAACAGGGTCTTCAGCTAAAGGAACAGCAGGTTGAACACATGAGACCTGGTGGGGATCCTGCCGTGATAAGGCCAGGAAATCAAAGGGAGTCTCATCTTCTGTAGCAAGGACTGGTCTAGGTAAACCAGTTGAAGGGACTGCAGCATCTAATATTGTTGAATTAGGTAAAGGAGGGCTGGCAGCTGTAACTAAGCCAGACTGACGGCTAATCTGTGGGGGCTGGAAGGGTGATTGACAGGTTGCTGTATCAATCATTGGGAGCTGCTCATGTTGTTGATGTGTTTGAGGACTGGCTCGTAAACTGCATACAGAAGATCTGATTCCATCAGATGAGACAGTGCGAATTGAAGATCTGGAGCTACGAGAATGGGAAGGACATGATTGAATCATAAATTGCCTGATCTCCCTCATCGTCGTCAGGAGTTCCCTCATGACCTCATCTTGGTTGGTAGGTAAAGGAGCAGGGCGGGTCTCTGGTTGACTTTCTGACTCTCCGACAGGATCCTGCAGCCCATGTGTGTCTTTGTCACTATGCTGGCATTCGGTTTGACTCTCTGTCTCACATGTAGCTCTTCTACTTCCATGATACTGAACGTCATACTGCTGCAGGTGGGCAGGAGGTCGACTATCACGACTGGATCTTCTCAAACCTTCAGTCAATGGCTGCTTTGAATCCATGACGCTAACACTGCTCCGGCTCGGAGGACCATGTTATGAAGGAAAGGAAGGCTCAGGGTTGAGTAATCAGCATCATGGGCTCATCCGATTAGGATAAGAATAAGCAGTCATCTAATCATTCACAGGGTTCTCCTTTTATTCTCAAATCAATAAAGCAAAGAAGGAAGGAAAGAAAGACACACATGGACTGCCAATGCTGAAAGAAAACAGAGAAGTTACTCATTACCTTAAACAATACATAAAATAAGAAAAACCAGAACAGAACCTCACCTCTGCTGCCGCCCCGTGTGGGAGTGAAGAAGGAGTGAGCCTAAAGTGAATGCAGTCCTTATATAATGTGTGACAGGTGAGTGCAATTAAGGACAAGCACCACACCCAATCAAAGGTGAGAGAACTAAACAAGGTGCATCTGGTGAAGTGAGTGGGTGTGCTGGGATGTGCTAAAAGGTGGGTCTCTACAACAGCCGCCCCCATATTTCTAGTGAGAAATATGTTGATATGATCAGGATCAGTCTTCGTCAGGAAGCGGGGGCAGGGGGATAAGACAGGAGACAGGGCGGATATAGGTTTTATCCTGTGCTAAGACTTCCACGGTTCTGATGCGTTCATCTGGGCTTTTCAGGAGGCGTGTCACTCTGCCTATGGGCCAGAGGGCACGTGGAAGGCGTGAATCCATGATCATTACGACAGAGTTCAGTGTGAGATCTGGGTTCTCCTTCTGCCATTTGTGTCTTCTTTGGAGGGATGGTAGATAGTCCTTTATGAAGTGCCGCCAGAAGTGATCTGCCAATATTTGTGCATGTCGCCATCGTCGTCGACCTAGGAGGTCAGAATCAGAATAGGATACTAAGGGAAGTGACGAATCATGTCGGCCCATAATGAGAAGGTTTGGGGTTATGGGATCAATATCCGCAATGTCTGAGGATACATAGCCTAGGGGTTTTGAGTTAAGAATGCCTTCAATCTCAATTAGGACCGTTCTTAAGACCTCTTCAGTGACCATTTGTGCACCAATGGTTCTCTTCAGAGCATTCTTCACAGAACGTATCTCCCTCTCCCAGGCTCCACCGAAATGGGGTGCATGCGGGGGATTGAATTTGAAATGGATTCTTTTAGTCATCAGGACCGGCTGTAGAGTCGGAGCAAGGTTGTCAAAAGCAGCCCGTAGTTCCTTATCTCCTCCTTTGAAGTTAGTTCCTTGATCACATATAATTTCCAGGGGTGTTCCTCGTCGAGAAATGAATCGTTGGAGGGCCATGAGGAAGGAGTCGGTATCCATGCTGTTTAGGAGGTCAAGATGTATACACTGAGTCGTGAGACATTTGAATATTATTCCCCACCTTTTCTCCGATCTGCGGCCGGTCTTGACCATGTATGGTCCAAAGCAGTCTATTCCTGTGGAGTAGAAAGGTGGTTTGAATAACCTAAGACGAGCAGCAGGCAAGTCTGACATTTTTGGAATGATGGGCTGTGCTCTCCATTTCTGACATGCAACGCAGCTATACTGATGCCTGCGTACGGCTTCCCTTCCTCTGAGAATCCAAAATTTCCGACGTAGTTCAGCAAAAAGTCTTTCTGAACCAGCATGATGCAGTTTGTCATCATAATCTTGTATGATCAGTTTGGTCACTGGATGAGCAGGATCAAGTACTATTGGGTGAATGACATTCAATTCCAAGTCTGGGCTTTGCCGTAGTCGGCCTCCTACATGGATAAGTCCAGAATTCCTGCACAACACTGGTGACAAACACAATAGACGGCTGTCGGATGAGAGGGGTTTGTCTGACTGTAAACGGGCTAAATCTTCACCGAAACTGTCCAGTTGTGCCTGACGAAGGATTTCTTGTTCTGCTGTTAGATAATCAGCTGCAGAAGGAATGTTACCCTTTTGGTTGGAGAGTGAACGAGCCGTGAAATCCAATAGCTCTTGATAGATTCTGAAGCTGGGTGTGTATGTATGGGAGGGTATACTGACAATACCAAAAAAGTAGGATTTCTTTAACTCAGTCTGATCATCATCAGGATGGAGATCTGTAACTGTGGGCCAGTTATTCGGAGGTTCATGCAGAAACGAGGGACCCTCGGTCCACCTGTTTGGGCTAAGGAACTCTTTCAGGGATTTACCTCTCGTAACATCATCAGCAGGATTTGTGGCTGAATTGATGTATCTCCAGTCTTGACTGTTTGTGAGGTTTTGAATTTCTGAGACTCTGGCTCCTACGAATACCTTGAAATGGCAGGAATCTGACTGAAGCCAGTGAAGTACAGTTGTTGAGTCAGTCCAAAGGGTGGTAGTCCTGACTGGTAAGGTGAGTTCTGTTTGTATGAGCTCACAGAGGCGTGCGCCTAGTAGGGCTGCGCATAGCTCCAGTCTGGGTATTGTTAAATTCCGTTTAGGAGCAACACGTGAGCGAGCTAACAAGAAACTCAGTTCCACATGACCTTCAAGATCATCTGATCTCAAATATGCGACAGCACCATATGCTCGCTCCGAAGCGTCACAGAAGATATGAATGTCTCGAACTGTGGTAGAAACATTCATTTCCTTAGAAGTATAGCAACGTGGGATGGCAATTTGTGGAAGATAACAAAGTTCTTCTTCCCAGGACTTCCATGCCTCTAAGAGGTTGTATGGAAGGGAAGGGTCATCCCAATCTCTCTCCTTTCTCCATAGCTCTTGCACCAAGGTTTTGGCGCGTGTTGTGAATGGGAGTAAGTAGCCTAATGGGTCATACAGACGAGCAAGTACTGCATAGATACGACGCATTGTGGTGGGGTGTGAGGCTAGAGTTCTGTATTTATAGGCAAACAAGTCAGTCTCACAATTCCACAATAATCCTAATGTGCGTTCATGTGGGCCAGATGGCTTGTCTTCAGTCAGGCAAAGTTCATTACTTGCCATTCTTACCTCAGATGGTAGATGGCTAATCACAACAGGATTATTGCTGGCCCACTGGCGAAGATCGAAGCCTCCTTCTGATAGATGGTTTCTTAATTTGTCTAGGAGTGTTCGAGCTAACTCTGCTGATGGAATACTCTGCAAGCAGTTATCAACATAGAAACACTGCATTACTGAAGACTGCACATCTTTGTCAGATTGATATTCCTTCACGTGTTTCTGCAGTGCATAGATTGCACAACAAGGGCTGCAGGTCATACCGAAGGGGAGTACCTGCCACTCATACACTGAAGGGGGAGCTGCTTTGTTCATGTCACGCCACAGGAATCGGAGGAGTGGTTTATCAGGAGGCAGAAGACGGACTTGGTGAAACATGCCTTTGATGTCGCCACTTATTGCCACTGAATGTTGCCTAAAACGCAACAAAACACCGAGAAGTGTTGGCCCAAGGATTGGTCCTGGCAATAGGTACTTATTGAGACACTGACCTTGAAATGTGAAAGAGCAGTCAAAGACTATGCGATCTTTATTGTTGTGACTTGTCATATGATGAGGAATATACCAGGCTTCTTTGCTATTGTGCATCTCCTCCGGGCTAAGTTTAACTACATAGCCTGCTTGCTCCAATTTCAAAATCTGATCCTTGTAAGACATGGCTTTGTCAGGATCTTTAGCTAACCGAGCCTCAGTGTTGCGGAGTCTAGACATGACTACAGTTGGAGGGACATTCAAAGGAGGAAAGTTTGCCATCCGAAGAAGAGGAGTGGCGTAGCGATTAACACCATTGATCTCAACCCTTTTTGTGGCCTGTTCAAGGAGTTCCAGTGCCAGTTGATCTTGCTTTGATCGGATCACAGATTTCTCACTGTATTCAGGTAAAGTGTCTAGTTGCCATAGCTTCTCAACATGATAACGCAGTACGTCTGCAGATGAACTGAGAGATGTGAACAAACACTGCACATGCTCTGTACTGCTCTGGGGCTGAAAATCTGTGATCGGACCTTGAAGTGTCCATCCTAATTGGGTTTTAACTCCTGCAGGAGACCCATATGGTCCCTGTCTCAATGGAGCAGTAGGCGTGATGAGGTGAGTATGATCTGAGCCTATGAGCAGGAGTGGCGCTGCTTTATTAATAATGGGTAATGGGATACCTTGAAGATGCTTGTATCTCCATTGGAGAGATGATACAGGGTAGGTGTGGTCTGAAAGTGCTAGGTGACTTGCAGTGAAGGCATTATTAATTGTGTAGGTTTTCTCTGGGTGTGCGATGGGTGAGATTTTGAAACTTACGGAAGAACCTTGAATAGTTTCAACTTCTTGACGGACAGTTCTAAGTGATAATCTCTCTGCTTCCCCAGTTAGGTTGAGATGCTGCGCCGCTGATGGTAGAAGAATGGTACGCTGGGAGCCATCATCAAGTACTGCATATGTTTCAAGAGTTCTTTTGCCATTTCGCAGGAGCACTTTCACAACCTTTAAAAGGACACTAGGACAATCACTAGGTCTATCAAAGTACAGTGTCCTCACTACAGGATTAGATTCAGTTGTAGATCTCTTATTTACATCACATAGGATCTGTAGATGTCGTCCCATACAGGTGGCACATGCTTTCCTCAGGTCACACTTTGCGGCCTGATGAGTCCTAGCACAACGCCAACACTGTTTGTTTGCTTTCATCCAGTTTATTTTCTAATCCTTTGTCTTCTGAATGAACTCGGGACACTTACTAATGTGGTGTTCAGGTGAGCGGCAATATGCACATGTTGCCTTAGTTGTTATGATCGGTTGTGCTGCCTGTACAGGATCATCAGATGTATTTGCCCCATGTAATATTGTTGTAAGTGGAGAGGTGTACTTACGGGCAGGTTGTGGCTGGTTGAAGGATGAAACAGGACTGGCCTTTCTGGGTTGACACTTGCATTCCATTTGCAACCAGGATGAGAACAAAGGCAAGGTATACGTTATTTCTCCCTGTTCCCTGTAAACGTGCCGTTTGAAGCGACTGAAATGCTCTGCAGGCAACTTCGCTGCCTGCAGAAAAAAACAAAGCCCCAGACAAAGACAATAAAAACTTGGCCTGAAGGAGCCCTTTCTCAACTGCAGGACTGCTTCTCAACAACTGTATGGGATTTATTCTCCAGCCACAACCTCCAGGAGTACACGGACACTGTACTCTCGTACATCAGGAACTGTGTTGACAATGTCACCGTCAACAAAAGGGTCAGGGTGTTTCCAAATCAAAAACCCTGGATGAATAGCGAAGTACAATCCCTCCTAAAAAGCCGCAACACTGCCTTCAAGTCAGGGGACAGGGCTGCGTATAGGGCGGCCAGGGCAGACCTGAGTAGAGGCATCAGGAAAGCTAAAACGGACTATAGGAGAAGGATTGAAGATCACTTTGCTGACAACGACCCCAGAAAAATGTGGCAGGGGATCAATCACATTACCAACTACAGAAGCAATAACCAGGCGACATCTAGGACTGATGCCTCGCTGGCTGAGGATCTAAACCGTTTCTTCGCCCGCTTTGAGACGACCAGGCCCCCAGCTGCCACACCACTTCCACCCGCCCCCAGCACTGGCACACTAACACTCAGGGAGCATCAAGTGAGGTGTGTTCTAAGGTCAGTGAATCCCAGGAAGGCGGCAGGTCCTGATGGAATACATGGAAAGGTTCTCAGAGCATGTGCTGACGAACTGACCGGAGTCTTCACTAAAATCTTCAACCTTTCCTTGTCATCAAACACCGTCCCGCCCTGCCTCAAAACCTCCACCATCATCCCCATCGCCAAGAAGACAGCTGTGGCCAGCCCAAATGACTACAGGCCTGTTGCACTTACGCCTGTAGTGATGAAGTGCTTTGAGAGACTGGTCTGTCAGCACATCAGGGCCGGTCTGCCTCCCACTCTGGACCCCCACCAATTTGCCTACAGGACAAATCGATCCACCGAGGACGCTATCACCATAGCGCTCCACACTGCGCTGAGTCACCTGGAGCACCGAGGAAGCTATGTGAGAATGCTCTTCCTGGACTTTAGCTCAGCATTCAATCATATCATCCCGGAGATCCTGGTCCAGAAACTGTCTCACCTGGGACTCTCCACCCCCATCTGCCTCTGGATCAAGGACTTCCTGACAAATAGACCACAGTCTGTCAGACTCGGCCCCCACCTGTCCAGCACCATCACACTCAGCACCGGGTCTCCACAAGGATGTGTTTTGAGTCCCCTCCTGTTTACGCTCTACACATCCGACTGCTCCCCTACCCATCTCTCAAACACCATCATAAAGTTCGCGGATGACACCACAGTGGTTGGACTCATCTCAAGGGGGGATGAGTCGGACTACAGAGATGAGGTCAACAGACTGACTGAGTGGTGTTCAGTTAACAACCTCCAACTGAACACCACGAAAACTAAAGAACTTATCTTGGACTTCAGGAAGGGCAGAGCAGACCCGGCCCCACTCTACATCCACGGGAACTGTGTGGAGAGGGTACACTCCATGAGGTTTCTGGGCGTGCACATCTCTGATGACCTCTCCTGGACTGCAAATACCACGGCGGTGGTTAAAAAGGCCCAGCAGCATCTCCACTTTCTGAGAGTGCTCAGGAGGAACAACCTGGAGGAGAGGCTGCTGGTGACATTTTACAGAGCCACCATAGAGAGCATCCTAACGTACGGCATAACATCATGGTATGCAGGGTGCTCAGCTGCGGACAGGAAAGTACTGCAGAGGGTCATCAACACAGCCCAGAAGATCACTGGCTGCTCTCTGCCCAGCCTGGAGGTCACTGCAAACTCTCGGTACCTCAGCAGACTGGCAATATCATCAAGGACTACTCTCACCCCAGCAATCAACTGTTTGAACTATTACCGTCAGGCCGACGGTACAGGTCACATAAAACCAGGACAAACAGATTCAGGGATAGCTTCTTTCCCAGAGCTATCACCATAGTAAATAAGCACAAAAACAATTGAACCTATTCCATACCGTCACTGTCATTATATTATGCTGCTACTCATACTGTCATTATATTAATGCTGCTATCCTATATATATTGTACATACTATTGTTTGAGTAATACGATTGTTTGGTTTTTTTTGTTGTTTTTTTGTACTTTTTATATTTTACATTTGTATTTATTATTGAAACTTGCACCAAGGGAGTGGCACTCCAATTTCGTTGTACTCTGTACAATGACAATAAAGGCTATTCTATTCTATTCTATTCGCTAACAAGCGATCAACATGGGAGCCACAATCTAGTTCTGCACGTCCTTGTTCTCCCATAGTGCTAAGCAACCCAACTAAAGCCTGTACACGAAGAGCAAAATTATCAAGACTCTGACCATCACCTGCTCTGATAGGAGGCAGTTCCAGTATATTCTTTAGCTCTTTCAATGCCAGCTGTCTTGGTTGCCCATAACGCTCATCAAGGGCTTTGATGGCTTGAGTGTATGGGTCAGGAGCGTAGGAAAAGGCAAGAGCTAATTGTTTAGCTTGGTCTACTTTGAGGTGATCAAGAAGGACATGATATTTGAACTGCTCCGTCTCATGAGGATCAAGAAGGTTTGTAAGGGCCATCCGTAACATCCTGTATTGCATTTCGTCTTCTCTACTAAGGTCTGGAAACGAAGGACCTTCAAGCTTATATACATGTGTTCTCGTGCTAGAGGAGTGACCCGAGCTAGCAGTAACAGGTATCAAAGGTTTCTGTTCATGTGAGGCATTGGATGTAGCTGGTTGCTGCTCTAGAGGAGGGCAATACTTGTGGTCAGATATGCAAATGAGAGGTTGAACAGGGTCTTCAGCTAAAGGAACAGCAGGTTGAACACATGAGACCTGGTGGGGATCCTGCCGTGATAAGGCCAGGAAATCAAAGGGAGTCTCATCTTCTGTAGCAAGGACTGGTCTAGGTAAACCAGTTGAAGGGACTGCAGCATCTAATATTGTTGAATTAGGTAAAGGAGGGCTGGCAGCTGTAACTAAGCCAGACTGACGGCTAATCTGTGGGGGCTGGAAGGCTCGTAAACTGCATACAGAAGATCTGATTCCATCAGATGAGACAGTGCGAATTGAAGATCTGGAGCTACGAGAATGGGAAGGAGATGATTGAATCATAAATTGCCTAATCTCCCTCATCGTCGTCAGGAGTTCCCTCATGACCTCATCTTGGTTGGTAGGTAAAGGAGCAGGGCGGGTCTCTGGTTGACTTTCTGACTCTCCGACAGGATCCTGCAGCCCATGTGTGTCTTTGTCACTATGCTGGCATTCGGTTTGACTCTCTGTCTCACATGTAGCTCTTCTACTTCCATGATACTGAACGTCATACTGCTGCAGGTGGGCAGGAGGTCGACTATCACGACTGGATCTTCTCAAACCTTCAGTCAATGGCTGCTTTGAATCCATGACGCTAACACTGCTCCGGCTCGGAGGACCATGTTATGAAGGAAAGGAAGGCTCAGGGTTGAGTAATCAGCATCATGGGCTCATCCGATTAGGATAAGAATAAGCAGTCATCTAATCATTCACAGGGTTCTCCTTTTATTCTCAAATCAATAAAGCAAAGAAGGAAGGAAAGAAAGACACACATGGACTGCCAATGCTGAAAGAAAACAGAGAAGTTACTCATTACCTTAAACAATACATAAAATAAGAAAAACCAGAACAGAACCTCACCTCTGCTGCCGCCCCGTGTGGGAGTGAAGAAGGAGTGAGCCTAAAGTGAATGCAGTCCTTATATAATGTGTGACAGGTGAGTGCAATTAAGGACAAGCACCACACCCAATCAAAGGTGAGAGAACTAAACAAGGTGCATCTGGTGAAGTGAGTGGGTGTGCTGGGATGTGCTAAAAGGTGGGTCTCTACAACAGTGATCAAAGGTACTTATGTTCACAGCGTGTAATAATACTGACAGTCCAGGGCATTGTGGTCTGTTGAGCTAGGGCTGGGGTTAGGGTTAGCAATTCAGACATATGTAATCAATATTAAACGTCTCTGACGTGGGCCACTGTCCGCAGTGTTGGGAAATCCATACCAGGCTGGGACGAGTCAAGGTAGGTGAGCATCCACGAGAAGACACAGCAGATGCATCCTACTAATACTGACAGGACCAGGAGACTCCAGAAACCGAGCATCTTCTCTTCAGTGCCATCCTCTCCTGTCACCCTCTCTGCCCGCAGCTCTTTGAGTATGGGGTAGATAAGGGCGCAGAGAAACCCTTATTACTAATTTGTATTATAATTCAATTTTCATGAAATATTCATATTCAGTATTGGTCCTTATATTAATAACCACGTATCCACCCAGGCTCATGGTGGGGCAGGGCTCTGTCCTGGGATGCTTGAGTGCAAGGTAATGTACACCCTGACCAGGTATCCAGTCTGTCAGAATTGTTTTCAATATTTGGTTCAAAAACATGAGTGACAACAAAAATCCAACTAGGATTCTTGCATATGATGAATGAAGTCTGTCTTTGACTGTATTGTCCAGCTGATCCATCAAACCCCCAGCAGGTGAACCTTATTTATGACATAACACGGCAACAATGTAAAAAATGAAACAGCAACAGTCTAAATGTAAAGTGCATTCTAAACTCCTCTTCAATAAATCATATGCAAAGAGTCATTCAGGACTGTAAAACGTGAACTACAGAACCCAGAGTCTTCATCATTAAATCTCTGGTTGCTTCATTTTTCTATCCTATATCAGATACTTTAAGGTTAGGTTAGGTAAACTTGCATTCTCATGGTGAGGCAAAGTGCTTTATGTGTGTGTGTGTGCGTGTCATGAACGGCTATAAAAGGCCTATAATTAAAGAACAAAGCGGGGTTTGAGTTCGAGTTGCGGCAGACTGTCACTACTTGTAAATGGAACGCAGCCTTCCTACGGCGGACAGCTAATAACAGGAATCGGACGCGGTCCACCCAAGTCCACAGCAACCACCATAGCAACCGCCTAGCATGACCTTAAAAACATATTCTGTCTTCATAACTATCAAACACGTGAAATGATTTGCAAAGTGTTTAAGTGTTACAGCTGCAGAGAGCTATGGCGGTATCTTTGGAAGCTGTTTCCATAGCTAATAATATACGATGTAACCATGGAGACAGTCAGTCACGTGAGCTAGCGGTGCATGTTTACTACAGTGAATAAGGTGACTGCGTGCACAGCGTCCACACGCTGCAGGGGGTAAAGACATTACTTCAATATTGTTTTATATTGATATATATTTGCCTTCTGTTGACCATCACCTCAGGTTCACCATTACAGTTTCAGCATACAGATGCACACTGTCTAAATATCAACACATTCAAAACTCATGTCTCAGAAATAAGCACAGCTGTTCATGTTTGTCATTAGAGTTTTATTTGTAAGAAAATTATGAACTTCATATTGTGCATCAAATAAAAGAACATTTCACAACTCTGAGTCAACAGAAACAGGTAACAGAAATGTCTCTAATGTAGACATGTACAGTGTAGTGTAAGCATTAAAAGATCATAAAGGAAACACTAACATTTATGTGAAACTAATTGTAATAAAAAATGAACAGGTGGTTTATAGATGTAAAAGAAAGAATCTGAAAACAACACTTTTTTGGTCTAAGTGATCAAAGTAGAAAACAGAACTGATGTTCAAAAACAAACCGTAGCTGCACTAATATTACACATCTCCATTGTTGTGGTGAACAGACATGTTGCTTTTAAAACCACATGCAGTGTGTGACCGTGACTGTTCACTGAGACCATGAACGCCACTTCGCTGAAGCCTTCGCCTTCTTCTTCTTCTTCTAAATTGGAAGCAGAAGGAGCACGAGCTGCTTTGATCTACTGAAAGGAAAAAGCAGAACATCTGAGCTGAAACCAGTCAGCTGAAATCATTAAGACAGGAACAATCATTCAATGCAGTGTCTCAGGTGGCTTAGCCTGTTACAACTGTTGATACAAGCTAAATACGGTTAGCACACAGTGTCAGGGAGCTCCAGTGTGGGAACTAGTGGCTTTAGGTTTGTAGTCATTTAACTTTCATCCATTCATTCATTTAATTCAGGAGGAAGAAATGTCAGGTTGATGCAGGCTGGTTACATGCATTTGGTCCCATGCTGTCTTTAACTAAATGACTTGGTTCATTTTATGGCTGGGCTGTATGTGGGGTTATATCATGTTATTTGGGCAGGAGTACCTGTCCTCTGTTAGACTTAGAAAGTTTCTCCATAAGTAGAGTTTCTAACTCTTCTAGCACATCTGTGGCTGACAGCTTTTTGGTGGCTCTTTTTACCCCACACTGGTTGTGAGTGTGTAAATAGCCCCACTAGTTCTTTTGGGTTGCAGTTAACTTGGGAGGAAGAGGTAGGTCTGCCATGACTAGATGAATAACAATGATCTGGGATACATAAATTTCATAATGCATGCATATATCTCTATAAACCTGGCCTGAGGGCTGCCATTTTTTACATTCACTTATTTCTTTGTTGAATCTAAATAATGAATGTGTTACAGTTAAACTGACACTGATCAGTGTAAATGGCTCATTGGGACACAGAAACCTTTAAATTAAACCCTATCACCTGATATCGAGTGTCAAACAATATCAAAGCTGTAAAAGCTGTTTACAGTCAGAATTTATAAAACTATGATTGTAAATGAATTCAAACAAGTGAGCTTTTCTCTTTGTGCTGAATATCAACACTGTGATTTCTTAGACTGTAAGCTTTACTTTAGCACAACCAGTTGTAGAAGCTGCCACTCCAAATGTCTTTTGATAACAAGAAAAAAATACCTTTTCAGTCCACGGCCTGAAGTTCTTCTCTGACATCTTCTGCCATCGGCTTTGTCTGCTGGTTTGAAGACAATAAACCACAAAAAGATGATTTAGTCACTTTGTCTGCGTCATGCAGCTCGAATGTGTCGTGTAACGATGTTGAATAGCCGTCGTTATCCCTCTGCTGTGTCAGTAGGATTGTACTGTGCAGCATCTCATTGATATGTGAGGAATGCTAATGTAACACGATAACAGACGTCTGGTCTTACATCATTAAAACATAAAGGACAGGAGATATTTAGATATTTTTATATTTATATTACATTTTATAGCTGACGGATATTACTAAATAGATAGAATTTACTAAATAGCTGGATGAACATGAAAAATATGTCTATAATAACAAATGACCATGAGAGCCAGTAGAATTAATTCAACTGGACACTCAAAAGATGTCCTTAAATGCTCTTTAAGTGGCAGAACAAACGAACAAACAGTTAATTGCTTACTTGAGATGAAATCTGCTCAGCTACTTTGAAAACAGCTTCTAAGTGGTTCCTCCTTTAACAGGATGACTGCTCAGGGGTAAGGCCATCATGCAGTCCAGCAACCTTTATGGTTCTGCTTTGATTCACCAGGAACTATTAGGGAAACCTTCCAGCGCCTCCTGTGAAAGACACAGGCATAAACACACAAACATTTATTAACATGTTCCACAGTCTTCCAGTTTGATTTTCTCATCCTGTGGACAACAACGTACATGGATGCAGGTTTATTGTTAACTTTTGTAAGGTTTATTTAGTGAACATATCCAGCTGCAGCTCCACTGTGATCCTGAACTGGATAAGCACTTAAGAAAATGTGTCAATAAATGGACATACATCAACTTACTATATTTATCCAAACAGACGGGACCAATAATGCTTCACTGAGTTAGAGACTTTAACAGTCTCTTCTATGTAAGAATGTCTCGTGCTGATATACCTGCAAACTTGACAACAAAGGTTTTTCTGACTGCATGTAGCTGTCCTCTATGTCAGCTCACACATTTACATTCATGTCACACTTATTTCTGCTTTCCCATTTTATAATTATTACTTACATTTTGATTAGATACCTTGAGTTTGTAAATGATCAGATTACATAATTGGAATACAATGTATCCAATTCAGGGTTGCGGGAGGATGAAGCCTATCCCAGCTGATACAGGACAAAGACAGGCTGCCAGTTTATTGCAGGGCTAACACAATATGTGTAACAGAAAATCCACTTAAATGTTTGATATTTCTTATAATAATCATAATTATGACTATTATTTAAAGGTTTCTTTATAAATACATTTTGATTTTTTATAACCTCTAAAATATAAACCTGAGCTGTTTCAGATTCTGACCTCTGACCTCAGTGACCTGGCTGTGTCCTCACTGCAGCTCCCTCTTGGAAGTACGTCTGCTTCTTGTCTACCCCCAGTGTTGACCGCCTGCCCTTGATATCACGTACTGTACCTGAGGAACAAAAAAGGACAAACACTTGCCTTCATTTAAGAAGTACATTCATACAGAGGTAATCTATGGAAACACACTAGTTCAACCTTTGGGAGGAATCAGTTCCTGTGAAACATTTCTGTAAATGAACATCATGTGGAGAATGAATGAAATGAGTTCTTCAGGTGACTCAGCAGTCCCACACTGACAAATGAAATCTAGTTAAACTATTAAGCATATTTGCTCTTCTGAAATCTGTGTTAAACAACAACAAACATAAATTAGTAACAAAAATACAGCTGAGTAGAGGCTTTACAAGCCACCAGCAGCCACAATGCTAAATTTTAATCTTCAAATGTTTCTGAGCCGTCTTCAACCTGCTTTTAACACATTAAAGTCCCACAGTCAATGCAGCCTGACTCAATCCTAGATGTTCAGCACACAGAGACACAGAGGTGCCGTTTAAACTTTAGTGTTAACCTGAGTCACTGATCATTTGCAGTATTACAGAGTCTGGCAGTCTTTGCATGATGTCCACGTCACTGTACGTTTCTAGCTGACTCTCAGGTGTGACAGGTGTGCCAGCAGGAAAGAGTAATAATAACCTGCATCCTGAGGTTTGTCATGCAGGATTAAAGGAGCCAGGCTTTGTTCACACAGCTAGGATTGTATTTTACACTGACCCTGGGTCAGTATAAGTATCATACAGTTTAAACGAAGCACTGAAACTTGCACATATTTATTACAGATGCACTGAAGCTAATCGAGATATTTGCTGTCAGTCTGTGGCTGCGATTAAACACTTTACTGGAAACTTTATTAACTAGTACCTTCATCAGTCATGACAGAAGCTAATATTTCTGTGCTAACATCGTTTAACCAGTAACAGCTTTCCTCCAATATAAGCTAACGTTTACACCGTAACTTTAAGCTAGCACCACAAAGACGGTAAAACACGTAATAATATCTACAAATGCATCTTAAAGCTGTTATATTAGCACTCGGTGTATTACTAAGATAACCACATTAACATTACTGACACTCGCTGACTTTTAATAGTCATTCTATAAATGCTGTCCGTTTAAATGGTCTTACCTGTACACACTGCATATCCACCGGATTCCAGCCAGAGTGGATTCTGGAGTCTTCCCACGCTCCTGTTAGTGATCCTCCATCTGGATGGATGAGAACAACCTTCTGAACAATCTAGCAGGAGATGGCCCATATCTATGGGACTGATTTGTGCTAATAACGCCCATTGTATGGACTGATAACAGCCGAAGCGGGTGAATAAAGTCACCCAGTAGCTAGCTGTGCCATTACCCAGCATACATCACTCCCTCCATAAATGCAATAAACGATAGAAAAGTATCGTTCTACCTGTTTTTCAGGTAGTTGTTTACATTATATAATTTATTGTGTTCCGTATACGTCACTACAATGTGATTTGGAAAATGTCTAAATATACCGACAACAGGCACTTCCGCAGCAATCTCTTCAATCGGAGGAGCCTTCACGTCAATTCCCGACGCGAGGGGGGTACCCTGCGCGTCCATAAGCGAAGCAGAGGGAGCCTGACCATGCGTCACACGTTTGACGAGTTGGGAGTGAGAACGTGTTGAATTAATAGTGAATTTAGACAAAATTAAACATCTGCTACTCTAACAGCCATCTTTCTATACACACACATCCCTCTTTACAATTTAGTCACAACAAAAAGTTACTTTGACGAGGTTTAAGCATTAAAAGCTCGCTGGTCAGTCATCTCCATGTGTTCTGTCCTTGGTCTTTCTCCCATTGCTCATCTTCTTAGCTTGGCCTGGATTTACTGAAGGGCTCCTAAATGTGGATTCCATTTATGTAAAATCATACTAACTCTTCACCACAATTACATATTTTAACTGTAGGCAACACTAACTAACTGTCAGAGAGCCTGACAGATGCTTACGGCACATCAGTTGACCAATCTAGTATTTGCCAAAGCTTCACAATGACATGTTTTTGTTTTTTTGGTTTGTTTGTATAAAAGTCAACCCGACACACTGTTATGTTGATCACTCTGGACGAGTGTTTGTTTAAGCACCACACATATGGCTTTCATGGTTTGCCAACCTGTTCACCAACTCTCCGGTTGGTCTTCTGCACATGCTCCTGCTCACTCTGGTCTCCGGCTTGACTATATAAAAAGGAAAACCTCGTTAGGAAGATCATCACCACCTGTCCCTGCAGCCTCCCTGGCACCGCCCCCTTGAGCTCACTGCATCACTCCTCCCCTGCGGCTGAGCCAGGGACCACACCTCCACCACAGTTTGGATTTCTAAATAATATTTATTGGGTGTTTATAATTCATGTAACCATTATCAGTTACAATTACCATCAATCTGCATTTTGTTATTATTCAATTCAGAACTGCCCAGACCAGACACAGTGACATTCCACCAGAATCCCTTTGATCTCTGATCTTCTTTATGACATCAGCACACTAAAACCCTTAAAGAGGGGAAAGGTTCTCATTCTTGTCAGTCTTTCAAAGATAGTGGAAGAATTCACTAGGCAGTTAAACTACTCGAAACTTCAGTTTCTGACACAGTTGACCGTATTTTTAAAAAATCTTTTAGTTAGTACAGAGATTTAACATCAACTTCAATTTGAAATATGAGTCTGTCAAATCCTGTTGTGTGCAACCTGAGAGCCGAGAACGAAAAACTTAACCAGCAAATCAAAGAGCTGAAAAATGAGAATAAAACTCTCAAACAACAAAGCTCTACCATACGTGACCTTAAAGTCGAGAACGCCGACCTTAAGGAGCAAAAAAGAGAGCTCATAAATGAGAACAAAATTCTCCAAAAAAACATTGAAGTTCTCTTCAAACGAAGTGGGTTCTCTAAAAACAAGAGGAAAAGAGACCTGCAACTAGAGAATGAAAAAATTCACTTCAAAATTCAAGACCTGGAATATTGGAACCAAATTCTAAAGGATTTAAACAGCTCCAAAACCAAAGAGATCCAGCAACAGAAAGAGGTGATGCAGGAAATGGAGGCAGAAATCAGAGAGTTGCAAAGCAGCAAGACAGGCTTGGTTATAAAAGTGGGAGACATGGAAAAGGACAACCAGTCTTTAAGAAAGGAAAATGATGTGACGATAAAACGCATGTGTGAGCTGAAAAGGGACTTTGAAAAGGAAAAAGATGACATGCAACAGGAAATACAGGCTGTTAAAAATAAACTCCATCAGGCAAACACAGCCTTTAAAGAGTTACAAGAGAGTGGAGAAAGAAAAAGGATCATGAATGAGGACAACAAAACAACGGACAGTGAACAGCTCAGACAGACCCTGGAACTCCAATGCGTTGCACGTGAAATTGACATATCGAGGCATAACGAACTTCTTGAACAGGACCTCCAGGAGCTTTCCAAAAGGAGTGGTGATTCTCAAAAAGAACTGAAACCACACGATGAGGGTGTGAAAGGAGAATCACGGATCTTCAAAGCCACTGAGAAAGACTCCGAACATGATTTTAATGTGACCAACAGAGAAAAGGAGTTGTTGTGCCATGAATTTGAGGCACTGAAAAGAGAGCTTGAAGAGGTCAAGAAAAATCTGTGTGATGTACAGGAAGCCTTGAAAACAGAAGACATGGCGTTGCAAACCCAAGCTCAGACTCCCAAAGTTTCACAGGAAGAACATAACAATCTGATAAACAACTACGATGTCCAAGTTGACATACTCAAACAACAAAATAAGGCCTTAGAAAATAAGGTTAGTGACCTTACCAAAAAGATGTGGAATGGACGGGAAGCGATGAGACAAATGGAAAAGAACTTTCAAGAACAAAGGAAGCTACTCGAAAATCTCCGAGGAGAATTCGAGGAAATTTAGCACAACTACGACTTTGGCCCTCCCTATTAAACCTGGTTAACGCAGGTTCAATTCATTTGATTTAATTGGCCCAAAATGAGTGACTGCACCCAGACACTCAGTAGCAAAAAAATTACAGAGATTCAAGAGAGAAAACTGTTTCTGCATAGACTCCTATAGTACTGCAAGTCGTGTCATCACTTGGTGTCCTGCATAGAGTGCAGGTTTAAGGTATTTACGTATCTTTCAGAATTAGAAGCTATGCTGCGTCAGGGGTTATAACAGCTGTGCCCCCCCCAACCGGTCGAGGCAGATGGCCGCCCCTCACTGAGCCTGGTTCTGCCGAAAGTTTCTTCCTGTTAAAAGGGAGTTTTTCTTTCCCACCGTCACCAAGTCTAAGGAGCTTGGAGAAAAGCGCCTGGACTTCTTTAACTTAAAGAAGTCCAGGCGCTTTTCTTTCCAAGCTCCTTAGACTACTATGGCCTTGATGACTGATAACCTTCACAGACACTGTCATCAAGGGTTTGCTCACAGGGGATCATCTGATTGTTGGGGGGTTTTCTCTCTTATATTGTATGGTCTTTACCTTACAATATAAACAGCCGAGAAGCGGCTATTTTTGCGATCCGGTGCTTTAGAAATACATCTTAGCTGAACTGAACTCCATAACATCTGGACTGAAATGCCTACACACAACGGTAGGCATTTCAATCAAGAGCTCTGTCCAAAACGTTCAATGACAAGCATCAGCACCAGGATTGTTTTTTAGCTCACCAACAGTTCATGTTCCATACCCAGTTTTTATTGTAACTGCAACTTTGTAAGACTGGGTTGGGAGATGTTCTTGTGGTGAGCTTTTATTCACATAATTGGTTTCTTTAATAGTGAAATAAAATAAATTTGTATAACTGGAAACAACGTTCTCATGTCTGATTATCACATTGTATTCTTTAAACCATGTAACAGAATATATAATATATATAATTTACTCATAGTAATATTAATATCTAATGTGATTGAGTTTCCTCATCTCTACTTATGTGCTGATGTGTTCACTGAGGCCATTGTATGGTCCATTTTGGCTGCATTTCCATGTTTTTTCCACAATCAAATGAACATCTCTGCAAAGATAAATTAGCTGAGACCTTAGGTTGATGGTAGTTACTAGCAAACACAGAAACTTACATACACTATATAGTACAGTTCTATGATACATCACCAAATAGAACAATTTGTGGCAATGCAGACAAGCAGAGAAACATGCACAACATTGCTTCAGTCTCATAGCTACATGCAGCACAGTCAGTCCACCAAATCATCAAGCACTTAAAGTACCATTACTCATTAAAGACAGAAGGAAAATCACACTGCAACTCGATACACCTGGACAAGAAGCAAACTGGTAAGAGGGCTGATTTTACATTGACAGTTTACATTCAGGACTACGCTGCTATTGCTTTTCTTTGTTGTAACTTTTAAACTTTTTAAAATTTCTCTTCCCATTCAAATGAATGGCAAAATCTTCAAATCTCTTCAAACCTACCCTACTTTGAAACTGAACTACTTCAGACAACACATTCTCACCAGCAGTAGAAAAAAGTGATACAAAGCAGAAATCAAATCATGCAAAACATTAAAAAAACATGTACTCTAGTTCCTAGGTCCCTTTGTTAAAATATATGAGACGTTTCATACACATTTCATACACAATCATTTTGTATTTTGGTTCAGAAAATTATGAAGAACTGTGATATTTCCTTGAAGTGATGCTGTGACTTTTTGTCAATAGTTAAAGAATTACACATTTTACAAAGAGCAGTATTAATGATTTATAGAACGTAATTTCCTAACACATTACTGACCTTAGTTTTTAGACCTAAATATTTCTTCACACGGGCACTTAACCTCCTAGGACCTGCCGTCCACATATGTGGACATCACATTTTGGGATGTCTAGACCAAAATACAAAATTTTACTCTACAAGGGCCTGATAACCACTTATAAGGACAATATACTGCAAATGTTCTATTGAAATTTAAAACAAATGTCCTCATATGTTGATCTTATTTTTGTCAGAGATAAAATCAGGTAAAAAAAAAAATCTGTAAATTCTTTGTTTTTATATTCATCAGGTCCCAAACAGCCCAAATAGCAAAGAGAATTTAAAAATGCTGCCATGAAAGAGTTTGGGTCTTAGGAGGTTAAACTGAAGGAAAAAATCCGATGATGAGTGGTGAGCGCTTCAGTTTGTCACAAAGTGGAATGAATGTGATTGGTTGAACAGGTGTTCTTGCTCTGTGTTCTGTTTGTTGCGTTTCCATCAGCGTCAGAGACTCAGCAGCAGATTAGAATCAAGTATCATAACATTTATACATTTAATAAATACACGCATGTTCTCGCGACAATGCGACGCACTGTTTGCTCTTCATTCAGTGATTTTAGTACAGCAGGCTTCACACGGTGCACATATAAAACATATTTCTCCTGAACAGAGCCGCTTGCTGTGAAAACGTGGAGCTTCCAGCTGATTTTAAACCTGAACGATCAAACCTGCTCCAACAGTTTGAGTTTTTCTTCTCTCAGCTGTCCTGCTGGAAAACTATCAGCACAGCTGATGAACGACCGTTTTTTAGTTTCAGCGATATGAGGGATATTTCCCAAAATCTGACCTGCATCGATCCTCCACTCAGTGTCCGTTGTTACCATGGTTACTGCACACGCTGCTGTGAATTAAACAGCTGACGCTGAGGTAACTCTCGACTCGTG